>NW_024704748.1:1421183-1586122 GCF_018977255.1 Callorhinchus milii | reverse complement strand
CCCAACCTCCCCCCCCAACCCAACCTCCCCCCAACCCGATATCCCCCGCCATCCAACCTCCCCCCGCACCCAACCTCCACCCCCAACCCCAACCTCCCCCGCACCCAACCTCCACCCCAACCCCAACCTCCCCCCACCCAACCTCCCCACCCCACCCAACCTCCCCACCCCCACCCAACCTCCTCCCCCAACCCCAAACTCTCTCCAACCCCAACCTCCTCTGCTCCAACCCAACCCCCCCCCATCTCCAACCTCCTCCCCATCTCCAACCTCCCTCCCAACCCCAACCTCCCCCCATCTCCAACCTCCCCCCAACCCCAACCTCCCCCCCATCTCCAACCTCCCCCCCCAACCTCAACCTCCCTCTAACCCCAATCCAGTGCTTCCTGAGAGCCAGGTACATAGTGGGCCCCACCTTCCTGCACCCCAACCTCCCCCCCACACCCAACCTCCCCCTCAACCCCAACCTCCCCTCTCAACCACAATCTTCCCCCCCCCACTCAACTTCCCCGCAAATGTCTGCAACTGAGGAGTCTCAGGTGGAGACACTGTGCAGCATTAGAGATGGGGAGAGCTTCCTGGACAGTTTCATCCTGGAGTCAGACATTCCCACAAGTCGCAGGGAACATTCCGTTGCCAGCCACGGACAGGACTGGGTAACGGTCAGACAGGCACATAAGGGGACCCGAAAGAGAGGAGCCGAGGAACTCCAGGCTTTAACCTTGTCCAAAAGGTATGAAATACTTGCAACCTGTGTGGACAAGGAAGTCTGTGAGGAAGATGGGCAAACTTACCCCAACACCTCTATACAGGAGGCCACACAAAGGGGAATAATCAGAAGGAATATAGTGGTAATTGGGGATGAGACAGTCAAGAAGACTGATGCACTTTTCTGCAGCCGTAGCAGAGGGCAGGGGTTTCAGTTTATAGGCCACTGACACCAGTATTGGGGGAGACGGGAGCTATTCCAAAGGAATGGACTCCACCTAAACAGGGCTGGGACAAATGTCCTGGCAACACGAATAAATAGGGAGGTAGACAGGGCTTTAAACTATGAAGGGTGGGGGGGAGGACTTCAATCACATGTACTCCGTCACAATTAAAATTAGGACGGATGAAAGTGGGAGAGCAGATTAACCAGGGAGATGAGCAAAGGGTGTCAAACGGGAAAGGAAGCCCAGGGATAGGGCACTGGTGAATAGGACTAATAGCCCGAAGTCAGAATTAAAGGCGCTATATCTGAATGTGCAAAGTATTCGAAACAAGAGTTAAATGCAAAATAGAAACAAACGGGTATGATCTGGTAGCCATCACCGAGACACGGTTACAGGGAGACCAAGGGTGGGAGCTAAATATTCCAGGGTATGTGGCGTATAGAAAAGATAGGCAATGTGGTAAACGAGGAGGAGGGGGGGGGTGGCCCTGCTAATAAAGGATGGGATAAAAACAGTAGAGAGGAAAGATTTTAAATCAGAAAAGCAGGAAGTAGAGTCAGTATGGGTAGAGGTACGTAACAACAAGGGGCAGAAAACTCCAGTGGGAGTAGTTTATAGACCCCCGAACAGCAGTCACAGTATCTCTCAAGGTATAAATCAGGAAATTAGCAGAGCTGTAGCAAAGGAAAAACATTAATTGTGGGTGATTTTCATCTGCACAGAGATTGGGGCAACCAAATTGGGAAAAATATGATAGAGGAAGAGTTTATAGAATGTATTAGGGATAATTATCTGGATCAGTATGCCGAGGAGCCAACCAGGGAACAGGCCATATTAGACCTTGTTTTGTGTAATAAAGCAGGGCTGATCAGCAAACTGGAAATTAAAGCTCCTGGAGGGAAAAGTGATCATAATATGATGGAATTTAGCATTAAGTTAGAGAGAGAAGTAGTTAAGTCCGAAGCAAAGGTTTTAAATTTAAGTAGAGCCAATTTTGCTGGTATGAGAGAGGATTTAGCCACAATAAACTGGGAAATTAGACTTAAGGATTTGACAGTAGACCAGCAATGTTTAAGGAGATAGTGCAACATTCCCAGCGAGCACGTATTCCTTTGAGGAATACGAATGCCACAGGAAAGGTGGCCCAACCGTGGCTAACTGGAGCAGTTAGGGACAGTATAAAGTTAAAGGAAGAAGCCTATAAAACAGCTAAGATGAGTAGTAAACCCGAGGATTGGGAGAACTTTAGGGATCAACAAAGGAGAAACAAAAAAGTGATTAGGAGGGAGAAAATGGAATAAGAAGGCAAACTAGCGAAGAGTTTTTATAAATATATAAAGAGGAAGAGGCTGTCAAGGGTAAATGTGGGTCCGCTACAGGCAGAGACGGGGGGAATTATAGTAGGGGACAAAGACATGGCAGAGTCATTAAACAAGTACTTTGCTACTGTCTTCACCTTAGAAGACACTGAAAACCTACCAAGAATAGAGGGGAACCAAGAAGACAATGTTAGCGAGCAACTTGGGGGAATTAATATTAGTAAAGAAATGGTTTTAGGTAAATTGTCAGGTCTTAAAACCAATAAATCTCCTGGACCTACATCCTACGGTTTTAAAAGAGGTGGCTACTGAGGTAGTGGATGGCTTGTCTTTGATCTTCCAAAATTCTCTGGATTCTGGAACAGTTCCCATTGATTGGAAGATTGCAAACGTAACACCACTATTTAAGAAGGGTGGGAGAGAAAAGATGGGGAACTATAGACCAGTTAGTCTGACTTCAGTGGTAGGGAAAATTCTTGAGTCCTTAATTAAGGATGTCGTTATGGGATTCCTGGAAGACCATAACAAGATTAGGCAGAGTCAACATGGCTTTACAAAAGGGAAGTCATGCTTAACTAATTTTTTAGAGTTTTTTGAAGATGTATCTAGCAGGTTAGATAGGGGGGAACCAGTAGATGTAGTATATTTAGATTTTAAAAAGGCATTTGACAAAGTGCCACACAAAAGGCTATTGCACAAGGTTAAGGCCCACGGGATTAATGGGAACATATTAGCATGGATTGAAGAGTGGCTAACGGGTAGAAAACAGAGAGTAGGGATAAACGGGTCATTCTCGAATTGGCAGGATGTGACTAGTGGAGTGCCACAAGGATCAGTGCTGGGCCTCAGCTATTTACAATTTACATCAATGATCCAGACGAGGACATTGAATGTAACGTATCTAAATGGATGACACTAAACTCGGTGGGAGAGTAAGCTCTGAGGATGATGCAAAAAGATTGCAACGAGATATAGATAGGCTCGGGGAGTGGGCGAGTAGATGGCAGATAGAATTTAATGTGGGGAAGTGTGAAGTTATTCACTTAGGTAGAAAAAATAGAAAAACAGATTATTTTCTAGAGGGGGAGAGATTAGACAGTGTTAGTGTTCAGACGGATTTGGGTGTCCTTGTACACCAGTCTCAAAAAGTTAGTTTTCAGGTGCAGCAGCAACTAAGAAGGCGAACGGCACGTTAGCGTTCATTGCAAAAGGTTTAGAGTACAAGAGTAGGGAAGTCTTGCTGCAACTGTATAGGGCTTTGGTGAGACCGCACCTGGAGTATTATGTGCAGTTTTGGTCCTTATTGAAAAAAGGACATACTTGCCCTGGAGGGGGTGCAGCGTAGATTCACTCGGTTAGTTCCTGGGATGAGGGGACTGACCTATGAGGAGAGGCTGAATAAACTGGGGCTGTATTCTCCAGAGTACAGAAGAATTAGGGGAGATCTTATTGAAACTTATAAGATTCTTAAAGGGCTGATAAAGTAGACACTGAGGGTCTGATTCCCCTAATAGGAGAATCTATAACCAGGGGTCACATTCTTAAAATTAAGGGTCAGCCTTAACAGAGTTGAGGAAACATTTCTTCACTCAGAGGGCAGTGAATTTATGGAATTTATGATAGATTTTTTAAAAATAGAGGGATTAGGGGATATGGGGATAGGGCAGGTAATTAGAGTTAGGTCTGAAGATCAGCAATGGTCTTATTGAATGGCGGGGCACAGGCTCGAGGGGCCGAATGGCTACTCCTACTCCTAATTCTTATGTTCTTATGTCCTTAACTATATAATTTTATTTAAGGGAAATGAGGTTTAAATGGATCTGTTGCAGAAGCTGTTTGCAAAAGACTTAGCAAACAGCGTCCATGAGGTACCATGAGGTTGCAGCAATGTATAGGTCCAGGGTTTGACTGTTTGACTGACAGTCAGCTAACAAGTAGCCTGGAGAGTAAAATAGCACCAGTGTGGGCAAAAACCCCTCGAATTTGCATCATGCGGTGAGCGGAGCCACGCGGCTGTAAGAAGTAACGCCTGGCGCTCTTCCTGGTTGCTAATGATCGTCAACTGGTAAGTACTGATGTGTACAGGACTACTGTACAGTCAGGGTGGGTTTAATACCTCTCTGCTAGTGTAGTATTGTGCTGCTAGCGGTTATGTGTGATAGTTATGTTTGATCCCATTGTTGTATATCTTAAATTGTCGTCTTCCTGATACGCAAGGTGGCCGAGAACTTAATAAAGAGTTGTTGTTTCCACCGAATTTATCCTCGAGTCTCTGTAATATTCTAAGACAAGAAAAGGAGTAATCACTTCAGAGAGTAGCGGTCGACATCGGATTTCTGCTGGTGCGAGCAGACTCCGATTAGACATTCCAGTTACTGGGCGTTGGAGTTAACTGGGAATACCCGTCTGTGTCTGTGTCGGTTGAGTCACCTTTGAAACAGAGACTCACACCGACAGGGTTAGGAGAGAACAGAGGCCACCTAGTACGAAAGCCGTGACTGAAACTGGCGCGTACATCAAGGAGTGAGAGCCGTCGCAGTGCACCTGTGTCTCCCGAAATGAGAGATGCTGTATAAATGCAATTTGTTATTATTGTGTGTGTGTGGGTGTCTGTGTCTGTTGTGGATGTATGTGCCTGTGTGCGTATGTGTGTGTAGGAGTGTCTGTCTATATTTGTGTGTGTGTATGTCGGGGGTGGGGGTTATACCATATTTACTCAAATATAGGCGCTAATGAATATCAGGCAGTAAAACAGTAAAAGAGACATTTTATTTTTATCGTGATGCAAACCCAATTTGTTTGGGGGAAAGACTGGGAAGGACGTGTTTGATGTTTACTACATTAACATAGTAAAGAGCGCACGTTGTTGTACTCGGGGGGAGATGAGAAACCAGCAGATTGATGCTCTGCTCTTGTCTCCCACACAGCGACAGAAGCCACTTTGGAGATGACAAAAAAAATGGCTGCCGTGGGCGCTGACGCAGTCATGGTGGTGACGCCCTCGTATTATCGCGGCAGATTGAACACCGCAGCCTTCGTCCATCACTACAGCCGGGTACGTACAATCAGAGTACAGCCACCCCAGCCCGCGTACAGCCCGCGTACAGTCTTGAGTACAGCCTGTGTACAAAACAATACAAAATTACATTTGTACAGCGCCTTTCACGTTGGGAGGATGTCCCAAGAGAGGATGAAGACCCAACAGCCAGTTCCGCCTGCGTACAGCCAGGGTAATGAACAACACTACAAGTGCACTCAACCAGTGTAACAATAACAATCCTTACACCGACACCGTGCCTTTCATGCCGAAACGACATCTTCGCAGGTCACAGTACATCTTTGCTGTAAAGTGTAGTGACTGTGGGAGGACGTGGCAATCGATTTGCGCACAGCGGCGTCCCCTGCAAACAGCCGTGGAGCGCGCGAGCAATTTTATTAGTCGTTCACTTCACAGCCCACACTCAGTAATAACCCTTACGTTTGATACAGTGCCTTATCACGTCTTCGAGACGTCTCACAAAGCAATGCACACGTGCGTACACACACAAGCCCGCACCTAGCGCCAGCCTGGCCGGGAGCTCAGAGTCCCAACGCGGGGCTCGAACCATGTAACCCAGAGACAACAACAACTTATATGTGTTCAGCGCCTTTCACGTCAGGAGGACGTCCCAAAGCACTGGACAGTCAGAGATCCACACCCGAGCTGGGGGTTGGGATCAGGAGGGGTGGAGGGCGGGGAGGGGAGGGGTAGGAAGGGTGACCGAAGGCGCGGCCGAAGAGGAAGGGGCTGTGGGATGGAATTCCAGAGGGGTGGGGGCAGAGAGGCCAATGGTGGGGCGGGGGAGGCGGGGGATGTGAAGCAGGCCGGAGCCCGCTGAGCGGAGGGAGCGAGCAGGATGGTAGGGGGTTAGGAGGTCACAGGGGTAGGGGGGAGCAAGACCATGGAGTGCTTTGAAGGTGAGGACCAGGATCTTGAACTGTATCCTCTGTGCGATGGGAAGCCGGTGGAGTCGGGAGAGGATGGGGGGAGACGAGAGTGTGAGAGACTCATTGGGCACCCCCGAAGCTCTGTGTCTGCTCCACAAGGGTCTGACCCCCACCTCCCCATTGGCTGACGGCTGTTCCCCGGGGGCAGGTTGCTGATGGCTCCCCGGTGCCGGTCGTGTTGTACAGTGTTCCCGGGAACACGGGGCTGGAGCTCCCGTTGGACGCCATCCTCACCCTCTCCCAGCATCCCAACATCATCGGCCTGAAGGACAGCGGCGGCGACGTGAGTGACCATCTCCAGCTCCTATTGACCACCCCCCCACACACACACTGCACCCCACCTCCCCCCTGCACTCCCCACCCCCGCACCGCATCCCCACCCCACACACCCTGCACCCCACCTCCACGCTGCACCCCCACCATCTCCCCCCTGCACCCCCCCCACACACACCCTGCACCCACCTCCCCCCACCGTACCCCCACCTCACACACCCTGCACCCCCCCCCCCCACCGCACCCCCACACCACACATACCCTGCACCCCACCTCCCCCTGCACTCTCCCCCCCCCCACCGCACCCCCACCCTACACACACTCTGTACCCACATCCCCGCTGCACTACCACCCCCACCGCATCCCCACCCCACCCCCACCCTGCACCCACCTCCCCCTGCACTCTCCCCACACACACCCTGCAACGCACCCCACCCACCGCACCCCCCCACACACACCCTGCACCGCACCCCCCCACTGCACCCCTGCACACACACCCTGCACCACACCCCCCCACTGCACCCCCCCCAGACACACCCTGCACCCAGCTCCCCACAGCACTCCCCCCCCCCGCCGACACTAAACCCCCCCATCCTGTGCCAACACTAACCCACGCCCCCCCCCCCCCGTGCCAACTCTAACCCACCCCCCCTCGTGCCGATACTAACCCCCCCGGGCCCCGCAGATCACCAGGATGGCTCTGATCATCTACAAAACTCGGAAGCAGGAGTTCCAGGTGCTCGCGGGATCAGCAGGTTTCCTCCTCTCCGCTTACAGTGTGGGTAAGACATTCCCCCCTGTGCTCTGTGTGTGTGAGAGATCACTATAATAATAATGATAATAATAATAATAATCCTTGCACCTGATATAGCACTTTTCGGGAGGACGTCCCAAAGCGATTCACAGAATATACTGTAAAGTGAATTGACTGTATATTTGTGGGCGAACGCGGCAGCCAATTGCGCACAGCAATGTCCCACAAACAGTGGTGGATTGAAAATGACCAATTTATTATTGTTTTTGGTTTTGGAGGGATTATTATTAGGCTCTGTGTGGAGTAAGGAAACTTGCCCAAGGTTTCGCCCTCTGGATGTGTGTGTGTGTGTGTGTGTGTGTGTGGAGTGTGTGTGTGTGTGTGTGATCACTGTGCTCTGTGTGTGCGTGTGTGGAGTCCTGTAGCTCAGTGGTTAGAGCACTCGCTTTGCAAGTGAGAGACCTGAGTTCAATTCCAGGCAGAGGGCGAAACCTTGGGCAAGTTTCCTTACTCCACACAGAGCCTAATAATAATCCCTCCAAAAAAAACAAAACAATAATAAATTGGTCATTTTCAATCTACGACTGTTTGTGGGACATTGCTGTGCGCAATTGGCTGCCGCGTTCGCGCACAAATATACAGTCAATTCACTTTACAGTGTGTTCTGTGAAGCGCTTTGGGATGTCCTCCTGACGTGAAAAGCGCTATATCAAATGCAAGGATTATTATCGCTGTGCTCTGTGTGTGAGAGAGATCACTGTGCTCTGTGTGTGTGTGTGTGTGTGTGAGATCACTGCTCTGTGTGTGTGTGTGTGTGTGTGATCACTGTGCTCTGTGTGTGTGTGTGAGATCACTGCTCTGTGTGTGTGTGTGTGATCACTGTGCTCTGTGTGTGTGTGTGTGTGATCACTGTGCTCTGTGTGTATGTGTGTGTGATCAATGTGCTCTATGTGTGTGTGTGTGAGAGAGAGAGAGATCACTGTGCTCTGTGTGTGTGTGAGAGATCAATGTGCTCTGTGTGTGTGTGAGAGATCAATGTGCTCTGTGTGTGTGTGAGAGATCACTGTGCTCTGTGTGTGTGTGAGAGATCAATGTGCTCTGTGTGTGTGAGAGATCACTGTGCTCTGTGTGTGTGTGTGAGAGATCACTGTGCTCTATGTGTGTGTGTGTGAGAGATCAATGTGCTCTGTGTGTGTGAGATCACTGTGCTCTGTGTGTATGAGAGAGATCACTGTGCTCTGTGTGTGAGAGAGATCACTGTGCTCTGTGTGTATGAGAGAGATCACTGTGCTCTGTGTGTGAGATCACTGTGCTGTGTGTGTGTGATGGCTGTGTGCTCTGTGTGATGGCTGTGTGATGGCTGTGTTCTCTGTGCCTGATGGCTGTGTGCTCTGTGTGATGGCTGTGTGCTCTGTGTGTTCTGTGTAATGGCTGTGTCTCTGTGTGTGCTGTGTGAGGGCTGTGTCTCTGTGTGTGCTGTGTGCTCTGTGTGATGGCTGTGTGCTCTGTGTGTGCTGTATGAGGGCTGTATCTCTGTGTGTGATGGCTGTGTGCTCTGTGTGTGCTGTATGAAGGCTGTGTCTCTGTGTGTGATGGCGGTGTGCTCTGTGTGTGTGATGGCTGTGTGTACAATGGCTGTGTGCTATGCGATAGCTGTGTGTGTGATGGCTGTGTGTGTGATGGCTGTGTGCTGTGATGATGGCTGTGTGTGTGATGGCTGAGTGTACGATGACTGTGTGTACGATGGCTGTGCTGAGTGATGGCTGTGTGCTATGTGATGGCTGTGTGTGCGATGGCTGTGTGTGCGATGGCTGTGTGCTGTGTGATGGCTGTGTATGTGATGGCTGTGTGTGTGATGGCTGTGTGTGCGATGGCTGTGTGCTGTGCGATGGCTGTGTATGTGATGGCTATGTGCTGTGCGATGGCTGTGTGTGTGATGGCTGTGTGCTGTGTGATGGCTGTGTGTGCGATGGCTGTGTATGTGATGGCTGTGTGCTATGTGATGGCTGTGTGTGCGATGGCTGTGTACTCTGTGTGTGATGGCTGTGTGCGATGGCTGTGTGCTCTGTGTGTGATGGCTGTGTATGTGATGGCTGTGTGCTGTGTGATGGCTGTGTGTGCGATGGCTGTGTACTCTGTGTGCGATGGCTGTGTGCTCTGTGTGCGATGGCTGTGTACTCTGTGTGTGATGGCTGTGTACTCTGTGTGCGATGGCTGTGTGCGATGGCTGTGTACTCTGTGTGCGATGGCTGTGTGCTCTGTGTGCGATGGCTGTGTGCGATGGCTGTGTACTCTGTGTGTGATGGCTGTGTGCGATGGCTGTGTGTGATGGCTGTGTGCTCTGTGTGTGATGGCTGTGTACTCTGTGTGTGATGGCTGTGTGCTCTGTGTGTGATGGCTGTGTGCTCTGTGTGTGATGGCTGTGTGCTCTGTGTACAGGTGCGGTGGGTGCTGTGTGTGCACTGGCTAACGTGCTGGGAGAGCAGCTGTGCTCCCTGGAGAAGCTGTGTCTGAGCGGGAAGTGGGAAGAGGCTCTCGAGCTACAGTACAGACTGCTCGAACCCAACACAATGGTGAGGGAAGCCCAGGGTGGGGTGGGGTGGGGAGCGGGGGCAGGGGAGGAGAGTACAGCGGGTGGGGGGGAGGGGAGGAGGCCATTCAGCCCCTTGAGCCTGTTCCACCATTCTATGAGATCATGGCTGATCTGTACCTCAACTCCCAATTACCCGCCCTTACCCCATATCCCTTGATACCCTGACCCTACAAATATCTATCCACCTCAGTCTTGAAGATGTGAATGGATCAACACCACAGCCTTTTGGGGAGAGAGTTCCAGATTTCCACTCTCCTTTGGGTGAAAAACTATCTCCTGATTTCACTCCTAAATGGTTCAGCTCTAATGTTAAGGTGGTGTCCCCTTGTTCTGGATTCCCCACAGAGGAAATAGATTATCTGTATCGAATCCCTTTATTATTTTAAAAACCTCAATCACATCGCCCCTCTAACTTCTAAACTCAAGGGAATACAGACCAAGTTTATGCAACCTGCCCTCGTAACTTAACCCTTTTTGCCCTGGTCTTATCCTGGTGATCAAACGTTGGTGCTTGCGAGGAGATTTTGGAGATCTTAACCCTGCAAAGCCCGAATGGATAGGTTGGTCCTCGCTGGACAAGCAGTGGGAAAGCTTATAAGACAGTGATATCAATGAAGTTTAGCTGGTTAGACTGCATAAGTTACCCCAACACACACTCTGGGGCCCCCAAGCCTTGGCTCTTGCCAACCTGTGCCTGATACTTTCTGGAATTAGGTAAGCAGGTTGCATCCTTCCAGGGAGAGAGAGAGAGAGAGAGAGAGCACATTCCATTCCAGCAATCTCTCTCTGGGATTTCCATGTGTTGGTGGGATGTATGGAATTCTCAATTTGGTTTGAAAACTCTTGAGCAACAGTGATGGGTTTCCCCATGTGTCAGACATGCGTTGGAGCCGGTGTCTGTGTGTCTGAGGCGGGCAGGTTGGCAGGCAGGGAGCTGGGCAGGGTGGCGGGCGGGGAGCTTGGCAGGGTGGCGGGCAGGGAGCTGGGCAGGGTGGCGGGCGGGGAGCTTGGCAGGGTGGCGGGCGGGGAGCTGGGCAGGGTGGCGGGCAGGGAGCTGGGCAGGGTGGCGGGCGGGGAGTTGGGCAGGTTGGCAGGCAGGGAGCTGGGCAGGGTGGCGGGCAGGGAGCTGGGCAGGGTGGCGGGCAGGGAGCTGGGCAGGGTGGCGGGCAGGGAGCTGGGCAGGGTGGCGGGCGGGGAGCTTGGCAGGGTGGCGGGCGGGGAGCTGGGCAGGGTGGCGGGCAGGGAGCTGGGCAGGGTGGCGGGCAGGGAGCTGGGCAGGGTGGCGGGCGGGGAGCTGGGCAGGGTGGCGGGCGGGGAGTTTGGCAGGGTGGCGGGCGGGGAGCTGGGCAGGGTGGCGGGCGGGGAGCTGGGCAGGGTGGCGGGCGGGGAGCTGGGCAGGGAGCTTGGCAGGGTGGCGGGCGGGGAGCTGGGCAGGGTGGCGGGCAGGGAGCTGGGCAGGGTGGCGGGCAGGGAGCTGGGCAGGGTGGCGGCCGGGGAGCTGGGCAGCGTGGCGGGCGGGGAGCTGGGCAGGGTGGCGGGCAGGGCTGACCGCTGCTGCTCTCTGCCCACAGGTGACTCGCACACTGGGCATCTCTGGCCTGAAACAGGCCCTGGAGTGGTTTGGTTACCATGGAGGAGTGCCTCGCTCCCCACTCCAGCCGCTGACCGACACCGAGAGAACAGACCTGCGTGCAGTCTTCACCAACAATGGGTGGCTGTGACCGGCCAGTGGGCAAAATGCACACATCTCCCTCCCCCTCTGCCCCCCATCGTCTCCCTGCCTCTCTCCCCCCATCGTCTCCCTGCCTCTCTCCCCCCATCATCTCCCTGCCTCTCCCCCCCATCATCTCCCTTCCTCTCTCCCCCCCCATCGTCTCCCTGCCTCTCCCCCTCATCGTCTCCCTTCCTCTCTCCCCCCCATCGTCTCCCTGCCTCTCTCCCCCATCGTCTCCCTTCCTCTCTCCCCCCATCGTCTCCCTGCCTCTCCCCCCATCGTCTCCCTGCCTCTCCCCCCCATCGTCTCCCTTCCTCTCTCCCCCCATCATCTTCCTGCCTCTCTCCAAAATCTCTCTTCTTCCCCCTGTCAGGTCTCTCTCTCTCTCTCTCCATCATCTCACTCTCATCGACCTCCCATTTCCATCAAACCCAGCCCCCTCCCCCCTTCCCTCATGTCCATCCCTCAGCCTCCAGTGCTGACGCAAACTCACTGGTTTATGCCTTGCAGTCCAATTCAAATAAGCTGCACATCTCACCAGTCAATGAATGGGCTCTTTCGCTCTTTAGATTTTGTATTAATATTCTGAATTCTTTGGTCAAGCGAGAGACCTGGGTTCGATTTCCGTCAGGGCAAAACCTTGGGTAAGCTTCCTTACTCCACACGCCTGATAATCCCTCAAGAAAAAAAACAATAATAAGTTGGTCAATTCAATCCACCACTGTTTGTGGGACGCTGCCGTGCGCAATTGTCCGCCGCGTTTCGCCTACAAAAATGCAGTCAATTCATTTTACAGCATATTCTGTCCAGCGCCTTGGGACGTCCTCCCAATGTGAAAGGCGCTATACAAATATAATCTTGTTATTTGTTGTTGTTGTTGTCTCTTGGGAGCATTAGTTTCCAAGATGCTCTAAAATATTATTGTGATTAATTCTAATGTAAATGTGATTATTTATTGTGAACAATTAAAACATAAATTTTGTCTCTCTAGAACAAGGCAACATAAATATTAATCCTTGCATTTGATGTAGCGCTTTATCACTTCAATCCGACGTTGGAAGGGAAAAAAACACTTAGCCCTCACCGTCCTCGCTGCTCTTGTGCAGACTAAGGTGTCCCTATCAATCCGAGCCACTGCTCAATCCAATCCACCCCGATAGCCTTAGCTTATGCCCTCCCATGTGGAGTGGTTAGCGATTTTGCCTCTATAGTGAGAGGATCCGGGTTTGATTCCCGGACGGGGTGAAACCTTCGGCAAGTTTCCTTACTCCACATTCCTGTTTACTTAGCACTAAGTAGGAATCCGCTTGTTAAGTCAATTGACTCCAAGGAAATAAGAATTTAGTCACTCAATCCAAGACTGTTTGTGGGACGCTGCTGTGCGCAATTGGCTGCTGTGTTTCGCTCTCAAATTAGTCAATCTGCTTTACAGTATGTTCTGTGAAGCGCTTTGAGACGTCACAACAATGTGATAAGGCGCTGTATCAAATGTGAAGGATTTTTATTATGACTGTATCCTGTGAAGCACTTTGGGTCATCCTCCCAAACTGAAAGGCGCTGTGTCAAATGGTTATTATTATTAAAATTGATATTGTCCATTATTATATTGACTTATTATTATTGTTATTAGTTGAGTGAGCTCGATGCTTGGCACACTGAGATGTCGTCTGACACGGAACTCACAGCCTAAAACCCAGATGCTCTTTGGGAATAAAATTGGTTTCTTCCTCTCAGCGTCACAATCTGTAATGTTCCCTTAAATCAGGAATACGTGTCCACAAAACCAGAGTATAAGAGTCTTTAAGAAGATCAACTCTTCCCCCCTTCTTCACACACACCTGAAGACCTTCCTCTTTGACCGTGCCTATGAAGAACCTGTGAAGCGCTTTGAGACGACTCAACGAAGATAAAGAGCTATTAATGTTTACAATGCGACGCAGAAACCCATGCAACAAGAGAGAGCGCGCTGAGCGATAAACACCGAGCTGGAGTCCATGGTTGCACGCTACAACTCACCAAGCCAGTCAGGAACCTAGGTATCTTGTTTGACCCTCAACTGTCTTTTCTTCCCCACATCTGCGCTGCCTTCCCTCACCTCCATAACATCGCCCGACTCCGCCACTACCTCACCCCTCAAGCCGCTGAAACTTGTTCATGCCTTCATCACCTCCAGCCTTCCCAACTCCTCCCTCCACAGACTGCAGATAATCCTCTCCCGCACCACACTCCGCAATTCCATCTCCCCCACTCTCGCCCGACTCCATTGACTCCCTGTCCTTCAGAGGATCCAGTTCAAGATCCTGGTCCTCACCTTCAAAAAGCCCTCCATGGCCTCCGTGACCTCCTAACCCCCTACCAACCCGCCCGGTCCCTCTGCTCAGCCGGCTCTGGCTGCTCCACGTCCCCCGACCCACCGGCCCCACCATTGGCGGAGAGCCTTCAGCCACTCTGCCCCAACCTCTGGAACTCCATCCCCGTCACTCCACCTCATCCCCTCCTTAGCCTTTTCAAGTCCCGCCTCAAAACCCTCCTCTTCGGCCATGCCACCGGTCACCCCCCCCCCATACCCTCCCCTCCCTTCTCCCCCCCCGACCCCAGCTCGGATCTGGAATGCTGTACACTGCCCAGCGCCTTGGGACGACCTCCTAACGTGAAAAGCGCTATAGAAATGTAATCTTGTTGTTAGAGAACTCACCTCACAAGCGAGAGACCTGGGTTCGATTCCCGGCAGTTTCCTTATTCCATATCCAATAATAATCCCTCAATAAAGATAATAAATAAAACGGCTGTTTGTGGGGACGCTGCTGTACACGATCGGCTGCCGCGTTTCGCCCACAAATATAGTCAATTCACGTTACAGTGTATTCTGTGAAGCGCTTTGAGACGTCTCGAGGATGTGATGACGCGCTGTATCAAATGCAAGGATTATTATTCTTGGACCCCATGGCTGTGCCGCTGGGTGGAAATTGGCCGCCGCGTTCACCGGCAGAAACAGTCACTACACGTTGCAGTAAGTCCTCTGAAACACTTGGAGCCGTCCTCCCAGCCTGAAAGGCACTGCATTGAGCAGGATTATTACGACGGCAGCCAACGTGGGCCACAGCCAGGAGGGGCCCAGCTTATTTGCAGTCAACCCCAGCCGCCCCAACGCAACATACCATGCGACGCAGAAACCCATGCGACGAGAGAAAACGCCAGCGTCGTCAGTTCCACATTTATTGCGTCGTTTGATCAAACCTCAAGTTCATAAGTGAGGGTAATATTACAGAGGATTAGATTAATTGCACTTGAAAAATAAGACCGAGAAAAGGCAAAACATGTACAAAACTGCAAAGTTAATACGATTTCAATTTCCCCTATCCCTCCCCCCCCCCCCCCCCAAACACCCACCCCTCCACCCCCCACCGCCGTTTTCGCTCTCCTGGTTAATTTAAACATGTGCAAAGAAAACATCAAGATCTTCCTCGCCCTAAAGCCATTAAACCACGACGCAAAGTCCAGAAAGCACCACAGCAAACGCTGGCACACACGGAGTCTGGGCACGAGGCCAGTGTGAGCGAGTAGCCACAGGGAGCCCGAGCAAACAACACACACACACTCGCTCGCTCCCTCACCACACCGCCAGAGGTCGGCAGATAAAAGCCATGGTGTTTCGTCCACAAAGCACAAGTCACTCCACTTCACAGTATATCCTGTGGAGCGCTTCGAGACGGCTCGTTGACGTAAGGCGCTAAATCAAATGCAGAGATTATATTTATTATCTCAGGTCCTACATTCACAAAGAGCCGGGAGGAAAGGGACAGGACAGAACAGGGGTGGTTCGTGTGTTTTATTGCACCGCTTTCCTCCGCGTTAGGGGCATTGCCTGATCTACTCCGGTCCCGCAAAACATGTGTGTCCGTGGAAGTCAGGTTCTCTGCCCCACACCAACATCCACCGACCCCCCCACCCCCCACCACCCCAACACACACACACACATCCTCACCGGGCGCTGAAACATAGAAAAGGCACAAAGACGGCAGCAGCAAATTATATTAATTAAAGCACAATCATTTTTGCTTGATTATATAACTATATATATATACTGTATATATATTTTTACAATTCAATATACTTCATGTAGTTTTCCTGGTTGGGCCGAGTGGTGGGGGGGGGGGGGGGGGATGGAAGAGGATGACAGAGACATGCACCCCACTGTTTATCAAGAGATTCACCCCCACCCCGAGACCAAACCCCAACCCCAACCCCACCTCCCGCCACTGTATCTGACACACACACACACAGCCATTCACATTGCCACTGGCAACTCAGTAACTGAAGTGATACATAAATGTGATACTGATAATTAAGGCATTGCTTTTGCTCCCCCCCCCCACCACACCGCCGCACCCCCTCCCCACACACACACACACAAATCGCAGGGAGGTAGTGACTGTCAACGTGAGCGTAAGCACAGATCGAAGTTCCTCACTCTCCAGGCTAACCGCCGTCCCTATGATTTTGGGGGTGGGGTGTAGGGCTTGTTTGCATTAAGCCCCCAGCCCCCTCCTCCCCGCGGTCACTGCCCCATCACAGCCTTCCAGGGCTTCCTCTGCCGGCACTGATGCGCCATCGGTTTGCCGAGTTCTCCACTTCACGGTGACCAGAAAATGAAGGTGTTTTTGACTTTTGTCGCGCGAGAGGTTAGTTTGAGCAGTCTCTCGCTGGCACACGCGCACACACGTGTATACATTTTCCTTTTAGTCGTGAAGTGCGCTGTACAAGTCTAATTCGTTGTTGTTGTTGTCCTTGATACAACGGAGCCCGCGAGAAATTCTCCCCAGCCAGTACTTTGGGACGTCCTCCTGACGTGAAAGGCACTGTGCAAGTGTAATTCGGTTTTGTGGTTGTCGTTGCCAGTCCACGTGGTCTGAAAATTTCAGGCGGTCGCAGGCAGAACCGAGGGAAATTCTTAAATGCATCTGAATTCGGAAGTTTTTCTTTTCTTTGAAGGGACTGGAGTAACAGCTTCCACAGCTCCCTGTCGCCTTAAATGTTTTTAAGGCATTAAACTGGTCTTGTGAGCTGTGGAAGGGGTGGGATTTTGCCATGTCTCCTGGGGGCAGGACTGGTCGTGTGTCTATCACTGCTTAAAATCTTTCAATACTGACCAACGGAGGTGTGTTGTGTGTGTGTTTAAGTGTGGGTGCTGGCGATTACCTGGGTAACTACAGTACGCTGTTTAACAAATGTAATTTGTTGTTTTTGTCGTTATTAAGGCATTAAAGTACGGGAGATGACGGGGGAGAGGGTTCCTACACTCTTGTTAGCTTCCATCACTGATATGTTACTGAATACAGCGAAGTCCTCTATTCCTCCACTGGGAGCACAGAGTAACTCCAATGATCCCAGCGGCACTGGCTCTGAGGAGCAGTCAAGGTCAGGCTCATTCGGAGCATGTGCTGGGGCGGGAATGGGTGGAGGGGGTGTTGGAGAGAATAGGAAGAAATAACTGAGGAAATTAGTGACTGGGCTTCTCTACACTGGTAGAAAAGCCAGTCTCAATGGAACAGGAGGAGGCCATTCAGCCCATCGAGCTTGTTCCTTGAACTCTTATCCTCTGGGGGTTGGGGAGCCAGTGGAGCCGGGCAAGAGTGGGGGTGATGGGGTCAAGGAGCCTGGGGCGGGAGAGGACATGAGCTGCAGAGTTCTGGATGACCTGCAGCCTGTGGAGAGAAGCGTTGGGGAGGCCGACAAGTAGGCAGATGGCATAGTTGAGCCTGGATGTGATGAATACGGGGTGGGGGGGGGAACCCGTGACTTGTGATGGCAGAGACAGTGTGAAGGCTGTTTTACAGTTAGTCCCACCGTGCTGGCCAGTAACAGCCCCAGCCAGGGCGAGAGGCAGAGCACAACAATACTGATAGCAGCGGTAATCCAGAAATAAAACTGGTGGTGAAACGCTTCACTTTAAGGGAGTGGGGGGGGGGCCTGAACAGACCTGTTTAAGGGTGGGGGGGCCCTGAGCAGTCAATTCTCTCTTTAGGGAGGGGGCACTGAGCTGTCCGCTGTAAGAGGGAAGTGATCCCGTGTAGTACTGTGACTCTGCCAGCAGGTAGCACTGTGCGCCTGACAAACCGTTTGGGGATTACAGTAGATGGATGCCGGGTTTTCTGAATAGACAAAAGGCTTGATATCACCCAGGAGTAGGGCGTGGCAGGACCCGAGGACCTCGCACCGGCTCCCCCTCCTGTGTCCTGGTACAATCATATAGTCAGGTTTGGCTGCCAGTTAAAGTGGCATTGCCCCCCGCCCCCCCCCCCCCCAAAAAAGGGCTGCCCGCGTGGGTCAGAGACCAGGGGAGACTGGGGAACAGATGTCTGAATTGGACATTTTGAGTCTCAAAGCGCTTTGCTGGGTGGGGATGGGGTTGGGTCACTGGGGAAAGTGGGGGGGGTGGGCCGGGGAGAGGGGAGGGAGGGAGGTGTGACCGATAGCCCCGGTCGGTCAGAGAGGTAGGGTTTTGAAAGCCGGGAGAGAGGCGGAGGGATTTCAGAAGGGAGAGAGAGGGTGAGAGAGAACCCGGGGTCGAAGTGGCTGAAAGTCTTGGCTGCTGACGGTGAGACATGCCTTGACAAGGTCGAAGTGAGACTGAGCGAGGATGGGCTCGGGGTTGCTCCTGTAACCTGGGCAGCCCATCGTCAGATCACACCTGAAGATCTTTCTCAACGACCGTGCCTACAGTCAACTCCTACCTCCCTGCAGATCCCATCCAGCTCCACCACCGTTAAGCGCTCTGAGTCACACTTTGCTTATGTTAAAGAGCCGAGCTTTCAGCCACAGGAGAGTAGGGTCCCCAGCACCCAGGCAGAGGGGCTGTTCGTCACGCTCAGTGCTGGGGAAGGTGGAGGAGAGAGGAGGGGAGTGGTAGCTCAGAGCAATGGGTGGGGAGGGCAGCAGGAGGGGAGGTAAAGCGAGACACTGCCTGGAGTTAGCAACCAGCAGCCGGTCAGAGTGTGAGGCATCGGGCAGCCTTAGCGGAGGCCTGGGCCCTCTGGATCACAACCTGGCACTTCTCTCGCCTGGAAAGATGGTTTTTCTCAAAGATTCCTTCGTTTCTCGGATGTCCGTGCAATCCATCTGGGAAAGTAAGCAAACCTGGGAGAGGGAATGAGAGAGAGAGAGAGAGAGAGAGAGAGAGAGAGAAGGTATGAGAGGGGAGTGCGAACAAGAAAGAGAGAAGGAAAAAAAAAAGGAGAAGAGTTGGTGAGGGTGAGAGAAAGATGGAGAGAGTATAGATGCACAGAGGGAAAGATAGAGGACAACAACAACAACAGGATGATTAGGTAATCACAATTAATGACAGGAAAGTTTTAAATTAAAATTGATTACTGACTGACTGCCTGACCATATTGATATGTCCTTTATTCATGCATTCGTCACCTCCCATCTGAATTATTCCAATGCCCTCCAGCGCCACCATTCATAAAATCCAATTAATTTAAAACTCTGATGCCCGTATCCTCCATCCCCCCACCCCCAGGCCTCGCCAGGCTCCATTGTCTCTCTATTGCAGAACAGATCGATTTCACGATCCTCACACTCATTTATAAATCACTTTGTATCCTGGCACCCCCCACCACCTCTCCGACCTGCTTACACCGCAGTCCTACTCTCCGCCTTCACTTGGCTGGCTCCAGCCTCCTGCTTGACCCTTGTGCCATCCACCCCAGCCTCAGCGGCTATGCTTTCAGCCACACTACACCCCAATACGATGGGATTTTCTGAGTCAATCCCTCCGCTTTTCCCATCTTTAGATCACAGTTGAAGACCTTCCTCTTCAACCGTGCCATCTGCCACCTCCCCCTCCCCGGCATCAGGCTCCACCACAGTTAAGCGCTCTGAGGCGCTGCCCCACATGACGGGCGCTATGTAAACGCGAATTGTCGTTACTATTTGTGGAGGATAACTAGTGACCACATGAGCTGGCTGTCTGTTCCTTACCGTGTCCTTCGACACGGCCCATCTTGAATTCGCCCTCGAACTTCATCCCATCGTAGCGAGTGAACACCCCAACTCCCTGGAACTTGCCCTGCATGAACTCCCCCTCATACCTGGCAACAGACAGCAATGTGTTTAGCAACTTAACAAGAAGTCAGCCATGGATGAACAACCAATTAATTTAATCTATGTTCTACATAGGAACATAGGAACGGAGTAGGCCATTCAGCCCCTCGAGCCTGTTCTGCCATTCTATGAGATCACGGCTGATCTGTTTCTCAACTCCAATTTTTTGGTTGTTGTTTTGATGTTTGGACGAGGAATGAGAGAGAGAGAAAGAGAGAGAGAGAGAGAGAGAGAGAGAGGGAGGGAGGGTGGGTGGGTGGAAGAGTTAGAGAGAGTTCTTTAGGAAGTTGGGAATATCCTAGGATGCTTTACAATAACTGTCAAGGATGGGCAAAGATATATATGCACACAGAGGGGATAAAACTATTTTGAGCACAAAGGTTCCATAAAGTGAACAACGATTTTAGCTGGAGGGTTGTTGGCAAAGACTCCAGGAAAAACTCCCTTCTCTTTGCCAATACACTGTGTGAAGGTTGGAATGTGGTGGGAGGCCGTTTGGAGCACATTCCAGCATTAGTCAACACCTTCAGGAGGGAAGAGGGAAAATGGGAGTCCCATAGCATAGTGCTCAGCAAGTGAGAGGATTCGGGTTCGATTCCCGGGCAGGACAAAACCTTCAGCAAGTTTCCTTACTCCACAAGTCTCTATTTACCTAGCAGTAAGCTAAGTTATGCGCAATTGGCTACCGCATTTCGCCCACAAAATATGCAGTCAATTTACTTTGTAGTATGTTCTGTGAAACGGTTTGAGACATCTTGATAAGGGTTATACCAAATGCAAGAATTATCCTTATCATTAAGGAATGTTCACCCCCCCCCGAGAGAACCTCACAGCCAGTAACTCACCTGGAGCCATCACAGAAGAAGAGTGAGCCACAGCCACTGAACAGACCGTTCTCAAACTGCCCGACATAGCTGCTCCCGTCTGCAAACTTCAGCTGTCCAACACCGTGCCTCCGACCTGATGCAGAGAGACCAAGAGAGATAGCAACAGGAGGTCAATGTGTCTGGGCCACTGCTCCCCACATAATCACTTTTATTATCAATCCCACTTCACAGCTTTCTTCCTCCTTGCCTGAAACGTTTTCACTGCTCAGATGCATTTCCAGGAGCTTAGGAATGATTTTATTGTTCCAGCCAATAGTTACCCACTGGATAGTCTCTCACACACACACACACTCAATATATCGCCTTTCATGTCTGGCGGACGCCTCAAAGCACTTCAGTGTGGAATCCTGTATCGTAGTCGTGGTCAGCGCGCTCACCTCGCAAGCTGGAGGACAAGGGTTTGATTCTCATGCGGGATGAAAGTTTCCTTACTTATGTTTCGCCCAAGAAGTACAGTATATTCTGCGAAGAGCTTGAGACGTCTCGAAGATGTGATAAGGCGCAATATTTAAATGCAAGCATTATTATTATTACTCCACATGCCTCCGTTTACCTAACAGTAAGTAGGAACCTGGTTGTTAGTTGATTGGCAGATCGTTTTCTGGTGGTAATAATTCCTTGGGGAAAAAAAATTGGCTGCCGAGTTTCGCCCACAAAATACACAGTCACTCCACTTTACAGTATAACCTGTGAAGTGCTTTGAGTTGTCTCAACGACGTGATAAGGTGCTATATCAAATGCAAGTATTACATAAATAAAATATATAACTACAGGAGCAATACCAAACCATCTCCTCTCTCTACCTACGTACTTTGCTGTAAATACGCACTAAAAATTAATCATTATCTGAGGATAACCCTAAATGTCAGCTGTTTTCTGAAAACAAAATGTCACCTAGGAAGCAGCCCGCTGTTCTGATCAACTGCCCAACATTCCCCGTTGACAACGAGGTTAAGAAATCATAAAATGAGATAAGAATGAAGAGGCAACACACCCCATCAAATCCTTTCCTGTCCCAGACCACTGACACTGTGCACTGCCAGGACACCATCCAACCAAGGTCCATGAACCATTTAAACCCGAGTGCAAACTCGACAGAAAAATAGTAAACGGGAAAAGTAGGGGAACAAGCAGGGTACTGGGATCAGAATAGATAGCTCCAGGGTAACACATGGGAGTCCTGTAGCTCAGTGGTTAGAGCACTGCCTCGCAAGCAAAACAGCCTGGGTTCAATTCCCAGCGGGGCGAAACATTGGGCAAGTTTCCTTACTCCACATGCCTCTGCTCACCTAGCAGTAAGTAAGAACCCGGATTGCTTTCTGTGGGTAATAATTCCTTTTTTTAAATAATAATTGTGTCACTCAATCCATGTCTGTTTGTGGGACACTGCTGTGCGTAATTGGCTGCCGTGTTCCACCTCAAAAATATAGTCAATTCACCTTACAGTATGTTCTGTGATGAGCTTTGAGACGTCTCGAAGACATGATAATGTGCTATATCAGATGCAATGATTATTATTAACACCAGCAGACACGTTGAGCAAATAAAAGTAATTCTCACACTGACATATGTCCTTTCATCCTTTCAAAGGGTGAGATACTGTAAAGTGTAGTGACTGTCTATTTTGTAAGCGAACGCAGCAGCCAATTTGCACACAGCAACATCCCACAAACGCCCATGAAGGGAATGAACAATTTTATCGGGGCAGGAGGTAGATATTAGCCAGGACAATGGGAGAGATAAACTCCCTTCTCTTTTAGAATAGCGCTGCAGGATATTTAACTCCCACCTGAACAGGCAGGTGGAACTTGTTTTAACATCTCAAGCAAGGCACCCCAACAATGTAGCACACCGCAGCACTGCACTGCAATGTCAGGCTACACTATACAAGTTCAAAGTCCTGACTTGGGGCTTGCAGCAGCAAACTTCTGACTCAGAGATGAGAGTGCTATTAGCTAACAACTAAATGGCCCACTTCTATGCTGTAAACTGTCTATGAACCCATTTAATCTCCCAATCTACAAAGAACTCTCGAAGAAAATTCAAGGTTATACTCCAGTTTATCTTACACCCTGCATAGTTTGCATCCTTGACATTATACCTCCAGGGTCGCAGCAACTCAGGAATTATCCTGTTCCACACACTATTCAATTATTTAAGTGTTCTCAGTCCTATACCATCTAACCCATACTGCAGCTCATTTGGGAGTGCTGGTACAATATAGAGAAGCTTTACTCCGCCTCTAACCCATGCTGTAAATAACCTGGGAGTATGGATTGACAATGTAGAGGGAGCTTCACTGTGTCTCTAACCCTGACCTGGGAGTGCGGACAGACAGTGTAGAGGGAGCTTTAATCTAGCCATTGGCTTCTATCCAAGTCAAGACCTTTGTTTGGTCACTCACATCACAACATACTGGAGGAGACATTTCCAAAGACAATGCTGAAGAGAGGACAGACAGACACTCACCTTCCCTCCACTCCCCGTGGTACTCCTCACCGCTGGAATAGCTGAAGGATCCTTTGATCAGGGTCATGGTCTAATCTGGTGGTAGGTGAAAAAAAAAGTTTTAAAGCAAGAAACTACAACTCTCGAGCAAAGGGAGCAGGGGAGGGGTATGTACGGTCCTATTTGTTAAGAAAAATGTAGCCTCACAATCCACGACTGTTTGTAGGACACTGCTCTGTGCAATTGGCTACTGGATTTCGCCCACAAAATACACCATCAATCCACTTTACAGTATATTCTGTGAAGCGCTTTCAGACGTCTCAATGACGTGATGTGGCGCTACATCAAACGCAAGGATTATTATTGTTATTATTATAATATAAGTTGTAGGAGTTCGGGTGGACATTAAAGATCCCACAATACTAAAGGGTGTTCCTCCCGGTGTCCTGGCCAACAATCCTCATGATAAATTGTCATTCACCTCATGGATGTATGTGGAACTTTGCTGTGCGCAAAATAGTTGCTGTGTTTGCCTATATAAAACAAAGTCATTACACTCAGCAGGTATTTTTTAGCATCATTTCAACATAAGATGCTGTAAAAATACTTGCTCTTTCTTCTCGAGATGTGTTTCATGGGCAATAGGCCTAGTACTCCACACTTTAGGGGCCTTCTCACTTGAGCATTGAGTATGCGTGCAGCATTGCCCTCACCAGCCATGCGAGCAGGAATGCTGGGGAGATAATAAACTGCCAATAGTGCCTTTCACATTGGGTAGACGGCCCAAGGCAATGGATAGTCAGGGATTTGGATCCGAGCTAGGAGACGGGATCGGGGAGGGTGGAGGGCGGGGAATAGGAGGGTGGCCAAAGGTGAGTTCGAAGAGGAGGGTTTTGAGACGTGCCTTGAAACATCAAGGGGAGTCACACATTACAGACTCCATCCTGTGCTGTTAGCTCATCTCAGCTCCAGTACCAGCCTCAGCAGCTGCACAAGTGGCTGTGAGACACACACACACATACACACACACATACCCAGCACAACAAGGGACAAGTAAATCGACTGCTTCCTGAACGTTATCCTGCTGGAACACTCATGTGGGAATGTTGACTTAGATCAGGATCGTTGCGGGTGTGACTCTTCCCACAAATCAATGGTTTTCCAATACTAGATATCCAGGCTCTCACTCGGGTGAGGTAATTGAGGGTGTGAGGTGGCCAGTGAGAGCTGGGTGGGGTCGGGCTCCTTACTTGCTAATGTATTTCATGTCGAATTACAGGCTGAATATCAACTGGACCTCATCTCATGCACACACAGGACAAGGACAGTGCAGTGAGGGCTCTTGTATAGGATGTAGAACACGTGTATACTTTATGCATGGATTCTTTGCTCATGTTCGATAGAGGAAACAGAGACCTGCTCCATCGCTCATCAGTAGAGTCCTGAGTGGTCAGAACACTCCCCTCGCAAGCGAGAGACCTGGGCTCGATTTCCGGGCAGGGTGAAATGTTGGGCAAGTTCCCTTTCTTCACACGCTTCTGTTTACCTAGCAGTAAGTAGGAACCTGGTTGTTCGTTGATTGGTGGATCGCTTTTCCAGGGGTAATAATTCCTTTAAAAAAAAATAATCATTTGGTCACTCAATCCACGAAGGTTTGTGGGACACTGCTATGCGCAATTGGCTGCCGCGTTTTGTCCACAAAATATGCAGTCAATTTACTTTACAGTATATTCTGTGAAGCGCTTTGAGATGTCTTGAAGACGTGATAAGGCCCTATATCAAACGCAAGGATTATTATATTTCATTCTTGTGTGTGACTGTGTGTGTCTGAGTGTGTGAGGGCATGTGTGCATACCTCTGTGGGTAAGAGTTAGGTGCAGTGCCTTTGGCACACCCAATTCAAAATAAGAAATCAATGTGTGTATGTGTAGTTATGCATGCTCGCACTTATGCGTGTGTCTATGTGTGTGGTTATGCACATCTATGGATGTATGTATGAATGCGGGGATATGAGACTACGGACGAGCGGAAACAAGCTGTCAGAGATGCATTTCTCCTCATCACTCCCTCCGTTATGGAAGATGTCTCACTGAACATGGTGACGGATCATTATCTACCATAAAAATTATGTCGCTCTCACACTCACACCGATCCCCTGCACATCTAAATACAGTTAAATACTTGTATTGAATACAATGAAGTACTTCTAAATACAATTATCATCATTCTTCCACACGTTTCAGCTTGTTGGTCAGTGCACTGTAAGGTGGGGAAAAAATGGGGTAACAAGACCTTGTGGATACCCTGAACATTAACATCAGATGGAATCTGGTTCAATCCATTTTGAATTACTGTCACTAGTCTTTAAAAAAAGGTCACTGAGATCAAGGCCCTGCTTGTATGATTCTCTGACACAGCCTCTCACATGTTGTCCAGTGCTGTCACAATCAGTCCCTATCACTATAAAGCTCAAAATGTTCCCTCCACACTCATGCTGAAAACAATTATCATCAGAGGAGAGAAAAGATCAGAGGATTTTTTTTGAAGCCACAGAGTGTTGTTCAAATGAAATGCCTCCAGCAAACGGCTAGTAAAATTGAGCCCACAAGAGGATTCAAAAGTGAACTGCATAAACGGCTGAGAAAAAAAATGAAATAGGTATGGGGGAAAGAGCAGGGAAACGGGATTAGAGCAGAGCTCCAGTGGGGTAGTGAGCACTAGCACTCACACGCACACGAGGCGTTGAATGGCTTTCTGTGCTGTAAACTTTCTGTGACTCAATGACAAAATCTATAATTATGCCTTCGGCTCTTTTCTGCTCTTCCAGGGCAAACATTTCTAATGGAAAAATAAACACAAACACACGAGATGAAAAAGGTCCTTCAGCCCATTTGACCTCATCCTTCCAGAACACCCATCCTTCCATCTACCCATCACAACACTGAGCTATGTCTGAACCAAGTCCTGAGCTCATCTGCTCTTCTGGTAACCCCGCTCCAAGTGTTGATCTCCGTCTGTGCGGAGAAATACTTTCTGGTATCTGTCCTAAAGTTACTCTTCACATCTCTGAACCCATGCCCCGCTGCCTGGGTGTGGGTGTATCCTTTCACATAGGGCCAGACAGCAGGACAAGAGGCCACTATCGCGGAACACAGAGTTTAATCCCTACCCTTTGAATCTGAAATGCCGAAGGATGACACACTGTTCAAAATTCTTATGAAACAGAACACAATCTGTTCTCTCACTCTTCTCCATATTCAAGAGACTCGCTCCCGAGACTGAATGACGTTGACGGTTACCCAATTATTCCTCTCACTGGCGCACTCGGTCGTAGTAAGTCGAGGCCTGTGCTAGTTGGGAGGGCTATTGTCAAAAAAAAATTGTCACTCAATCCACGACTGTTTGTAGGACACTGCTTTGCACAATTGGCTGTCGCATTTCGTCCACAAAATGAAGTCAATTCACTTTATAATATATTCTGTGAAGTGCTTGGAGATGCCTCAACAACGTGATAAGGTGCTATATTAAATGCAAGAATTATGATTATATATTACTTATTATCTGTCTTGGATTGTTTTTTGATGTGTCTTTCGCTTCTTCTTTCTCATTTACACACCTCTTCTGAAATTATGCTTCACTTAAAACAGCCATTCTACTCATTGTGAGCTTGACTTGACAAGTCATTGTAGGGGAGAAAACAGAGGTGACAGGCATTGCAGATCAACCCACCCTGCCTTTGCCTGACGTTCACACAAACACACCCGCACATTGACATTAAAGAAGATGAGGCTGTTGGGGGTCTAATGGAGCATAAGGAATAGCAGAATGGGAAGTGTGGGCAACATGGGCAGGAGAACAGGTGAGAAGAGACTGGTGGGGAGAAGCAAGACGATGAAAGGATTTTGAAACTAGGGCAAGGATCATCAAGTCTATCCACTGAGACACAAAGGGCCAATATAGCCTGGCAAGGTGGTGGTGGGAGTAATGTTGCTGAGGAGATCATTGGAGACATATATTCTCAAGGTGACAAAAAGACGAGGAGGATTTTAGAAGCAGAGGAGGTGAACAACAGCGACTAGCATTTGTATAGCGCACGTCACACAGAGCAGCGACCCAGAGGACATAAGTGGGCAATGTTACCAAGGTGGTAAAAACCCCATCATAGACCATATGAACGACAACAACAAAATTATGTTTGTAAAACGCCTTTCATGTTGGGAGGACGTCTCAATGCGCTGAACAGTTGGGGATCGGGACCTGAGCATTGGGGGACAGGGTTGGGATGAGGAAGGGCAGAGAGTTAGGAGGGCAGCTGAAGGCATGGTCGAAAAGGAGGGTCTTGAGTTGTGCCTTGAAGGAGGCAAGGGAAGAATCAAGTCAAAGGGATTGTGGAGTGGAGTTCTAAAGGGTGGGTGCAGAGAGGCTGAAAGCCTGGCCGCCGATGGCAGAGCAGATGAGGCAGGAAAAATGGAGCAGGCCGGAGTCTACTGAATGGAGGGAGCGGACAGATTGATAGGGGGTGAGCAGGTCAGAGGTAGGATGGAGAAAGCCGTGGAGAGCGATGGGGAGTCAATGGAATGCCAGGCGAGGGTGGGGGTGATGGGGTCACGGTGTTTGGTTCTAGATCATCTGCAGAGCTGCAGAGTTCTGGATGATCTGCAGCTTGTGAAAGGAAGAGTTGGGGAGGCCGGCAAGGAGGGAGTTTCCGTAAGTCTAGTTTTGAGGTGACGATTACATGTATGAGCGTTTCAGCGGGCTTAGGAGTGAGGCAGTGGCGAAGTCGGTCAATTTTGTGGAGGTGGAGGAAAGCAGAGCGGGCCATGGCATAGGTATGGGGGACAAAGGACAGTTGAGGGTGGAACAAGACACCCAGGTTTCTGACAGGCTTGATGAGGTGGAGTATGCACCCATGGATGCTGATGCTGCCAGTGCCTAAGGTGTGGAAGCGTTGGTGCAATCAGTGGGGCCTTGGTCTTGCTGACATTCAGCTGTAGAAAGTTGGCTCTCATCCAGGACTTGATGTCTCGCAGTCTGTCAGGACTTCAGTTGTCCTGGAATTGAGGGTGAGAGATAAGAGTTGGGTGTCATCCGTGTATATGTGGAAGTTGATCACATATTTGCGGATGATGTCACCAAGTGGGAGCATGTAGAGGTTGAAGGAGGGGACCGAGGTCAGAGCCCTGAGGAACACCGCACAAAACTATGCGGGGCTGGAAGAGAAAACGTAGAGGCAGAGACAAATTGGAGAGGGTGTGAGAGATAAGACCTGAACCATTCAAACCCAATTGGAGGTGCTCGTAAGGAAGTGGTAGGAGAGGAAAGAGCGAAGCTGGGAAGCAATGACTTTTTCAAGGATCTTGGAAAGAAAGGGAAGGTTGGAGAGGGGCCAGTAGTTAGAAAGCAGGGATGGGTCCAAGGAGGGTTATTAGGAGGATGGGAACGGTTCCAGGTGATACGGAGAGATTGATGGTGTCGGAGAGTAGAGGGGTGAGGAGGTGGAGTTGGGAGGTAAAGAGAGGGGTGGGGATGGAGTCAAGGGAGCAGGTGGTGTACTTCATGCTGGATATGGTGATGATGAGAGAGGAGAGACAGACAGGATCGAAGATGTGGAGGGAGGGATGGGTAGGGGTCAGACTGTGGGGGGGAAATGGGGAAGGAGTGGCAGCTTCTCCTCACAGTCAGAGTTTGAGGACAGAATGGGCGTGGGAGGGTGGATGGAGGAGCAGGTTGATGCCTGGGGCTATCCTTCACCTCCAAGATTATCTTAGAGTAGAAGGGCGATTTGGCGAAGGCGAGGGCGGAGCGGAACGTTTTGATGTGGTCCAGCCAGAACTGCCAGTGGACTGTTAGATCAAATTTGAGCCACGTGGGCTCGGCGTCCCGCACCTGATCCTTGAGGGAGCAGAAGTGGCTGGTGTACCAGGGTGAGGTTCAGGAGGTGAGGGGGGCAAGGGCATCAAGAGTGGTGGAGAGGGAGTTGTGGAGGAGAATGAGCGAAGAATCTGAAGCACAGTTGGGGCAAGCAGGATGCCAGCTAACTGAATGCCAATTACTTTAGATTGAGTGAGAAACCAAGGAGGACAAAATAACAAGCTTACATTATTTAACAAAGCTTAAAACATCACAGAGTGCTTTACACTAATAGTCATGTGTAGTGACTACTTTTTCGTGAGGAACGGAACTGCCATTTTACGTTCAGCAAAGTCCATCAGGCTGTTTAATCTGGATAAATAGTAACACCTGTACATATCAATCAATATAAAATATATATAAATATACATATAATATATATGCGTATATATATGCACACACAGAGGAATAAATACCATGAAAGATATTACCACAAAAGGAGTATAAAAGTAATAGAAATTAACTGAAACAAAATGAAGCTTTCGACACGACACAAAAAGATACAAGTTCAATATTTTGCTTAAAAAAAGCAAAAATATAAATATTTTTCCCTCTAAAACATAAAAGTAACGTGAGATGTTAGGTGTGTCTGGGGATAGGGTGTGAGTGCAGGAGCTGAGCTCACGCTGTGCTGGGGATGGGCTGGGGTATGACAGGCTGAGCTCACTCCGTGGTGGGGATGGGGTGTGAGGGACTGAGCTCACACTGTGCTGGGGATGGGATGTGAGGGGTTGAGCGCACACTGTGCTGGGGTTGGGGATGGAGTGTGAGGGGATGAGGATGGGGTGTGAGGCGATGGGGTGAGCGGATAGGGTGTGTGAGGGGATAGGAGTTTGAGGGGATGGAAGGGTGTGAGGGGATGGAGGGAAGTGAGGGGATGGGGGGTGTGAGGGGATGAGGGGGTGTGAGGGGATGGGGACTGAGGGGATGGGGGCTGAGGGGATGGGGAGTGAGGGCATGGGGAGTGAGGGCATGGGGGTGATGGAATGGTCTGGTGTGAGGGCGTTGGAGGTGTGAGGGCATGGGAGGTGTGAGGGAATCGGGGTGTGAGGGGATCGGGGGTGTGAGAGGGGATGGGGGTGTGTGAGGGGATGGGGGGGTGTGAGGAGATGGGGTGTGTTTTAGGGGATGTGAGGGGATGGGGGGTGTTTGAGGGGATAGGGGGGTGAAGGGATGGGGGAGTGAGGGTATAGGGTTGAAGGGATGGGGGGGTGAGGGAATGTGGGGGTGAGGAAATGGGGGGGGTGATGGGATAGGGGGTGTGGGGGAATGGTTTGTGAGGGGATGGGGTGTGAGGGGATGGAGTGTGCAGGGATGGGGGTGAGGGATTGGATATGTGGGGATGGGGTGTGAGGGGATATGGATGGAGTGTGAGTGGATGGAGTGTGAAGGGATGGGGTTGAGGGTGTGTGATGTGAGGGGATGTAGTGTTGAGGGGTGGGGTGTGACGGGATGAGGTGTGAGGGGTTGTGGTGTGAGGGGATGGGGTGTGAGGGGATGTGGATGGGGTGTGAGGGGCTGGGGGTGAGGGGATGGGGGTAAGGGATTCTAGTGTGAGGGGATAGGGTGTGAGGGGATGTGGTACGAGGGGATGTGGAGTGAGGGGATGGTGTGAGGGGATGTGGTGTGAGGGGATGTGGTATGAGGGGTTGGGTGTGAGGGGTTGTGGTGTGAGGGGATGGGTGTGAGGGGTTGTGGTGTGAGGGGTTGTGGTGTGAGGGGATGGGGTGTGAGGGGATATGGTGTGAGTGGTTGTGGTGTGAGGGGATGGGGTGTGAGGGGATGTGGTGTGAGGGGTTGTGGTGTGAAGGGATGGGGTGTGAGGGGATGGGGATGGGGTGTGAGGGGATGTGGTGTGAGGGGTTGTGGTGTGAAGGGATGGGGTGTGAGGGGATGTGGATGGGGTGTGAGGGGATGTGGTGTGAGGGGTTGTGGATGGGGTGTGAGAGGATGTGTGGTGTGAGGAGATGTGGATGGGGTGTGAGGGGATGGGGTATGAGGGGATGTGGATGGGGTGTGAGGGGATGTGGTGTGAGGGTTGTGGATGGGGTGTGAGAGGATGTGTGGTGTGAGGGGATGTGGATGGGGTGTGAGAGGATCGGGTATGAAGGGATGTGGATGGGGTGTGAGTGGATGGGGTGTGAGGAGATGTGATGTGAGGGGATGTGGATGGGGTGTGAGGGGATGTGGATGTGAGGGGATGTGGATGGGGTGTGAGAGGATGGGGTGGGAGGATTTGGGGTGTGAGGATTTGGGGTGTGAGGGGATTTGGTGTGAGGGGATGTGGATGGGATGTGAGGGGATGTGGATGGGGTGTGAGGGGATGGGATGTGAGGGGATGGGGTGTAAGGGGTTGTGGTGCAAGGGGATGGGGTGTGAGGGGATGGGGTGTGAGGGGAGATGGGGATGGGGTGTGAGGGGATGGGGATGGGGTGTGAGGGGATGGGGATGGGGTGTGAGGGGATGGGGTGTGAGGGGATGGGGTGTGAGGGGATGTGGGGATGGGGTGTGGGGGATGGGGATGGGGTGTGAGGGGATGGGGATGGGGTGTGAGGGGATGGGGTGTGAGGGGATGGGGATGGGTTGTGAGCGGATGGGGTGTGAGGGGATGAAGGTGTGAGGGGATGGGGTGTGAGGGGATGGGTTGTGAGGGGATGGGGTGTGGGGATGGGGTGTGAGGGGATGAGGTGTGAGGGGATGGGGATGGGGTGTGAGGGGAATGGGGTGTGAGGGGATGAGGATGGGATGTGAGGGGATGGGGTGTGAGGGGATGGGGTGTGAGGGGATGGGGATGGGGTGTGAGGGGATGGGGATGAAGGTGTGAGGGGATGGGGTATGAGGGGATGGGTTGTGAGGGGATGAGGATGGGGTGTGAAGGGATGGGGTGTGAGGGGATGGGGTGTGAGGGGATGGGGTGTGAGGGGATGGGGTGTGAAGGGATGTGGTGTGAGGGGTTGTGGATGGGGTGTGAGAGGATGTGTGGTGTGAGGGGATGTGATGGGGTGTGAGAGGATCGGGTATGAAGGGATAATAATAATAATAATAATCCTTGCATTTGATATAGCGCTTTTCATGTCGGGAGGACGTCCCAAAGCGCTTCACAGAATATACTGTAAAGTGAATTGACTGTATATTTGTGGGCGAACGCGGCAGCCAATTGCGCTCACAATGTCCCACAAACAGTCGTAGATTGAAAATGACCAATTTATTATTGTTTTTGTTTTTTTGGAGGGATTATTATTAGGCTCTGTGTGGAGTAAGGAAACTTGCCCAAGGTTTCGCCCTCTGCCTGGAATTGAACTCAGGTTTCTCGCTTGCAAAGCGAGTGCTCTAACCACTGAGCTCAGGACTCCACAATGGGAGGGGATGAGGATGGGGTGTGAGGGGATGAGGTGTGAGGGGATGGGGATGGGGTGTGAGGGGATGAGGATGGGGTGTGAGGGGATGGGGTGTGAGGGGATGGGGATGGGGTGTGAGGGGAATGGGGTGTGAGGGGATGTGGATGGGGTGTGAGGGGATGGGGTGTGAGGGGATGAGGATGGGGTGTGAGGGGATGGGGTGTGAGGGGATGGGGTGTGAGGGGATGGGGTGTGAGGGGAATGGGGTGTGAGGGGATGGGGTGTGAGGGGATGGGGTGTGAGGGGATGGGTGTGAGGGATGGGGTGTGAGGGGATGAGGATGGGGTGTGAGGGGATGAGGATGGTGTGTGAGGGGATGGGGATGGGGTGTGAGGGGATGAGGTGTGAGGGGATGGGGGTGGGGTGTGAGGGGATGGGGATGGGGTGTGAGGGGATGAGGATGGGGTGTGAGGGGATGGGGATGGGGTGTGAGGGGATGAGGATGGGGTGTGAGGGGATGAGGTGTGAGGGGATGAGGATGGGTGTGAGGGGATGAGGATGGGGTGTGAGGGGAATGGGGTGTGAGGGGATGAGGATGGGGTGTGAGGGGATGAGGGGATGGGGTGTGAGGGGATGGGGAGGATGGGGTGTGAGGGGATGGGGTGTGAGGGGATGGGGTGTGAGGGGATGGGGTGTGAGGGGATGGGGTGTGAGGGGATGGGGATGGGTGTGAGGGGATGGGGTGTGAGGGGATGGGGTGTGAGGGATGGGGTGTGAGGGGATGGGGTGTGAGGGATGGGTGTGAGGGGATGGGGATGGGGTGTGAGGGGATGGGGTGTGAGGGGATGGGGTGTGAGGGGATGAGGTGTGAGGGATGGGGTGTGAGGGGATGGGGTGTGAGGGGATGAGGTGTGAGGGGATGGGGTGTGAGGGGATGGGGTGTGAGGGGATGAGGTGTGAGGGGATGGGGTGTGAGGTGTGAGGGGATGGGGTGTGAGGGGATTGGGGTGCGCGGTGCTGGGGCGTGTGAGGAGACAGACTCACCCGCTGTTGGGCCCGGGAGCGGGACATGTCCTTCTCTCTCCACCCGACGCCCGCACCGCACACCAAGCCGCCCGCTCATTGGCTCCCATCCTCCGTCGCCAAGGCAACGGGCGCCGTAACCAGTGGCAACCGCGGCCTAGTGCCCGGGGAGGGGGAAGCCTGGCGCCGCCCGCCATCTTTGTGAGGGGCAGCGACCATTGTCTGCTCAGCATCCCTCCCCAGTGTCTCTCTCCTGCTTTCTCTCTCTCTCCTCCTTTCTCTCTCTCTCTCTCCACCTTTCTCTCTCCCCCTCTTTTTCTCAAGGGTGACCATATGTTGTAACCCAAATCTGGTCCCCAAAAGAATTGTAACCCCCCCCCTCCAAAAGTATTGACTGATGCCAGCAGTTACTGGAGAAGCTTAACAAAATTAATGGCTGTATTTCTGTATCCGACCCCTTAGAATATTTCATTGTTCTTGCTCAGTTTGTTGCTGAACTGAAGGTGGGGGTAAATGTGGCCGCAGGGACGCAATACCGCCTCTGAGCATTGTGCCCCGAGAAATTGGGGATGTAAGGTCACCTTTCTCCTTTCTTTTCTATTTCTACCTTTCTCTTCTCTCCTTCCTCCTCTTCCCTTTCTTCCTCTTTTTTCTCAGTCTCCCTTACTCTCTCTCTCTCTCTCTGCATCTCGCTCACTCTCCCCTTTTTCTCTCTCTCTGCATTGGACCATCAACCTGGACTGTGACCTCAAGGTCCCCGTCGTGGGGCTTGGCCTGACAACCTTGTAATTTACGAGATGAGATTGAACCAGGCTGACGTCCGATAATATATAGTTTACTTTTTTGCTCTAATTCGGCACTCGGAGCCAATAATCTCAATTACAAATATGAGGGGAACACAAAAATATTTTTTTAAATGAATATCCGTGGCTGAAATTTCAAAATGACTTGCCACAAAAAAAGAAAGATCATTTTGACCGTGATCAACAGGAAAATAACATTTTCCATCCTGTTAGTTATCAGCTGCTTTGTTAAAATACGACTGTCTTTAGCTGGAGCTTAGATCTGCAAATCATTCAATCGTTTGCAATGACATTCAGTCATTTTTTATTGCTTGATTTGACTCATTATTCAGAAAGAAATATAGTTTCATCTGCACCTGCTTCTAGGATCCGGAAACCCCCTTAATATCACGGTGACCACAACTGTACATCGTACTTTTGTGTAGCCTGACGAGCGCTATACAGCTATAATAATAATAATCATTGCATTTGATATAATGCCTTATAATGTTGAGATGTCGCAAAGCATTTCATAGGTCTTATTACAAGTGGTGTGACTGCATTTTGTGGGCAAGTAAATCTGCTAATTTGTGCACAGCAATATTCTACAAACAGCCACAGAGTGAATGACAATTTTATTTAAAGAATTGTTAGATTTCCAGAATTGCGCGGGTTAGCCGAGCAGAGGGGAAAGGGAATGAGGTGAGCAGAGGCGTGGGGTAAGGAGGTTGATAGGGGGAACATATTATCAGGGCTGGATTAACACAGAAGCTTCAGGGGCTGCAGCCCAAGACCGCAGATTTTGAGGGCCCCCCTAAAAAAGAGCATGTTGCGACACCCCATCAAGGTTAATCTGCCTTTGCACATTACACACAGACCAATATGTTTGCAATCAGTGGGCATTCCCTCACACAGTGTATCGATGGCAGTCCGTTGTCCATAGTCTGTAGGAGTGATCAATACCAGCAGTCCTTCAGTGCACCAATGTGAATGTGCTCACGGTAAACACTCGCTTTGTACTGTGTTGTGTTCGCCAGAGAAACCCCCGTCATACTAGTCCTACCAGGCTCCCTTGGCTACCAATCACCCAACAGATCGACTTCAAGATCCTCTCACTCATTTCCAAATCCCTTCATCACCTCGCACCTCCCTACCTATCCGACCTGCTTACCCCCCCACTCCACCACCCATACCTCAGCTCAGTTGGCTGCAGCCTCCTAATTGTCCCTCGTGCCCACCGCTCCACCACTGGTAGCCGTGCCTTCAGTCACTATGCCCCAAAACTCTGCAACTCTCTCTCTCAATCCCTGTCTTGTCCCCTCCCCACCTTAAAATTCCGCCATAAAGACCTTCTTTTCTGATCGTGCTTACGGTCACCTCTCCCCCTCCCTCGCCCCTTAGCTCGTTGTCACACTGTGCCACTGTCAAGCGCTCCAGGACGCTACCTCATGTGAAGGGCGCTATACAATTTGCCCTCTGTAATTTGCCCTCAGCAACTGTTCCACAGTGTTATTCCAAATCATCTTTACGTCAGTCAAACTTTATGGTTTGTGTCTTCTGACGTTGGCTGGGGATAAGGGGTGGGGGTGGGGCAGCGGGTGCAGGTGGCCAAAGAACAAAGTTTAAGACGTACATATTGTTAATAATCGACCCTGCCCTTTGGTATGAAAAAACAGGCAATGACAGTGAGCTGTGGTTTGATAGAACCTGGGAGGTTTCGCTCATGCAGTTGTTAGGCATGTGTCTGGCCCATGTTCGTGTGTGTGTTCATGCATAAATTATACATTAATCTGATTTCCCAATAATCAGCTGTTAAGGTTATAAAAGAGTTCAGTGTGAAGAAATTCAATGTAATTTGCTGTCAATGACATTCCTCAGCATCCTTGCTTCAATCGGAGTGAGAGAGAAAAAGAGAGAACAACAACAACAAAATTACATTTATAGAGCTCATTTCACATCGGGAGATCGTCTCAAGGCGCTGAACAGTCAGAGGTCAGGACCTGAGCATGGGGGAGGGGTGGGTAGGGGTGAGGGAAGGCAGAGAGGTAGGAGGGCGACCGAAGGCACGATCGAAGAGGAGGGTCTTGAGGCCGGCCTTGAAGGTGGCGAGGGAGGAAGCGAGACGAAGGACCGTGGGATGGAGTTCCAGAGTGTGGGGGCAGAGAGACTGAAAGCCCGGCCGCCGATGGTAGGGCGGGTCGGGCAGGAGACATGGAGCAGGCCGGACCCTGCTGAATGGAGGGAGCGAACAGGTTGGTAGGGAGTCAGCAGGTCAGAGAGGGAGGAGGGGGTAAGGCCATGGGTGGCCTTGAAAGTGAGGACGAAGATCTTGAACTCGATCCTCTGGGGGATGGGGAGCCAGTGGAGTCGGGCGAGGGTGGGAGTGATGGGGTCACGGAGCCTGCTGCATGAGAGTACACGAGCTGCAGAGTTTTGGATAATCTGCAGCTTGTGGAGGGAAGAGTTGGGAAGGCCGATGTGGAGGGAATTTCCATAATCGAGCATCGAAGTGACGAATGTGTGGGTGAGGGTTTGGGCAGCCTGAGGGGTGAGGCAGTGGCGAAGTCTGGCAATGTTGCGGAGCTGGTGGTAGGCAGTGCCAATCATGGCGCGGATGTGGGGGAGAAAGGACAGTTCAGGGACAAACAAGACACCAAGGTTCCTGACTGGCTCAGTGAGGTTGAGTGTGCAGCCGTGGAGGCTGATGCTGCCAGCGCCCGAGGTGTTGGAGGCGCTGGCGAGCGCCAATCAGGAGGGCCTCAGTCTTGCTGACGTTCAGCTGGAGAAAGTAATCCCTCGGACAGGCAGTCGGTCAGGACAGCAGTGGTCCTGGAGTTGAGGGTGGAGGCAGAGAGATAGAGTTGGGTGTCATCCGCATACATGTGGAAATTTACCCCATGTCTACGAATGATGTCACCAAGGTGGAGTATGTAGAGGGTGAAGAGGAGGGGACCGAGGATAGAGCCCTGAGGAACGCCGCACAAGATGGTGTGGGGGCTGGAGGAGAAGCTGTTAGCTGAGACGAAGTGGAGGCGGTGTAAATGGTAGGACCAGAACCAGTCAAGGACAGAACCTTGGAGGTTAAAGTGGGAGGAGAGGCGGTGAAGGAGGATTGAATGATCCACAGTGTCAAAAGCAGTGGAGAGGTTAAGGAGGACGAGGAGGCAGAGGGAGCTCTGGTCACACATGGTCAGGATGTTATTTGTGACCTTGACCAGAGCACTTTCCATGCTGTGGGCAGCACGGAAACCCGATTGGAGGGGCTCATGGAGGGAGTGGGAGGAGAGGAAAGAGCGAAGCTGAACGGAAAACAAAACACCAGGGTGTTCCTGGAATATAGTATGGGAAAAATTCACGGGATAAAAATCACTGGAATAAAAATCACACAAATCAAATTGTAGTGTGTGGATGATTTGAAATCTATATGAACTGTAATCGGGGTGTATTATTCTATATATCTCTGACCAGCGTACTGGTTAGAGCACTTGCCTTGTCATACAATAATAATTTTGACACTCAATCCACGACTGTTTGTGGGACATTGCTAATACAATATATTCTGTGAAGTGCTTTGAGATGTCTCAACAACGTGATAGAGGGCTATAACAAATGCAAGGATTATTATTACTATTTTATATGCACCCCTTCACCCGAACCCTTAGATTGGATTCCAGCCAGTAACTCACTCTTGCGCAGTGTGGTGTGGAAGGAATTTTTTTTGGGGGGGGAGTTTGGGGAGAGAAAGGCTCTCTATTGTTTTGTTCTCTCTTTTTGTACCAGTTTTGTATCAAGCAGTTTGTTTACTGTATTTTCCCCCTCCCGGACTTTGTATTTTGTTAACGACGATGTTCTGAGCACACATCAACTCACTTTCTGATTAAGGTAGGAATTATTTTATATCGAAACATACACACACACATAGAGATATATAGATAGATAGATTTCCCCATAGATAATGGCAAAGTTTGTTCTCTTTGACTCACGTACCTACCCACCAAACCCCCACCCACCCACACACACCATCTTCTGTTCACATCTCTGCCTGTATACTGGTCACAGGAATGGGAGACAGCCTCCACCCCTCTCCCACCCATATACTGTCCCATACGCAGTGGGGATAGAATGGCTGAAACCCCAGCTGCTGATGATGGGGCAGCGAGGGCAGGTAAGAGGAAGCAGGTCAGGGTTTACTGGCTAGGATAAGCAGATTAATGATAATAATAATCCATCTATTTGATATAAAGCCTTATCATGTCATTGAGACATCTCAAAGCGCTTCACAGAATATAATGTAAGGTGATTTAACTTTGTGTTTTGTGGGTGAAACTCGGCAGCCAATTGCGCACAGCAGCGTCCCACAAACAGCCATTTGGATTGAGTGACCAAATTATTATTATTATTTAAGGGATTATTACCCCAGAAAAGTGACCCGCCAATCGACTAACAACTGGGTTCCTACTTGCTAGGTAAACAGAGGCGTGTGGAGTAAGGAAACTTGTGTATGGTTTCAACAAGCCCGGGAGTCAAACCCAGGTCCTCTCGTTTAAGAAACAAGTGCTCTGAGCACTAAACTACAGGATTCCCCTACTGTCTGTTTCCGCCCACACCCCCAACCCACACACGCACACCACACAAACACACACACCCTTTGTCAGCCCAGCCTGGAGGAGAGTGGCATTATCAAGCTGTGAGTCTCATTTCCGTCATTGCCCTGACCAGAATCTCTGAATCACTGGTTCCACTTCCTCGCTCGCTCCAGTTTATTCCAGATCCGTGCCATCTACACAAACAGACGACTTCCCACAATGTGCTCATTGCTAGTCACTGCAATCCTGGAACCTCAGAACAAGAACACACGCACATGAGGCAAGGGATGTGTGTCGTTCGTTACTCACTGTTCCCAGTGCCAAATTGACACTTTTTAAAAAATAAAATTGTACTTTTAAACCCACCACCTCCAGCCCTCTCTCTCTCTCTCTCTCGAAGGCATCGGTCTGTTGTTTCGCCCACAAAGTACACAATCAATTCACTTCACAGTATATCCTGTCAAGCGCTTCTAGATGTCTCAGAGACGTGATAATGCGCCGTGTCAAATGCAAGGATTATTATTTGAAGACTCGGCATTTGAGCTCCCCACATCCCGGGGTCTCAGTGCTCACAGTCCAGACTGAAGATGCAGGACACTATGGGAGAGTGGGGGTTGGTTGTTGTGGGGGTGTGGGGGGGTGGCTTTAGTTAGAATGAGAAGTTGAACCAAGCTCCATGTCTATGCCCTGTTCAGGAGGACGTTAAAGATCTTCCGTGACACTGTTGGAAAAGAGGAGGGAGATTCTCGGTCCTGGTGTCCTGGCCGACAACAACCTCCTCATCCTGGATCAAATCGGTTGTACTCCTTCATCAGTGTTTTGGGGGATATGGGTGCTGTGATGCCCACAAAAACTGGACAATAATTATTGAAAGAGACGCTACAATCTGATAAGACGCTGTAAAATACTCGCTTGTTCTTCTTTTTGTGCTCCCCCACTGGAGCTCTCTGCTCTAACCCCATTCCCTGCTCTCTCCCCATCATGTCTGTGCTGGTGCTCTCTAACAACTCCCTGGAGCTCTCTATTAATCATATTCCCTGTTTTCTTTCCTGTACCCATTTAATATTACTTTGTTCTCACATATTTATACAATTCCCTTTTAAAGGCATCAACATTTCTAACCTCTCTTTTTTATTTGCTCTCAAGTGACATTCCTCAGTTAATGTGTTAGGTCACCTGTTTGTCCATTGATTAGTTCTGCGCTCTGAAACTCTTATCTAATAAGCAACCGAGTCTGGGTTTAATCCTAAAGACGGAACCTGATAATGTGGTTCAATTCCCGGGCAGGGCGAAACCTTAGCCAAGTTTCCTTACTCCACAATCCTCTGTTTAGCAGTGAGTAGGAATCCTGTTGGCAGATCGCTTTCCGGGGATAATAATCCCTTCCCTTTTTTTATAAAAAATAATAATTTGGTCACTCAATCCACGACTGTTTGTGGGACGCAGCTGTGCGCAATTGGCTGCTGCGTTTCGCCCGCAAAATATACAATCAATGCACTTTACAGTAAATTCTGTGAAGTGCACCATGGAACATGGGTCTGGAACGCGAGCACAAAGCCCTAACGTTGTGTTTGAACCCCCAACTTCTGACCCTGAGGCGAGGGCACAGAGAGAGAAGCCAGTCCCCAAGTGTCTCCTCGTGACATGTGTTCCAAACCCGTGCGGCCTGACACCCTCACAACTCCCGCAGATTAAAGCCTCAAATCTCAAATGAGTTATTGTAATCCAAATCCGATTTCAACAGGGAGTTAATGAGATTAACTTCCGGTTTAAGGGACCGAAATATCTTGCAAGCAAATGAGTCTTCAAATTACTCCACCGTTACCTCTGCCCCCATCATAACAATCTGAGATCTGTTAAACACAGATACCATTTGACCCATCCAGCCAAAATATATATTTTGCTCCAGTATTTTAAAATAATAATAATTTATTTATCATGTCATTAAAACGTCTCAAAGAGCTTCATATAATACACTGTAAAGTGAATTAACTGCATGTTTTGTGGCAGAAATGCGGCAGCCGAATACGCACAGCAGTGTCCCACAAACTGTCGTGGATTGAGTGACCAAATTACTATTATTCTTGAAAGGATTATTACCCCCGAAAAGTGATCCGCCAATCGACTAACAATCGGGTTCCTCTTTACTGCTAGGTAAACACCACTTGGGAATCAAACCCGGGTCCTCTCGCTTGCGAGGCGAGTGCTCTAACCGATAAGTCTACAGGACTCCTCTAAGTATAAAATGTACCTCTATTTTCCATCTTATATTTTAAAAAAATTATATTTTCCTCCAAATCATTTCATATTTTCCTCCAGCTTGACACTGCTCGTATGTTTCACTATAGTGTCTGCATTTGTTTTGTGGGATGTGCGGTGACTCACAGCCGAGTGTGCCACCTCACCCACATGTTGTGGGGTGCCAACAGGGAAACGGCCCCTCCCAACCCTGTCCTCACCTGACACCGTGAGCTTTCCAGGACACACGGGAAGAGGAACTGACCTGATGCAGGATGCCTGGCAGGTGTTAACTGCTGACTCCTGCTTTAGCCATGAGTGACTAAACATAGGGCATGCTCCACCTTAGACACATAAACGGCACGAGATGCACGGCAGGCAGATCAGCTTGTGATCACACAATCTCTGTCCTCTCCCGGCGTTCCGGCTGACATTCCTCCCCCCGCCTCGGATTAAATCACTGAATTTTGAAATTACATTAAATTTAATTGGAAATTGGCTGTTTGCGGGGAGGGGGGGGGGAACGCTGCTGTGGAGAAATTGGCTGTCACCTTCACCCACAGATACAGTTACTACACTTCACCGTAAAAAAAAAATCTTGTGAGGTGCTTCGAGATGTCTTAATAACACAAGGCTGTGCCTCACCAGTCTCAAAACAGATCTCTTTATCCCCGCTTTCGGTTATCATTCCCCGTCTCTTGGCTCACGTACCATCCAACATTGCTAAGTGTTTTGCGATATCCTCCCTCCATGAATGGCAGTGTGTAAATGTAAACTGAGGTATATTGGTAGAACAGAATAATGCACCTTATTTATTGTTGCATTGTTAAAACAGCTAAAATCCTAACGACAACTGTGGCACCTCGGGCTGCTCTGCTGACATGAAAGACATTATACAAATGTCATTTTTGTTTGATAAGGTTATCCAAGTAACCTTAAGGCTTTGCTGAGCATTTATATATATTTTTCACCCAACCACTTCCCCCCCTCCCACCCAAGAAACACATAAGGGCGAATTTACCAAACAAAACACTGACAGAAATGGTTGGAGTTTTTTTTGAAGATTTTATTTAAAACGGAAAACCCTTTTGCGAATCGAACATAAATTATTCGAAAAAAAAACCAAAAGACATTTTTTTTTCTTAGCGTTCTCTTTTTTAAAAAAAAATTAGCAATAAAAGCACATAATAAAAGACAAAAGGATCTTCTCATCCGAAACTACAATTTTTTTTTGTGGTTTAGAAAATAAGACACAAATATACAGACAGAACGAACGCGATCAAAGTATGTAGTTTCGTCTTCCATTGGGTGTGGGGGGGGTTGCAATTATTGCAATTCAGTGCAAAAAAAAAGGAAGGTTTGTTGGGTTTGTTTGCAGAGTGCATTTATTCTCTCCCTCCATCACACACTCTCTCTCTCTTTCTTTCTTTCTTCTCTCTCCAATTCAGACTTGACTCCTCACTGTTCTCTTCCCCTTCAGTCTCTTCCTCTTCATTTGACTCCTTTGCCAGAGGGAGGATCTGGTACCCTGACTCCCACAGTCTCCGAGGCTGTGCAAGAACAGGGGAGGAGAAGGGGGGGAGAGAGAGAGAGGGGAGAGAGAGAGGGAGAGGGGGAGAGAGAGAGGGAGAGGGGGAGAGAGAGAGAGAGAGGGGGGAGAGAGAGAGAGAGGGGGGAGAGAGAGAGAGAGAGAGGGGGAGAGAGAGAGGGAGAGGGGGAGAGAGAGAGAGAGGGGGGGAGAGAGAGAGAAACAGGAGAGTGTCATCCAGAGACATACAACAGCATTTTCGTCTGGTGGGGGGTTGGAGGGAGGGTTGTATTTGAGGTAGATAGTTCTTGTTAAAAGTTCTTTTTTTCTCTCTTTTTTTTTCCTCGCGGCGTCTTGTCTCGTCTCCTGGTTTTTTCTCTCTCTCTCTTCTTTTTTTTGTCTGTCTCTCTCTCGCTCTCTCTCTGTGCCGTCTTGTCCTTTTTTTCCCCCCTCTTGTCGTTTCTCTCTCTCTCTCTTTCTTTCTTTTTTTCAGCAGAATTGCTTTTTTTTTTCCGTGTGTGGGGGCGCGTGTGAAGTGGTGGCGATGGAAGAGGGGAGAGAGAGAGAGAGAGAGAGAGGCGGCGGCGGCGGTGGTGGTGTTGTTGTTGTTGTTGGGGAGAGAGAGAGAGAGAGAGGGAGAGTGGTGTTGTAAAAAAATATATAGTGCAAATAGTTACCGCATTTTGCTAAAGGCTTTGATCCACATCAGCCCTAAGAACTCGGCGGCGGCGCTCTTGTTGTGGTGGAAGAAGGAGCGGGTTTTCTTCTTGGCCCTCAGCTCCATCAGGGCCGGGCCCACGCTCTGGTCGCCCTCCTGCCGCCCCCAGACGATCCGGGCCCTCTCCTCGGCCTTCTCGTCGCCGCTCTTCCGGAACAGGGCCTGGATCTGACTCAGCTCCACGTCCTGGAAGATGTTGGCCGCCCCTTTCTTCCGGCGCTTGCTCTCCGCCCGGTCCCCGAACCAGGAGGGGCAGACGGGGCACGGCGGGGAGTAGGCCTCCATTGGGGAGTCCTTCCTTCTCTCTTGTCCTCCTCCTCTCCCTCTCCCTCCTCCTCCCCCGGGGAGAAGAGGCCTCTCCGCCGCCCGCTGACGCGCCCGGTCCCACAGTCGCTGCTTCTGATCAGCTGTGGGGCTCCGCGCTCCGCTTTTATCCGGAGCGGTTTCGTTGCCGTGGAGACGACGCCCATCGCATTGGGCGACGGCGATGACGACGGCGGCGGCGGCGGCGACGCGGCCGCCCCGCCCTCTCCCTCTCGCTCCGCACCAATCAGGAGCCGCGCGCCCGACTGAGCGACGGTGCGCTCCGCCAATCGGGACGGGCCGAGGCGGGGGGGAGGGCGGGGCCCGGCTCGCGTCAATCACCCGGCGTCGCCCCGGCAACCGCGGCCGGGAGCCCCTGTCACCACCCGCGAGGCCGCCGCGCCTGTCAATCAGGCGGCGCGGAGCACAGCGGTTGCAGTTTGGTTTCATCAGCTTCCTCCTCTGCTGCACCCCCCAAAAAAGGGTGGGGGGGGGGGAAGGTCAGGGGAGGGAGGATGTGGGGGTGTGGTGCCGTGACTTGTTATGCACTCACCAGAGGTTTGCTTTTATCTGCAAAAAACAAATTTCAACCCCCCCCCCACCCAACCCCACCCCCCCCTCACCACCACCACACACACGCCATCCCCGTGGGGTTTATCAGTCAGGACAGCAGCTGCCAATTACGCAGCGGTCGCTGCGCACTTCACCGCTTGATGTCCCGCGAAGCGCTCGGCGACGTCCCGAGTGACGCGATGAGGCGCTATGTCTCGAATGCGAGGTCCGTTATGTTGCAGGTCCCACCCCGGCCGGGGCTGAACCTGCAGCCCTGCAATTACAGGAATTAAACGGTTTTACTTTCAATAAAAACCCTTAAAAACACGCGCGCGCGCACTCGCACACAGAAATATGTGACCCTCTTGGTCGATGGGCGGATCGCTTTCCCGGGAGTAATAATCCGTGCTCCAAAAAAAAAATCGCTCAATCCACCATTGTCTGTTGGACACTGCTGTGCGCAATTGGCTGCTGTTTTTCTCCCACAAAATATATATAGCGTCAATTTATCTGTCCATCCACACTCCCAGACCAGGGTTAGAGACAGAATCAAATTCTCTCTACGCTGTGCGTCCACAATCCCAGATCAGGGTTAGAGACACACAGTAAAACTCCCGCCACATCGATTGAGATTCACAATTTGATGTATTATATACATTGAGCACTGTGGTTGAGGCCGCTATGCGCTAGTATTTACTGTACAGGTATGTGTATGGACTTTCACCGTAACAGTCTGATCTGGATTTGAACTCTGATCCCAGCAAACCCGCTCATCCTACATCCACCAAACGCCACCGAGCTCGCAGTCTGGGCTGACATCCCTGCCCGGTACCGGGGGGTGGGGGGGGGGGGGGGAACGGACACACACACACAACACTGCATTGCCGTCCTTCAGGTGAGACGTAAGCTCAATGTGCCCTGTTCGGGCAGACTTTAAAGATCCCGCCCGGCAGCTGGAAGAGGAGATATCCACGCGGGGTGTCCTGGTCAATCAGCCGGCAGATTAAATTGGCGGCTCCCAGCTTGACCGGTTTGTACGCTTGTCAGTGGTTTCTGCGAAGCGCTCCATGATAAAACGCTGCAGAAGCTCTTTTAAACAACAAGTACAGTAATATTTACATTCTTTCCCCATGGAGCGTCCCAAGGCGCTGGACGATTAAATTGTTTTCGTAGCGCCGCCATGCAAAGTACGAGGTACCAGGAGCTACATGTGAGGGTGGGGGAAACCACCATATAAAGGCGTTGGTTCATTCCTACATTCCTGAATCACTGGAATGTCCTCTCACACAGAAACTCCTTCGAAAGCAATTACACCGCAGTTACATCACACACCAAGTACAACAACAACAACCCCAAATTGCATTTATATAATGCCTCTCACGTTGCACGTAACCAGCACTTTTCACACACACATAGAGCAAAGCCTCGGAACACTTCACAGAGTCAGTGCTGGACACCCCGCAGGGAGAGACGGGGAGGGTGGGGGTTTGGGGGACATGTAGTCGGTGGTGTACATTAATAGCAAAGTCATGGTTGAAGTGAATCTCCACAATAATAATCCTTCCATTTGATACAGTGCCCTATCACGTCGTTGGGACGTCCTGACGTCTATTCTTCATAGAATATATTGTGAAGTGAATTAACAGCGTCTTGGGACGTCCTCCCGACATGAAAGGCGCTATGCAAATGTAATTTCTTCTTGTTGTTTTGTGGCAGAAATGGCGCACAGCAGCGTCCCACAAACAGTCCTGGATTGAGTGGCCACATTTTTTTTTGTGGAGGGATTATTACCCCAGGAAAGCGATTCGCGGACTGTCTAATAACCGGGTTCCTACTTACTTCTCGTTAAACGGGGGTTTGTGGATTAAGGAAAGTTGCCTGAGGTTTCGCCCTGCCCGGGAATCCAACCCGGGACGGTGAGACGCGTGTGCTAACCGCCACGCGGAAAAACAAACATTGCCCTAAATCTCCGTCTTTACGGATAAAGACAGAAGCACCGAGCCCGAACCCGGCTGCTGTCACGGCGCTCGCGCGCTCGCTCGCTCTCACGCGCGCTCGCTCCCACGCTCGCTGCCTGTGGGTGTGTGAAGGTGGGAGAAAGCTTTTGTTAAATAAACATTGAGGCTGCAGCAGAACTGAGCACTCGTTTCCGCTCCACACCCAGGCCTCGGGCGGTGACACAAGCCACCTCCGTCTGCTTCAAACTGGTGCCATCCAGATCTCACTGATCCTGGCGGGGATCCAGCCCGAATGTCAGCGTCTGCCTGAGTGAGTCTGTGTGTGTGTGTGTGTAAGTCTGTGCGTGTCACTGTGAGTGAGTCTGCATACATGTGTGTGTGTGTGTGTGTGTGCGCGCGAGCGATTCTGTGTGTGTGTGAGCGAGTGAGGGGGAGGGTGCGTGTGTGCGCGAGTGCATGTGTGCGCGTGTGAGCGAGTGAGGGCGAGTGTGTGTGAGCGAGTGTGTGTGAGAGTGACTCTGTGAGTGTGAGTGAGTGTGTGTGTGTTTGTGTGTGTGTGTGAGCGTGAACTCAGTTTGGGTGCCGGAGTCTCTCAGCGGTGAGGGGCTGAGGTTTACGGGCACTCGGAGGTCCCCCCCACACCCGCCCCGGCCTCGGCTGATGTCATTCTCTTTCAAAGTTGCTCTTCAGTCTTTTATTCCAGGATTCTCATGTCTTCGAGTGAACTTTTAGTTCCCCTCTCTCCCAGGGGGTGTGAGGATGGAGGGAGCGTGAGGATGGAGGGAGCGCGAGGATGAAGGGAGCGCGAGGAGGGAGGGAGCGCGAGGAGGGAGGGAGCATGAGGATGGAGGGAGCGTGAGGATGGAGGGAGCGCGAGGAGGGCGGGAGCATGAGGATGGAGGGAGCGTGAGGATGGAGGGAGCGCGAGGAGGGCGGGAGCGTGAGGATGGAGGGAGCGTGAGGATGGAGGGAGCGTGAGGATGGAGGGAGCGTGAGGATGGAGGGAGCGTGAGGATGGAGGGAGTGCGAGGATGGAGGGAGTGTGACGATGGATGGAGTGTGGGCTATGCTGATAGAGGGAAGTGCTCTGAGTGACACAGTCTGGGAGACACTTACACATACTCACGCACTCACTCACTCACTCGCGCGCGACACAAACAGCGAAAAATGTACACCAACACACACAGAATCACACAAACACAGACGCGCGCACACACACACACACACACACACACACACGTCACACAGACACGATACAAAAACACACACATACAGATGCACAAAACCGCACATGGCTACACACACACACGTGTGCGTGCGGGTGCCCGTGTGGCTGCACGTGTTTTCGGCGGCGGGTGGGGGGGGGGGGGGGGGAACCTCCCTCCTATTGCTTCCTCTCCCCTGCTGGTACTTGACCCACACACACACACACACACATATACACAGACACGGAGGCATATACAAAAAAACACATACGGCGACGTAAACACGGCCACACACACACACACACACACAAAGACAAATTCTGGATGACGTCCAAATCTGTTCTGGTCTGCACCAGTTTAGAAGCAGCTTGAGGTGGTTTTCCGCTGGAGGCGGGGAACGGAACTGAGCCTGGAGTCACGCCAAGGCGAGCGAGCGAGAGAGAGAGAGAGAAAGACCCTCTCTTACTCACCCCCCCCACCCCCCATCCCTGCTCCGCTCCCCACCCAACCACCCGGACCAAACCACAAGGGGATCAAAGTCAGCGTCAGAGTTTCGGGAATTGTTTGTTCAAATAAACTTCAGCTGTGACTCTGCCAAGAGACACAGACTGACAACAGCCCTGTTTATCACACACACTGAGTCAGGGAGTTTTGGGTTCGAGCCCCGATGTCAGAGGACTATGAGCTCACATTCAAGGCTAATGCAGTGCAAGGTGGGGGGGGGGGGGCGCGGACGAGAGGGGGGGAGCACCACATTGTCGGAGGCACCGTCCTTAGAACGGAACATTAAGCTGAGCTCCCGAGTGCTCAGGTGGAAGTTCGCACAGCACTAGGAAAAGACAAGAGAGTCTCTCTCTCCCAGTTTCCAAGCCGATAATCTCCCAGATAACATTAGCCCCTGAATCCCCACTGTAAAGAGAGTTTCAACCTGTCTGTAACCCGCGCTATCCCTGTCCTGGGAGTGTGGACGCACAGTGTAGAGGAGCTTTACTGTGTCTCTAACCCTAACCCGGGAGTGTGGACGCACAGTGTAGAGGAGCTTTACTGTGTCTCTAACCCTAACCTGGGAGTGTGGACGCACAGTGTAGAGGAGCTTTACTGTGTCTGTAACCCTAACCCGGGAGTGTGGACACACAGTGTAGAGGAGCTTTACTGTGTCTCTAACCCTAACCCGGGAGTGTGGACGCACAGTGTAGAGGGAGCGTTACTGTGTCTCTAACCCTAATCCGGGAGTGTGGACACACAGTGTAGAGGAGCTTTACTGTGTCTCTAACCCTGACCCGGGAGTGTGGACGCACAGTGTAGAGGAGCTTTACTGTGTCTCTAACCCTAACCTGGAGTGTGGACACACAGTGTAGAGGAGCGTTACTGTGTCTCTAACCCTAACCCGGGAGTGTGGACGCACAGTGTAGAGGAGCGTTACTGTGTCTGTAACCCTGACCCGGGAGTGTGGACGCACAGTGTACAGTGAATTTCTCAGTAGCACGAGCTGCGGGGCAGGATGTAAAGGGTTAATCTCCGACCTCCTTTGTTCTCGCTGACAGCTCAGGGAGTTTGCTGAGTGTGGTTTCATCTCAGAACCGGCTGGGACCAGTTCCTGAGGCGTACACTGAGCGAGCGGCTGAATTAATGTGGATCACGATACACTCACCAGCAATGAATTGCTCTCTCACGCTTGTAATTTAAGCTTTGTCTCCAATTCAGTTCTCTCACTCATCAGTCTCTCTGCCTCCCCGCACGCTATTCACACACACAGACATACACAAACACACACTGATCTAATAATATAATACATATGACAAAATAAAACACTCAGATACATGTACACACACAGATATATACATACATACACACAGATACATACATACATACACACACACAGATATACACATATACACACTGATCTAATAATATAATACATATGACAAAATAAAACACTCAGATACATGTATACACACAGATATATGCATACATACACACAGATATATACATATATACACATACATACACAGATACATACATATATACACATACATACACAGATACATACATACATATATACATACATTCAAACACACACACACACACACATAGATACAAAAACGAACACACGAACACACACCGATACTGAAGGGAGAAAAATTCCATTTGTATTTCTCATCGCACTTCATTAGGTCACTCCCTCCGCGGCTGTCTGTGGGGCACTGCTGTGCGCAATGGACTGCCGCGTTTCGCCCACAAAATACACAGTCAATTCACTTTGCAGTGTATCCTGTGAAGTGCTTTGAGACGCCTCAATGACATGATAAGACACTATATCAAATGCAAGGACTATTATTATTTATTATCACCCTTCCCCACAAATCGCTGTAAAGTGTAGTGACTGCGTGTTTTGTAGGCAAACACAATAGCCAATTTGCACACAGCAACTTCCCGCAAACAGCCGTGAAGCGAGCGAGCGGTGTTATCGGGGGATTGTCGGCCAGGACACCGGGAAAGAGAAAGTCCCTTCTCTTTTCCAATCATGTTGTGGGATCTTTAACGTCCAACAGACACAGACGGGAGCTCGGTATAATGTCTCACTGGAAGGACGGTGCCTCTGACAATGCAGTGCTCCCCCAGTACTGCACTGTGAGCTCAAAATACCCGAAATAGGGGGGGGGGGGGGGAGCGGGGGAGAGGGGGGGAAATGGGGGCGGGGGGGCTCGAACCCACAAACTACACAGCTGATTGTGGGGACCTTAGTGTGTGCAAACAGCTGCTGGGTACAGACCACACAGTCACTGCACCTGACAGTAATACAGCAAGTCAGTGACTGGGGGGACGTCAATTTAAGATCATCATAAAAACACAAAGAGAGACGAGGAGACTGTCTCTCACTCTCTCACACACACAGATACACTCACGCACACACAGATACACTCATACTGATATACACACACACAGATACACTCACACTGATATACACACACACACAGATACACTCACACTGATATACACACACACACAGATACACTCACACTGATATACACACACAGATACACTCACACTGATACACACACACACACAGATACACTCACACTGATATACACACACAGATACACTCACACTGATATACACACACACACACACACAGATACACTCACACTGATATACACACACACACAGATACACCCACACTGATATACACACACACACACACACACACAGATACACTCACACTGATATACACACACACACACACAGATACACTCACACTGATACACACACACACAGATACACTCACACTGATATATATACACACACACACACACAGATACACTCACACTGATACACACACACACACACACACAGATACACTCACACTGATATACACACACACAGATACACTCACACTGATACACACACACACACAGATACACTCACACTGATATACACACACAGATACACTCACACTGATATACACACAGATACACTCACACTGATACACACACACAGATACACTCACACTGATATACACACACACACACAGATACACTCACACTGATATACACACAGATACACTCACACTGATACACACACACAGATACACTCACACTGATATACACACACACACACAGATACACTCACACTGATATACACACAGATACACTCACACTGATACACACACACAGATACACTCACACTGATATACACACACACACAAACACAGATATACACACACAAACACAGATACACACCCAGACAGATATACACACACAGATATATATATACACACACACAGGTACACACACACACAGATATACACACACACACAGATATATACACACACAAACACAGATATACACACATACACAAACAAACATAGATACAGACACACATAGATAAACAAACACATACTGTCACACTGACACACAGTCACAAAGAAACACAGATGTGTGTGTGTGCAAACGGGGCTGTGTGTGTGAGGGGGGCTGTGTGAGTGTGTGAATGGAGTATGTGAGTGTCTGTATGAGGGGGCGCGTGTATGAGGATGTGTGCAAGGGGATGTGTGAGTGTGTGTGTGTCAGGGGGATTGTGTTGTGTGTGGGTGGGGGGGCTGTGTGTGTGTATGTAAGGGGATGTGAGGGTGTGTGTGAGGGTGGGTGGGTGCGGGGTGGTGTGTGTGAGGGTGGGTGGGTGCGGGGCGGTGTGTGTGAGGGTGGGTGGGTGCGGGCAGTGTGTGTGAGGGTGGGTGGGTGCGGGGCGGTGTGTGTGAGGGTGGGTGGGTGCGGGGCGGTGTGTGTGAGGGTGGGTGGGTGCGGGGCGGTGTGTGTGAGGGTGGGTGGGTGCGGGGCGGTGTGTGTGAGGGTGGGTGGGTGCGGGCGGTGTGTGTGAGGGTGGGTGGGTGCGGGGCGGTGTGTGTGAGGGTGGGTGGGTGCGGGGCGGTGTGTGTGAGGGTGGGTGGGTGCGGGGCGGTGTGTGTGAGGGTGGTGGGTGCGGGGCGGTGTGTGTGAGGGTGGGTGGGTGCGGGGGCGGTGTGTGTGAGGGTGGGTGGGTGCGGGGGGGTGTGTGTGTGAGGGTGGGTGGGTGCGGGGCGGTGTGTGTGAGGGTGGGTGGGTGCGGGGCGGTGTGTGTGAGGGTGGTGGGTGCGGGGGCGGTGTGTGTGAGGGTGGGTGGGTGCGGGGCGGTGTGTGTGAGGGTGGGTGGGTGCGGGGGCGGTGTGTGTGAGGGTGGGTGGGTGCGGGGCGGTGTGTGTGAGGGTGGGTGGGTGCGGGGCGGTGTGTGTGAGGGTGGGTGGGTGCGGGGCGGTGTGTGTGAGGGTGGGTGGGTGCGGGGGCGGTGTGTGTGAGGGTGGTGGGTGCGGGGCGGTGTGTGTGAGGGTGGGTGGGTGCGGGGGCGGTGTGTGTGAGGGTGGTGGGTGCGGGGGGCGGTGTGTGTGAGGGTGGGTGGGTGCGGGGCGGTGTGTGTGAGGGTGGGTGGGTGCGGGGCGGTGTGTGTGAGGGTGGGTGGGTGCGGGGGCGGTGTGTGTGTGAGGGGGTGAGAGACCACTTTGTGGACTGAATACAATGTTCCTTTTACGGGGCTGGAAGTGCACACAAAGAGGAGGGCGGCCGTGTGTGAGCAGATTACAGACACAGTGATAAGTGAGGACAGGAGCCGCGCGGAGACCAGACACAGCCGGCTGGAACCAGCCTGGAGCTCCAGCCTCCGCACCCCCCCCCCCCACCCCCCCCCAACCCAGCCCCGGGCCACAGCCGCGCAGCTCCGAGTGTCTCGCAGCCGTAGTGACTGTGTGTTTTGGAGGCAGAGCCCCCTCCCCCAACCCCAACGCCCACCCCGAGCCCCAGCTCTGCCGCTCACGCTCTCGCTGCAAGTCAGGAGGATGTGGGTTTGAGCCCTCCCTCCCCCTCCCCCTTCACACACGCTTCAGGGGTCTTTGAGTTCATAGACCAACTACTGTGTTGATACTCCAACACTGTGCTCTCTCTCTCTCTCTCTCTCTCTCTCCCCATGGTGTCTGTGCTGGGGTTCGCTCCCCCACTGGAGCTCTCTACTCTACTCTAACCCCATTCCCTGCTCTCTCTCTCTCTCTCCCCATCGTGTCTGTGCTGGGGCTCACTCCCCCACTGGAGCTCTCTACTCTCACCCCATTCCCTGCTCTCTCTCTCCCCCCATCGTGTCTGTGCTGGGGTTCGCTCCCCCACTGGAGCTCTCTAACCCCATTCCCTGCTCTCTCTCTCCCCATCGTGCCTGTGCTGGGGTTCGCTCCCCCACTGGAGCTCTCTAACCCCATTCCCTGCTCTCTCTCTCCCCAGAGTGTGTGTGCTGGTGGGAGCCGAGGATGACTGTAGGTCAAAGAGGAAGGTCTTCAGGTGTGATGTGTGTGAAGAAGGGGGGAAGAGTTGATCTCCTTTAAGACTCTGTTGTACTCTGGTTTTGCGGACACTTCTTCCTGATTTAAGGGAACATTACGGATTGTGACGGAGAGAGGAAGAAACCAATTTTATTCCCAAAGAGCATCTGGGTTTTAGGCTGTGAGCTCCGTGTCAGACGACATCTCAGTGTGTCAAGCATCGAGCTCACTCAACTAATAACGATAATAATAAGTCAATATAATAATGGCCAATATCAATTTTAATAATAATAACCATTTGACACAGCGCCTTTCAGTTTGGGAGGACGTCCCAAAGCGCTTCACAGAACATACTGTCAAGTGAGTTGACCGTGTATTTTGCGGGCGAAACGCGGCAGCCAATTGCGCACAGCAGCGTCCCCACAAACAGTCGTGGATTGAGTGACCGATTTTTTTTATGTTGAGGGACTATTACCAGTCGATGGAAAGTGATTCACCAGTTGCCCAACAAGCAGGTTCCCTCGGTAAACAGAGGCGTGTGTGTGGAGTAGGGAAACTTGCCGAAGGTTTCGCCCTGACACGCCCGGGAAATGAACCTCGGTCCTCTCGCTCACCGCGCTCCAGCGCTCCACACTGTAAATACACAGACACTTCCCTGTGCAGTGTAACAATAACAAGGGTGGATTCCATTTCCCGGGTGGGGCGGGTGGGGGCGGGAAGGGCGTTGGCTGTGGCCGCTCTATGTGTTCAGACCTGTCCTGGGAGATGTCGAGTTTCTGCTTTGCAACATTGCCAGACTCCGCCACTGCCTCACCCCTCAGGCCCCCAACCCCTCACCCACACATTCGTCACATCAAGGCTCGACTACGGGAACTCCCTCCTCATCGGCCTTCCCAACTCCTCCCTTCACAACCTGCAGATCATCCAAACCTCCGCAGCTCGTGTACTCTCACGCACCAGACGCCGTGACCCCATCACTCCCACCCTCGCCCGACCCCATCACTCCCACCCTCGCCCGACCCCATCACTCCCACCCTCGCCCGACTCCACCGGCTCCCCATCCCCCAGCGGATCGAGTTCAAGATCCTCGTCCTCACTTTCAAGGCCATCCATGGCCTTACCCCCTCCTCCCTCTCTGACCTGCTGACTCCCTACCAACCTGCCCGCTCCCTCCGTTCATCGGGCTCCGGGCTGCTCCACGTCTCCCACCCGACCCGCCCTTCCATCGGCGGCCGGACTTTCAGCCTCTCTGCCCCCACACTCTGGAGCTCCATCCCACGGTCCCTTGGCCTCGCTTCCTCCCTCACCTCCTTCAAGGCCAGTCTCAAGACCCTCCTCTTGGCTCCCTCCCACCTCTCTGTTTTCCCTCACCCCTACCCCAACCCCTCACCCCTACCCCACCCCTCCCCCATGCTCGGGCTCCAACAACTGACTGCTTAGCACTTTCGGACGTCCTCCCGACATGAAAGGCGCTCTATAAATGTAACTTTGTTGTTGTTGTTGGTGTTCAGAGTTTAGGTGCCATTCACACATAAGTAGACTCTATCTCCATCCGTCACTGAGGGAGGGGAGGGTTGCCCCAGGTCAGGCTGTCTGATCAGGGCCTGATGTGTGACTATTACACAGAGACTGGTGGGAGTGTGACTCTCAGCTCACACGGACTGTCTCTGCCCCTCACCCCACTCTCTATGCTCAACCTTATTACTCAGTATGAGTAATGTCAGCATTCTTTCGCCCACCAATACTTAACAGTACATTGTGAAATACTCTGAGACGCCTCAATGACGCGATAAGGCGCTGTATCAAATGCGAGGATTATTATTATTCTACACTCCAGCGCAATAGAATAGTAGAATTATACACCACGCAGGGAGGCCATTCGGCTCATCGTGTCTGTGCTGGCTCTTCGAAAAGAGCTTCCAAATCATTCCCACTCTCAACAACAACAACAACAACAATAAGATTCCATTTATAGAGCGCCTTTCACGTCGGGAGGACGTCCCAAGGCGCTGTACAGTTGGGTCAGGACCCGAGCATTGGGGGGGAAATGGTCAGGGTGAGGGGAGGGAAGGGAGGGAGCGAGGAGGGGGTAGAGAGTCGAGAGGGGAGCTGAAGGCACGGTTGAAGAGAAAGGTCTTGAGACCGGCCTTGAAGGAGGAAAGGGAGGAAGTGGCGAAGGCACTGAGGGATGGAGTTCCAGAGCCTCGGGGCTGAGAGGCTGAAGGCCCGGCCACCGATGGTAGGGCGGTTGGGGCGGGGAATGTGGAGCAGACCGGAGCCAGAGGAATGGAGGGTACGGGCAGGTAGGTAGGGGGATAGTAGGTCGGAGAGGTAGGAGGGAGCGAGGCCGTGAATGGCCTTGTAGGTGAGGATGAGGATCTTGAATTCGATCCTCTGGGGGATGGGGAGCAGTGGAGGCGAGCGAGGGCGAGGGTGGGAGTGAGGGCGAGGGCGAGGGCGAGGTTGGGAGTGGTGTGGTCGCGGTGTCTGGTGCGGGACAGTACACGAGCTGCAGAGTTCTGAATGACCTGCAGTGTGGAGGGAGGGCCGGGAAGGCCGGCGAGGAGAGAGTTCCCATAGTCCAGCCTTGAGGTGACAAAGGCGTGGACCAGGGTTTCAGCCGCGTGAGGGGTGAGGTAGTGCCGTAGTCTGGCGACATTCCGGAGGTGGTGGAAGGTGGTGCCAGTTGTGGTGCGGATGTGAGGGAGAAAGGACAGCTCAGGGTCGAACAGACCACCGAGGTTCCTGATGGCTTTGAGAGGTGGAGAGTGCAGCCTTGGATGCTGGTGCTGTCAGCGCCTCTCCGCTCTCTCCCCATAGCCCTGCAAACTTGTCCTCCCCAAATAAGTATGTAGCTGTGGGGGGGGGGGGGGGGGGGGGTGGGAACTGGAGAGATATTAGGGGGAGGGAGGGCCGTATTGTTCGAGGTGCAATGCTTCGGATAAGATGTCAAACCATGCTCCCCCCGTCTGTGCCCTGTTCAGGTGGACGATAAAGATCCCGCGGTGCTGTTGGGAAAAGGGAAGGGAGTTTCTCTCTCTCCCCCGGTGTCCTGGCCAACAATCCCCCAGATACAATCGCTTGCTCACCTCACGGCTATTTTTGGAACGTTACTGTGGTTTCCGCACATTTGCCCACAAAGCACACAGTCACTACACTTTACAGTATATCCTACAAAACATTTTGAGACAGACACGAGGGGCTCATGGGTTGAGGCTGTGAGGAAACTCGTGCCTATACACGTGATTAACTGCTCTCTCCCCATCGTGTCTGTGCTGGGGCTCACTCCCCCACTGGCGCTCTCTACTCTAACCCCATTCCCTGCTCTCTCTCTCTCCCCATCGTGTCTGTGCCGGGGCTCACTCCCCCACTGGAGCTCTCTACTCTAACCCCATTCCCTGCTCTCTCTCTCTCTCTCTCTCTCTCTCCCCATCGTGTCTGTGCTGGGGTTCGCTCCCCCACTGGAGCTCTCTACTCTAACCCCATTCCCTGCTCTCTCTCTCTCTCCCTCCCCATCGTGTCTGTGCTGGGGCTCACTCCCCCACTGGAGCTCTCTAACCCCATTCCCTGCTCTCTCTCTCCCCCCATCGTGCCTGTGCTGGGGCTCGCTCCCCCGCTGGAGCTGTGAGCTGGAATGGGAGGTTGGGTTACACACTTACATAATACACACAGGAATGTTGACTGCAGCAAAACAGCTTTATTGCTTCCTGTAAGAGCTCTCCTCACCCCAGTCTGAGGCCGCAGGACATGCCGTTATATCGTGTGTTGTTTTCGAGGTTTTCCCAGAGACGTGGGGTCAGGTTTCTGGGCGATGTCCTGAGGTAACATTCACCAGCTGTGTTTGCTGAATATTCCCTCCCCCCCCCCCGCCCCCCCCAACCCCCTCCAACACACACATACACACAAACACACAGGACGCGTGTGTCGGGGTAATTGCCAAGGGCAACCAACAGCAAAAAAAATATTAATCCTGACGTTTGATACAGCGTGTTAACATGCGGAAAGCACTTTCCCGACCGTTTCTATAAAGTCTAGTGACTGTGCAATACGTTGGCAAACACAGCGGACAATTTGCACACAGCGATGTCCCGCAAAGAGCCGTGAAGTGACTGATTGTATCTGGGGCATTGTCAGCCAGGACACTGGGGGAGAGAGACAGAGAGAGAGAGAGAGAGACAGCGAGAGAGAGCGAGAGAGAGAGAGAGAGAGACTCCCTTCTCTTTACTCTGACGGCTCTACGGGAGATCTTTAACGTCTGCCTGAACACGGCACTGATGGGGGGAGTGAGGTTTAAAATCTCATCACACTGACGGCGCTCTCTCTCCCTCCAGCGCGTTGCTCTGGAGCGTCAGCCTGGACCGAGTCCCTGACGTGGGGAACTTTCTAAATACCGAGCTCTTTGTTTGATATTCATCTCTCCTCTCTCCCTCTTCCTCTCTCTCTCTCTCTCTCTCTCTCTGTCGCTCTCTCTTCTGGCTCAGGCTATCGCTGTGAAACGAGACCACACATTCTCCAGTGAAAGTTAGCGCTGATAAAAACTGCTTATCTCAAAACAACAATGTAAACAACAGGCAGAACGGAAATGAGATTGTAGGGTGGGTATCTCGCCCAGCTATCACCATATGATTATATAACTACGTACTTGTAGTATAACTATATACTTGTCTTGTCCAGACCATAGATTATTCCCGTAATTACAATAACAACAACTTGCATTCGACGACAACAATCACCATCATTGTAGGGCGGTGTCTCGGAGCGCTTGACAGTGACGTGAGCCATGGAGGATGGGGAGGTGACCCTTGGCATGGTCGAAGGGTTTTAAGGTGGGAATTGAAGACTGGTAGAGAGAGGACGAGGCAGAGAGGTAGAGGCAGGGAGTTCCAGAGGTTAAGGTTGGGTGTTAGCCGGGCGCAGTGGTGGAGCTCTTGCCACTGAGTCAGAAGCTTGTGGGTTCAAACCTCACGTCAGGACTTGGAATTGCATATCTAAGCTGACCCTCCGATGCAGCGCTGCGGGTTTGCTGCATTTTCGGAGGAGCCGTCCTTCAGATAAGATGTTAAACTGAGGTCCTGTTGCCTGTTCAGGTGGACGTTAAAGATCCTGTGGCACTATTGGAAAAAAGAAAGGAGTTTTTCTCTCTGTGTGTGTCCTGGCCAACAACCCCCCCAAATAAAATCGCTCTCTCACTGCGCGGCTGTTTGATGGGACACCATGTGGGCAATTGGCTGCCGCGTTTCACCCACAAAATACACCGTCAATTCACTCCACTCCAGTGAAGCGCTTTGAGACGTTCCGAAGAAGTGGTAAAGCGCCGTATCAAACGCGGGGATTATGTATTAATTTTTTAGGACTGGGGTGACCGACGACTTGGAGACGTGGAGCAGGTGGGGGGGGTTGGGGGGGGGGTGCTGGTGGTGGTGGGTGGGGGGGGGGTGCAGGAACAGGTCTGTGTGAGCTGAGCGGAGGATTACCGGGAACGACGGACGGTATTTGCTCGGTCGTGTCTCAGGTGAGACTCAAGTTGTTTTAAGGTGATCTGTCGCCCTCCGGTGGCTGCTCTGTGTTTAGCGATACAATAATAATAATAATAATAATAATCTTTGCATTTGATATAGTGCTTTTCACGTCGGGAGGACGTCCCAAAGCGCTTCACAGAACACACTGTAAAGTGAATTGACTGTATATTTGTGGGCGAACGCGGCAGCCAATTGCGCACAGCAATGTCCCACAAACAGTCGTGGGTTGAAAATGACCAATTTATTATTGTTTGTGGTTTTGGAGGGATTACTATTACAATACAATACGAAATAACAAAGCCATAGGCGACCTCTGCAAACCAAACCGCTGGAGCTCCTACATTCCTTTGGGTGGAAAGCACAGTACGCTCTCTCTCTCTTGTTCTGTCTCATAGGCAGCAGTTCGCTAGGGCTGGAGGGGCTCAGTCCCCCCAAATAATAATGATAATAATTATAATAGTAATCCTTGCATTTGACATAGAGCCTTATCGCGTCTTCGAGACGTCACAAAGAGCTTCGCAGAGTAGGCTGTAAAATTAATCGACTGAATATTTTGTGGGCGAAACGCGGCAGCACAGCAGCGTCCCCACAAACTGTCATGGGTTGAGTGGACACGTTTTTTTTAATGAGGGATTATTACCCCCCGAAAAGTATACGCCGATCGACTAACAACCGGTTTCTGCCTCGGTTGAATGTCAACAAGACCGAGGCCCTCTTGCTCGGCTCCCATCAGCGCCTCCACACCTCAGCCGCTGACAGCAGCACCATCCGTGAATGCACACTGCACCTCACAGAACCAATATGGTACCTTGGCTTCCTGTTCGATCCTCAACTGTCCTTCGTCCCCCACATCCATGCCATGACCAGCTCCACCTTCCCCCACCTCCGCAATATTGCTCGGCTCTGCCACTGTCTCTCACCACAGGTCGCCGAGACCCTCATCCACGCGTTCATCACATCCAGGCTCGACTACGCAAATTCCCCGCTTGTCGGCCTCCCCAACTCCTCCCTCCATCGGCTGCAGATCATCCAGAACTCTGCAGCCCATGTCCTCTCCCGCCTCAGGTTCCGTGACCCTATCACCCCCATCCTCACCCGACTCCACCGGCTTCCCATCACACAGAGGATACAGTTCAAGATCCTGGTCCTCACCTTCCAAGCCCTCCATGTTTTGCTTCCCCCGACCTCTGCGACCTCCTAACCCCCTAACAACGCTCCCGCTCCCTCGGCTCAGCGGGCTCCAGCGTGCTTCACGTACCCCGCCTGGCCAACCCCACCACTGGCGGGCGGGCCTTCAGCCTCTCTGCCCCCTCCCTCTGGAACTCCATCCCGCAGTCCCTCCACTGCCCTGACTGTCAGCGCCTTGGGACGTCCTCCTGACGTGAAAAGCGCTGTGTAAATGTCATTTCTTATTGTTGTTGTTGTTTACTGCTGGGTACACAGGTGTGTGGGAGTAAGTAAACGTGCCTAAGGTTTCACGCCGCCCGGGAATCAAACCCGGGTCCTCTCGCTTGCGAGGCGAGCGCGCTAACCGTTGCGATACGGGATTGACTCCACCTGAAGAAGTACTGTGGACAGTTCTGATCCCTGTGATATTAAGGGGCTGTTTAGGCGCTAGAGACAACGCAGAGAAGAACAGCAAGTTCGATGTCAGAGGAATGAGCTACGAGCAATGTTTAGACAAGTGACAAACAATATCTCAGAGATGGATAAGACTTTAAATAGGAAATTGAGAAAATAAACTCAGATCAATAATTTAGATGAAAATACTAAGCATTATCCCCTGCATTGATGCAGCACCTTGTCATGTCATCAAACCACCTCAAAGTGCTTGACAGGATTTCCTGTAGAGTGCAGCAACTGTGCGTTGTGTAAGCGAGCACGCCTACGATATACACAGTCACTACACTCTACAGTAACTTTTTCTTTGCAGGCAAGCCAAATTTGCACATGGCGAATACGTACCGTTTGGGGGAATGTTGCTGTATGTAAATTGGCTGTGGCGTTCGCCTGCGGAAAACTGTCACTGGACTTCACAGTTAAATCCTTTGGAACTCCTGCAAACAGCCATGGAGCGAGTGAACAAGTTTATCTGGGGGATGGGGGTGGGGGGGATTAATAGTCAGCCAAATCTCTTTCCCAACCGTGTCTGCGCTGGAGCTCACTCCCATTTTTTTGCCCAGCCTGGCGTCTGACACGTGTGGAAACCCATCACCGTTGCTTAAGCGTCTCCGAACCAAGCTGAGAATTTCCATGGAAAATTTCCCACCTACACGTGGGAGATTCCAGAGATAGAAGGGGCTGCCTGCGCTTACCCCCATTTCCCTGCTCGTGCCCCTTGTGGACTTTTTTATCCCCACCTTTGAATATTTGATCCAAATTCCCTCTCACTGCGTCTCAGCCTCAAAAGCCATGACTCAGGCACTCCCAGGACACCGGGGGGGGAATCTCCCTTCTCTTCTTCCGCGAGGGATCTTTGACGTCCACCTGAACTGGGCAAAGATGTGGGGGTGGTGGGGGGGCTCTGTTTAACAAAGGACATCAACTCCGTCGATGCAGTCTTCCCCTCCGCACTGGACTGNGGGTCAGCCTAGATTGTGAGTTCTGATTGCAGTTACCCCGGCGCACACTCTGCGCTCCCCCCAAGCCTTGGCTCTTACCAACCCGTGCCTAATACTGTCCGGAATTAGGTAAGCAAAATGCCTCTCTCTCGGGATAGAGTGACCCTATCACCCCCATCCTCACCCGACTCCACCGGCTTCCCATCACACAGAGGATACAGTTCAAGATCCTGGTCCTCATCTTCAAAGCCCTCCATGGTCTTGCTCTCCCCCTCCCTCTGCGACCTCCTAAAACCTACCATCCTGCTCACTCCCTCCGCTCAGCGGGCTCCGCCTGCTTCGTGTCCCCCGCCTCGCTCGCCCCACTATTGGCGGGCGGGCCTTCTGCCACCCTGCCCCCACCCTCGGAACTCCGTCCCCCAGTCCCTCCGGCTCAACCCCTCCGTTGGCTCATTCAAAACCCACCTCAAGGCCCTCCTCTTCCGACTATGCTTTCGATCTCCCTGCTCCCCCCCCCCCCCCCGCCTCCCCCCCGCCCTCCACCGTCCCCGACCCCCAGCTCGGGACCGAAACTCTGTCTGTCCAGCCCCTCGGGACGTCCTCCCGACGTGGAGGGCGCTTTACGAATGTCATTTTGTTGTTGTTGTTGTTGTATTCAATTCCAACAACCTCTCTCCGGGATTCCCGCGTGTTGGGAGGGATGTGTGGAATTCTCGGCTTGGTTCGGAGACTCTAAAGCAACGGCGATGGGTTTCCGTGTGTGTCGGCCGCCCGGTCGGACAAAAACAAGAAGTGAAGTGCAAAGTCCCCAACAACATAACAGGAGGTGATGGGGGAGTGAGAGGGGATCAAAACTCAGGACCTCCTCAATCCAGGAGGGGAGGGAGAGAGGGGGGAAATCTAATTAAATATCATTTCAGGGGGAATTTTTTAAATCTATATATACATATATATATATGTATATATATCTATATATATGTATATAAGTGCTGAGGAAAGGGGACAGAGAATTGAGAGACCAGAACATTGAGAGAGACAGAGAGAGGAAAAAACTTTTCCCCAATTCTTTTCCCTCTCTGTCTCTTTTCCTCTCTCACTCTATCTTTTTCGTCTATTTTTCTCTCTCTGTCTCTTTCTCTCTGTCTTTTTATCTTTTTCTCTGTTTCTTTTTCTCTCTGTCTCTTTCTCTCTCTGTCTTTTTATCTTTTTCTCTCTCTCTCTGTCTCTTTCTCTCTGTCTTTTTATCTTTTTCTCTCTCTCTGTCTTTCTCTCTCTCTCTCTCTGTCTTTTTATCTTTCTCTCTCTCTCTGTCTTGTCTTTTTCTCTCTCTCTCTCTGTCTCTCTCTCTCTCAGTCTCTTGAGAAAGTTTCCCCCTCTCAGTAGTTTATTTCGGGGACAAGAAACAGAACCAACGAATGGAACTGAAAACTTTTCCCAAACTTTTTGTAAGAGCATCAAAACTTTTTCCCTGTGTGTGTGTGTGTGTCCTCTCTCTCTCTCTTTCTCTCTCTCTTCCTCTCTATCTCTGTTTGAGAAAGTCTGTTTTAGTTGCAGGAAACGGAACTAACGAAACAAATACTGACGAGGCTGAAATGTACTTTTTTTTCCTCCCTTTCCTTTCACCCTCCTCCCTCCCTCCCCCCCTCTCTCCCTCTATTCCTTCCTCTCTCTCTCTCTCTCTCTCCTCCCTCCCTCTCTCTCTCTCTGTGCCCCCTCTCTGTGCCCAGCTTTGCCCCCTGTGCCCAGCTTTGCCCCCTGTGCCCAGCTTTGCCCCCTGTGCCCAGCTTTGCCCCCTGTGCCCGGCTTTGCCCCCGAGCCCCGGTAAGAGGTGATGGAGAACCGAAAGGACAAGGCTTTCCTCAAGAGCCCCCTGGGTGTGCTGAGGCTGTCACACATCCTCCTTGACGCTCTGGTGTGGATCACCATCGCCTCCAGGAGATACGAGGGAGCTGTCCACTTCGCGGTCTTCGTCGCCGTGCTCTTCTGGCTGACCGCCCTGGCTCTCTTCATCTGCACTCTGCTGGGCAAGAGCGAACTGGTGCCCTGCCTGGGGGCAGAGCGCTGGCTCCTCACCAACACCTGGCACGACGGGCTGGCCACCCTGGGACACCTGGTCGCCTGCGGGGTCATGGTCTACAAGACCAAGGAGAAGAACTTCTGCAACGTGACGGCCTACAGCTTCAGCTGCCTCTACAGCCTCTATCTCACCGCCACCGTCTTCCTGGCGCTCTGCGCTTTCCTCTACCTCCTCTCGGCCATTTATTCTGCCTACAAGGCCAGCCAGGGCCACACATCCCTCTTCTGACATGCTCTGTGTATGTGCGTGTGCATTTGCGGGTGCATGTGTTAACGTGTGTGTGTGTGTTAAGTTCTCTGGGATGCTATCCTGCGTGAGGGGTGCTATACATCCAAGTTGATGTGTGTGTGTGTGTTTGTGTGCATGTGTATGAGTGTGTACAAGTGTGTGCGTATGAATGTGTGCGCGCGTGTGTGCTCTGCGTATGTGTTTGTGTGTGTACGTGTGTGTGCGTGTAGATGTGTGTGCCTGGTCTGCAGAAATTTCCCAGCTCATCAAATAAGGACTAATTATTTCAGGATGAATCTCTCCCAAAGCTGCAGACCCGACCAGACCAGAGCAGTCAATGGGTTCCTGTCAACTTCAGGGACACAGGAAAGTCGGCAGAAGAAAGTTTCAGAGTTTGGAGCAAGAGTTGGGAGCTTCAAGTGGACTTTTTGTGGGTGAAAAAAAAAGCAAGGATGGTTCTCACCCGAAACAGCCTGGGAACTGGGAACCGTTTACATATCCCTGACTGAACCCAGCAGCCAAAGACTTCATCATTTAGGTTTTAAGCTGGGGAAAAAGTTCCGAAAGAGAGAGAGAAAAAACACACGCGACGACCTCTATGTTTGATAGAGCGCCTTAATACGTGGTTGAGACCGCATCAAAGTGCTTCAGAGGATCTTGCTGTGCGGTGTGGTGACTGTGTGTTTGTGAGTGAATCTGTGCGCGTAACGTGACAGAACAGAGAGCATATCTGCCTCTCAGAGAGATATCAGCGGCACTATAGCCTCTTCAGTTTGAGACCCCATATCAGGGACTTTGAGCTCGCGGCCTAGGCTGACGACAACAACAGCAACAACTGCAACGACGACTTGCATTTACATAGCGCCCTCCACGTCAGGTAATGTCTTGGGTGCAAAGCACCGGGGGGAGGGAGAGAGAGAGAGGAGTGAGAACACCGCATTGTCAGAGAAGCAGTCCTTTAGACGAGATGTTGAACCTCACTCCCCGTCCCTGCCCTGTTCAGGCGGACGTTAAAAGATCTCCCGCAGCGCTGTTGGAAAAGAGAAAGGAGTTTGTCTCTCTCTCTCTCCCTCTCCGTGTGTCCTGGCCGACAATCCACGAGTGATAAAATCCACAGCTGTTTGTGGGGAGGTCGCTGTGTGTTAATGGAAAGGCGCTGTATCAAATGTGAGGATTGTTATTATGATTTAGACTTGATATTGTGGAGGGTGGGGGAGAGGGGGATCGTTATCCTGGGGATTGTGATATAGAAATATAAAGCATCATGTTTTCGCTGGTTGTGAAGTTTATTACTGGATGCCTAATCCACCCATTACTGAGCGCCTCGCTGTCGCTGCTCTCCGCACTGTCTCGCCGTGTTTCGGTTACGCCTGTCCCTCCGTTTATATCAAACAGAGTCTTTGCGTTTCATTTTATTTTATTCCACATGTAACCAGTTCGTGACGGACACAGTGAGTCCCTAGTGTTAGTAAACTCTGCATTCGCCACTGCACAAAGTCGCTGTGTGTTTTTTCTGTGTGTGTGTGTGTGTGTGTCTCAGCGCCGGGGCTCGCTCCCCCACTGGAGCTCTCTACTCTAACCCCATACCCTCCCCATGGTGTCTGCGCTGGGGCTCGCTCCCCCACTGGAGCTCTCTAACCCCATTCCCTGCTCTCTCTCCCCATTGACCCATTATCAACACCAACTTGCATTTACACATCGCCCTTCACGGGGAGCAGCGTCTCCGAGCGCTGATCACTGGTGGAACACGACGCCGAGCCGGGGAGAGAGGGGGAGGTGACCTTAGGGACGATCGAAAAGTAAGGACGTCAGGTAAGATGTGAAGATGGGCAAAGAGGTGGCGAGGCCGAGGGGTTGAGACCGGAAGTGATGTTATTCACTATGGACCCTTGGGGCCTTTTAGATGTGATGGATTTGGCGACCGACCGACCGACCGACAGACAGACAGACAGATGTCTGTATGAAACCCATTTCCTCCAGCGACACATCTAGTGATGACGGTATTATATTGTGGCTGGTCTGGCCGCAGGGGTGAGAGAGGACAGACAATTATGGAGTCAAGTAAATTCTTGTCTATAGGTGTGGCCTGTCAACCTGTCTGTCCGTCCGTCCATTCTGATACCCCTTCCCCACCACCCTCTCTCCTACAACAATAATAATCCCTGCATTTAATATAGTGCCTTACTACGTCATTGAGACGTCTCAAAGCGCTTCACAGAATATACTGTAAAGTGGAGTGACTGGAGTGATCTTGTGGGTGCAGTGTACCAGCCAACTGCGAACAGCGGAGTCCCACAAACAGTTGTGGATTGAGTGACCAAAAAACACAAGAGGAGAGATGAGAATTGTTTTTTTACCCAGAGAGTTGCTACGGTCTGGAATACACTGTGAAAGGCGGGTGGAAGCAGATTCAATAGTTTTCAAAAGGGAACTGGATAGGTACGTGAAAAGGAAAAATGTGCGGGGGAGTGGGGTACGAGCGGGGGAGTGGGGCGAGTTGGCAGCTCTTTCACAGATGGAGCACAGGCACGATGGGCCGAATGACCTCCTTCTCTTCCGTAAGACTCTTATTCTGTGAAAGTGATCCGCCAATCGACTAACAACCAGGTTCCCACTTACTGCTGGGGAAAACAGGCGTGTGGAGTAAGGAAATTTGCCTAAGGTTTGTCCCTGCCCGGGAAACCCACAACCCCCCCCCCCCCCCACCCACCAGTCCCACCGCCAACGGCTTTTCCAAACCAAAGCGAATATTACACGGAAAGTAAGGAGAAGGAGAGGCTGGGCTTTGATTTGCAACGTGGAGATTGACCAGCGAGATGGGGAATCGCCTGCCTTCCTCTCGTTAGCAACGGAAAATTCCGCAACTCCCTGAAGGAGCCCTGGAACCACATGACTCTGTGTTGGGGAGAGACGTACGACTGTGAATATGGTCCCCAGGTGGAAGCCATTATCTCAGCGCTGGCCTGGTAACGGGTTACGTATGGGGAGAGTTTTAACAGTCGTACGTCGGGAGGTGTGGGGGGGGGGGGGGTGGGGGTGGGGGGGGGGGGAGGACAATCAGACCCTAAGCAATGTCTGCCCTCTCTCCCCTCCTTAGGAATTTGGAAGCCGTTGTCCTGAGGAACCTTTAGACACTCACTGCACAGAAGAAGGCCATTTGGCTCATCGAGTCTGTGCTGGCACCTTTAAGGAGCAAATCTGTCCGTTCTATTTACCTTCGCCCCCCACCCCCCACCACCGCCGCTCAAACCCCCTAATAGTTTGCTCCTTTTTAGATTTCTCTGTCGTTCCCTTTTGTAAGTTAGTGCGTGAGGGACATGAATATGAAATATAAAACACACTTCCTTTTGCCCAGCCGGGTGTCTGATACACGCAGAAACCCATCACTGTTGCTTAAGAATCTCCGATGGATGAGAATCATCCCACCTACACATGGAAATCCCAGAGATATACTGTTGGAATGGAAAGCGCTCCCTCTCTCGCTCTCTCTTCCTGGAGACACAATCCGGTTTACCTAATTCCGGAGAGTATTAGGCGCAGGTTGGCAAGAGCCAAGGCTTGGGGGCCCCAGAGTGTGTGTTGGGGTAACTGCTGGAGTGTAACCCCCTAAACCCACACAGCTTGCCATTGATATCGCTGTCTGGCAAACTTTCAACCGCTTTACATTAAACCCTGTGAAGCGCTTTGAGATGTCTCGATGACACAATATCAAGTGCAAAGATCACAACAACAACAACTTGCATATCCTCAGTGACCTTCCCAGGCGGCAGGATTTCGGAGAGCTTAACATTGGCGGAACTGGACGCAGAGCCAGCGAGGAGGGAGCAGGTGACCATCAGCACTGTTGAAGAGGAAGGTCTTCGACAGGAGTGATCTGAAAATGGGGAAGGAGGGGGCAAAGGAGGGAGAGAGTTCCAAAGCTTCGGGGCGGAGTGGTATGTCCACCGATGGTGGAGGGCATGAGGGACAAGCGGTGAGGCCGGAGCCAGCCAACCAGAGGCAGTGGGTAGCGGAGCGGGGAATGAGCAGGTCGGAGAGGTAGGGAGGCGCCAGGGCGGGAGGGATTAATGTTTGAGGCTCTTGAAAGCGATCTGTTCTGCAATAGGGATCCAGTGGAGCCTGGTGAGGCCTCGGATGATTTGGTGACTCTGTATTTTGTAAGGCAACACGGCAGCTCCTTACAGCGTGAAAGGCACTAAATGCATGTAATAATAATAATAATAATCTTTGCATTTGATATTATCAAACACTTAATAAGGCGCTATATCAAATGCAAGGATTGCTATGATTATTATTTCTTGAATCGATTTCAAGATCCTCATCCTCACCTACAAGGCCATTCACGGCCTCGCTCCCTCCTACCTCTCCGAACTACTGTCCCCCTACCTACCTGCCCGTACCCTCCGTTCCTCTGGCTCCGGTCTGCTCCACATCCCCCGCCCCAACCGCCCTACCATCGATGGCCGGGCCTTCAGCCTCTCAGCCCCGAGGCTCTGGAACTCTATCCCCCAGTGCCTTCGCCGCCTTCTCCCTTTCCTCCTTCAAGGCCGGTCTCAAGACCTTTCTCTTTGACCGAGCCTTCAGCTCCCGTCTTGACTCTCTACCCCCTCCTCGCTCCCTCCCTTCCCTCCCCTCACCCTGACCATTTCCTCCCTCCTCGCTCCCTCCCTTCCCTCCCCTCACCCTGACCATTTCCCCCCTCCTCGCTCCCTCCCTTCCCTCCCCTCACCCTGACCATTTCCCCCCCGGCTCGGGTCCTGACCCAACTGTCCAGCGCCTTGGGACGTCCTCCCAACGTGAAAGGCGCTCTTTAAATGCAATCTTGTTGTTGTTGTTGTATTTTATGTGGCGCCTTATCACGTCGTTGAGACATCTGAAAGCCTCGCTTGCGAGGCGAGCGCTCTAACCACTGAGCTGCAGGACTCCGCGATAATAATAGTAATAATATTAATCTTTGCAGTTGATACAGCTCCTTATCAGGTCATTGGGACGTCTCAAAGCGCTTCACGGAATATATGGTAAAGTGAATCGACCGTAGTGTGTGGGTGAAACAAATGTAATTGGTTGTTGTTGTTGTTGTTGTTGGGCTGAAGGGCTTTTTTTCCATGCAGACCCATCTTGTGATTATGTGGCTTTAACGTCGTTTTTTTTTCCGCAAAGCTCTGGGAAACGGGGCTGAGTTATTAAATACATGAATAATCTATCAAGAGAATGTAAATGAGCTTGTACCAATTATCTTCAAAGCGTTACAGCATTAACCCTCCCTCGGCTGGAGCCAGGGGTTAATGCTTAAGAGTATCCAAACCAAACTGAGAATACCATGCATCCCATCTACACGGGGTAATTCCTCCCCTCCTACCCCCACCCTCCCTGCCCTCCACCCTTCCTATTCCCAACCCCCTGCTCGGGTCCAAATCCCTGACTGTCCCTTGGGATGTCCTCCCGACATGAAAGTCGCTGTGCAAATGTCATTTGCTGCTGTGGTTTGTCTCTCTTTCTCTGTCCCTGTCTCTCTCGCTCTGTCTTTGTGCCACTCTGTGTGTGTCTCTCTCTGTGTCTCTCGCGCTCTCTGTCGCTTTCTCTCGCGCTGTTGTCTGTCTGTCTCTGTGTCTCTCTGTCCCACTCTGTGTGTGTGTGTGTGCGTATGTCTTTCTCTCTCTCTCTCACTCTCTCTGTTCCTATTTTACCGCTGTGTTGTGACTGAGGTTATCAATTATTTAGCGATGTTGTAAATAGATTTCTCATTTTGCTGAGAACAGGTGCAGTGAGGAGTGGTGGTGATGGAGTGATCTATATTGGAAACCCAACACTTTTATGAAGACTTATAGATCGAAATGTTTGTCAGTGGCTTTCTGGCAGAACTTATTCTGAATTTTAAGTCATTTTATTTGCTGATCTGAGAGAGACGGAGAAGGGGGAGAGACAGAGAGATACATACACACAGACAGAGGGAGAGACGGGGAGAGAGACAGAGCGAAAAACAACAACAATAACTTGCATTTATATAGCGCCCTTCATGTGGTGTAGCGTCCCGGAGCGCTTGAGGGAGGGAGAGGGTGGGGAGGAGTGGGAGAGAGGGAGGGACAATAGGGGGAGAGGGGGAGAGAGAGTGGGAGACAGAAAGAGAGAGAGAGGGAGAGGAAAGGAAGGAGAGAGCAAGAGTTAGAAGAAGTGAAAAAAAAGAGAAAGCAGAGGTAAGGAAAAAGCAGAATGAATCCCGTCTCCGGGGGGAATAAAATCTCGAGGAGGACGGTCGGGGGAATCTGAAAGGAGGATTTCATCTCTTTTCAGCGTGGTGGGGTGGGGGGGGGGGGTGGGGGGGGGTGACTGCAAGCCTCTCCGCCACCAGCAGGTGGGGCACTTGTACAGCAAATACACTCGTTACCCATCGCAGTTTCCATTCAATAACATCTTCGAGACGTCTCAAAGCGCTTCACAGAATATACTGTAAAGTGAATTGACGGTATATTTTGTGGGCGAAACGCGGCAGCCAATTGCACACAGCAGCGTCCCCACAAACAGCCGTGGAGTGAGCGACCAAATCATTATTATTATTTTTTGGCGGGAGCGATTAGTATCCCAGGAAAAGTGATCCGCCAATCGATTAACACCAACAAAATTACATTTGTATCGCGCCTCTCACATCGTTTCAACTGGGTTCCTACTTACTACTTACTTACTGCTGGATAAACAGAGGAGCATGGAGTGAGGAAACTTGCCCAACTTTTCGCCCGGCCTGGGAATCGAACTCGTCCTCTCGCTTGCGAGCGCTCTAACCACTGAGCTACAGGACTCCACATCAAAAACATCAACAACTACAACAACAGCAACAGCCTATATTTATAAGGCGCCCTTTACGAAGTCGGTTCAGATGAAGAAGGCCCTTCGGCCCATCTGATCTCCTCCCTCCAGAACATCCACTCCCACATCATAACATCCAGCGCTGTTTACATGAGCCCCAGTGTCCTGGCGTCTACCCACCTCCCTGGCCACCCTGTGGTGGATGTCCCTCTGGGTAAAGAAAACCTTCCTGGTGTCGGGAACATCTCGCTGTGAGTGTCACCCAGTGGCCGGACAATGATCTGCGTTTACCTGTGTTCGGTGGCTGCTCTGCTCCTCGGTCTCTCTCTCTCGTTCCTCCGGGGAGAGAGTCCACATTCCAGTCCAACAATCTCTCTCTGGGATTTCCATGTGGAGGTGGGATGCGTGGAATTCTCAGTTTGGTTTGGATATCTCAAGAAAAACGGCGATGGGTGAAACATAATACTGTAATAATAATAATCCATGTGGTGCCACATCTCAAAGCACTTCACAGGGCTCAATATAACGAGTTACAGGTTGGATAGTTGGTTTCAAGATCCTCAAACTTGTCTACAACACCTAATAGTCCAGACATATACAATGAGAGAGAGAGAAAGAGAGAGAGAGACAGACACACATCACACACACACAGTGAGACACACACACATGGTGAGAGAGACATTCATACACACACATACAGTGAGAGACACACATATACAAAGAGAGACACACACACATATACACATACACAGTGAGAGTCGCACACACACACATACAGACCGTGAGAGAGATACACACACACACACAGACAATCAGAGAGTCGGAGAGAGCGAATAACAAGAATTGGCAGAACAATAAACAACATTTTATGACTTTGCATTAATCTGCTTGGAGAACGGGAATTTGCAGAACCAAAAAATCAGTGTAATACAATAAACCAGGGTGTAAATCACAGAACACACTGGCCATTTGTTGCCATATTAATCTGACGGACGTTGTTTTGCTCGTAAACATTTATTTACGGAAATGGCGGGTGTGAGTGTATGTGGGTCGGAGAGTACAGGGTGGGATGTCCCGGGTTCCTGTCTCCAGGGGCTCGGAGCTGCCAATCAGCCAGGCTTCCCCCCTCCACCCTCCCTGATCGCTATCGGCAAACTGGCTGCCGCAGTCATCCACAAAACACACAGTCACTACACTTTACAGTAACTCCTGAGAAACGGTCTGAGACATTCTCCCAACGTGAAAGGCGCCAGGTCAAAGGTAAGGAAACTTATTATTAGCCAGTGATTTGTATCTCTTTCCTTACCTGATGGTAATGACTGACACTGGACCACTCAAGCAATATAGGGCCACCTCACCCCCCACCTCCCCCACACAAACAAGAGTGACCAACACACACACATGGTGACCGCCCCCATCCCCACACACGCAGTGAACATCCCTCCACCACACACAGGGCAGAGATTTGATAGTTTAGCTGGGGGTGGGGGGGGGTCCTCTGAAGGGGGCTGTTTTGGAGACTCTTTAAGATGGTGATGGATTTACCCGTATGACAGACACACGGCTGATCTGGTGGCGGATTTTTCCGTATGTTCAGGAGGAGAGAGACTGCGGAATGGAACATAGGAAATACAGGAACAAGCGTAGGCCATTCAGCACTTCAAGCCTGTTCTGTCATTCTAGTATATCATGGCTGATCCGTACCTCAACTCCAATTACCCGCCCTTGCCCCATATCACTTGATAGTCTGGGGATGGGTTAGGGTTGGGTTGGGGCTTGGGTTGGGGGTTGGGGCTGGGCTGAGGTTGGGCTGTGGTTGGGGCTGGGGTGGGGGCTAAGGTTGGGGCTGGTTTGAGCTAGGGATGGGTTGGGATTGGGGATAAGGTTGGGAGGTTGGGACCAGGGTGGGATTGGGCTGAGGTTGGGCTGAGGTTTGGAAGGGGTTGGAGATGGTTGGGGTTGAGGTTAGGCTGAGATTGGGCTTAAGATTGGGCTGAGGTTGGGGTTGGGCTGGGTTTGGGCTGTGGTTGGGGCTGACATCGGGGCTGGAATGGGTTGAGGTTGGGGTGGGGTCGATTGGGGTGGAGTTGGGATGAGGTTGGGGTTCGGTCTGGACTGAGATTGGGACTGGGGTTGAGCTGAGATTTGGGTGGGGTTGGGGTTGGGTTGAGGTTAGGCTGAGGCTGGGCTTGGGCTGTGATTGGGGTTCGGCTAAGGTTGGAGTTGGGGCTGAGGTTGAGGTTGGGATGGGGTTGGGTTTGGGTTTGGGCTGAGGTGAGGCTGAGGGGGAATTGGGTGGGTTGGGGTTGGGCTGTGGTTGGGGCTGTGGTTTGGCTGGGGTTGGGGGTTGAGATAAGTGTTGGGCCTGAGCTGGGCTGGCCTTCTCCTCACACTGACTGTACATCCCCCTCGAGTGAATTAAGTTGGAGTCAGTCCCTGCTGGGTGAATGGCCCCCCAGCTCACAAACAACATTTTGTCAGTAAATTAACAATCTCACGAAGACAATGATGGGAGACGAACATTGCTGCCCTAATTGATGTAAAATGGGATTATTCTCCTTAGAGCAGAGAAGATTGAGGGAAGATTTAATAGAGGTGTTCAAAATTATGAGGGGTTTTGATAGATAAATTGTTTCCTCTGGCGGGTGGGTCGGTAACCAGAGGACATTGAGTTAAAATTGCAAGGCTATGAGGAAAGAGCAGGGAGTGGGACAAGTTGGGTAGTTCTTCCAAAGAGCCGGCACAAGACACGATGGGCCGAATGGCCTCCCTCTGTGCTGTAATAAAAAAATTGGTCACTTCAATCCCCGACTGTTTGTGGAACGCTGCTGTGCGCAATTGGCTGCTGCGTTTCACCCACAAAATATACAACCAATTCACTTTACAGTATGTTCTGTTAAATGCTTTGAGACGTCTCGAAAAGACGTGAGAAGGCGCTATATCAAATGCAAGGATTATTATTGTAATATTCTAAGATTGTAATTCACTGTGAGCCGCAGTCACAGGCAAAAAGTCAACCTCCGCTCACATCCCAACTCCCTGCTTTCTCCCCCAAAGCTTTCATAGCTTCCTTCTTCCAATGTTTGTCTAATTCGTTTTTAACTCCAACTCATTACAAAACACACAGTCACTACACTTTACGGCTCGTCCTCCCAATATGAAAGCGCTATACAAATGTCATTTATTGTTGTTTACAGTGAATGCTGTGAAGCGCTTTGAGTCCTCCTGACGTGACAGACTCCGTGTCAGATACAAGATCATTATTATGCTGTGAATTAATCAGCCCATTGCACAGCCTAACAACACCGTAGGAACAGGAGTAGACCATTCAGCCGCTCGAGCCTGTTCCGCCATTCTCTAAGATCATGGCTGATCTGTACCTCAACTCCAAATACCCGCCCTTGCCCCATATCACTTAATACCCTGACCTAACAAATATCGATCCACCTCAGTCTTGAAAATTTGAATGGATCAGCATCCACAGCCTTTTTGGGGGAAGAGAGTTCCAGATTCCCACTACCTTTTGTATGAAAAAAGGATAATGATAATAATCCTTGCATTTGATATAGCACCTCATCACGTCTTTGAGACGTCTCAAAGCGCTTCACAGAATATACTGTAAAGTGAATTGACTGTATATTTTGTGGTTAGTGGAAATCTGGAACTGTCTCCCCCAAAAGGGGAACCTTTGAGTCTTCACCCAACAACAACCCAGTCACCATAAAACACCCAGTCACCCAGATAAAATCCAACCAGATGCTTCGAGATGCCCTCCCAAGGTAATATTAAATGCGAGAATTATTAATATTGATTTTATTTTTACAGGTGCAGTCCCACACGAGCTGTGTTAGAATAAGACAGCAGTTATATCTTTTTCTGAGGAGGATTTTATTGTGAAAGTATTCTAAATATATGTAGAATGGCAGATGAAGCATGGAGGGGGATTCAGATGTTGTTTACAGGGCTTTACTCCCTCGAGAACGTCCCATGATATGTGCCAGCAAGGTGGCTTTTTGCTGTTTGCAACCGTTACATTATTCATCACTTGAGACAGAAAAAAATGGAACACAGTGAATCTTACAGTGACCTGAATTTTAATCCCCCCACTGCAAAGAAATTCCCCCGACCAATCGATCGTATTTGGCGACTTACATTAATGATTCACTAATGAATCATCACAATTATTAGGGTGACAAAATGCGATATTTCACAGATTTTTTCAATGTTTTCTTTTCAGATATTATCGGGTGGAGCCGACAGACAGAGAGGGGGAGTGGGTGGTGGTGGTGGGGGGGGAGGGAAATAAACACTCCCCACAGCAAATAGGCACCCTCGACTTTTGCACCCCAGAGCTCTCTACTCTACTCCCATTCCCCTGCTCTCTCTCTCTCTCTCCCCCATCGTGTCTGTGCTGGTGCTCGCTCCCCCACTGGAGCTCTTATCCATTTTCAATCCAGCGCAATTTGGAAGAGTTAATTAACAGTTTACTACTACCTGCACTTTGAGAATCGTTAACAACAGGAGATGGTCAGAAAAACACATCCACTTACTCTAAAACTCAGATCGGATCAGCCATCTGACAGCTGTGCGATTGCTCTGTGTCACTTGTCCGAGGGGAAGTGAGCACCTGTTTGGAATCTCCTCGTCTCAGCCTGTGAGACCATTTTGAGACGTCCAGAAGACGTGAAAAGCGCTATATCAAATGCAAGGATTATTATTATTATTATTTTGTCATTATTTTAATGTCTTGAGATTTCAGGTGTTGTGGAAATGTCTCAAACCCCGATGTTAGCCTCCTGCCCCGGGGCTCCGACCAACGGTGTGGAGCCGTCTGCGATCTCGAGACGAACGCGGAGGAAATGTACGAGTTTCCTGGTGTGACAGCGAGGTCGGAGCCCAGGTGTGAGTTCACACTCGTGTGTGTTCACGACTGCTCACTGATCGCAGTGCGAGGAAGTGACGGCCTCTCCCCTCCCCCCCCCCCCGGGTCGTTATGCTGTCTGGGGCCACTGAGCTTTTGAAAACACATTTTGCCAATCTTGCAAATTAACCCCCCCCTCCACCATCCACTCAGTCCTTTACAGCCCCCCACCCCCCGCTCCCCACACACACACTGTTATGTCTGGAGGTTTAATTACAAGGCATAGAACAGGGGTAAAACGGGTGTTTTTCACACACGTACACGCACAAAACACACGTACACACGCATACACGCACGCACACAAACACGCGTACACACACACCTACACGCACAAGCATGCATACGCGCGCACACGCAAACACACGCGCACGCACATACAAACACGCGTGCACACGCACGCGCATGTACAACACACACGAGTCAGCGCACACATCCTCGCAACGCCCTCCCCCCCACCCATTCAAAAAACAATCACCGCTACGTCTGTGACCTGGAGTGGCGTTCCGGACGCGCGGACACCAATGGATAGGTTTATGGATGAATCGATGGTGGTATGGGAATCCCGGATTGCTCCCACGGAGACGCTTTCCCGTCCTCCTGTCCCGCCCGTGTCTCCGGGACCCGCTGAGGCGCTGAGCGCAAATGGGTATTTTTTGCTTAAAGCTTCTTGGCCCGTCCATTCCAGCGATCGCCGGCTCCTATTGGTAGTAAGGACAGCCCCTGACGGAGCCCACTCCAGCCTGAGCACACACACAGACAAGGAGGACACACACAGGGTTAACGGGGGGAGAGAGAGAGAGAATAAACACAGCATTAACACATCACAGCCAATTATCTCATCCTCACCACCTATCCTCCCGTCATAGCATCCAACACAGCAATCTTCCCACTCACCCTGCAAGCCAACCCCCTAACGGGGAGGGTGGTCCTGGCTGGACAAGAAGCGGGAAAGCTTGCCAGACAATGCTCTCAACGGCAAGCTGTGCAAGTTTAGCTGGTTAGACTCCAGCAGTTACCCCAACACACACTCTGGGGTCCCCAAGCCTTGGCTCTTGCCAACCTGCGCCTAATACCCTCCGAAGTTAGGTAAACAGGATGTGTCCCTCCAGGAAGAAAGAGAGAAAGAGAGAGAGAGAGCACATTCCATTCCAACAATCTTATCTCTAGGATTTCCCTGTGGAGGTGGTGAATTCTCATCCATCGGAGACTCTTAAGCAAGGTGATGGGTTTCTGCATGTGTCACACACCCGACTGGGCAAAAGGAAAGACTGCAGGTGTGTCCTGACCAGAGATTCACAGGATGCAAAATAGAATGACTGTGTAGATTGTGGGTGAACCAGTTTTCACACAACAAATTAAGGGTTAAATTATATTTGCATAGCACAGGGGTAAAAGACAAGTCCTTCTTTTCGCATCAGGAGGACATCTCAAGGCGCTGGACGGTCTGGGGTTTCGAGCCGAGCTGGGGGTTGGGATCAGGGTGGCGGAGGGCAGGAAGGGTGGGGGAAGGAGGGTGACCAAAGGCGTGGTCGAAGAGGAGGGTCTTGAGACGAGCCTTGAAGGAGGCGATGGAGGTAGCGAGGCAAAGGGACTGTGGGGTGGAGTTCCAAAGGACGGAGACAGAGGCTGAAGGTTCGACTGCTTAGCGGAGGAAGCTGACAGGTTGATATGGGGTTAGCAGGTCACAGAGGTAGGAAGGAGTGTGACTGTGGAGGGCTTTGAAGGTGAGCAGAGATAGAGAGAGGTGAGTGAGTGACCTGGGAAACGATTTAACAAAAGGTGAGAATCTTGTGCTGGGGAAGTGCCGTGACGTACCTAGGGGGTCAGAGGTTGTGCATGACAGTCTCTCTGCACCGAAAGGCAACCGGTGATTGATTGATTATTGATCATTGATTGACAGGAAATGGTTACACTGACCACAGACCTCTCGCTGACTTGGCAGATTTTCCCAACTTGGCAGCAGCTGTATATTACAGGGCAGGGCTCAGCTCCGCATCACAGCGATAGCAACATTCTTGATGTTCCTCGGTCCTTTCCTGATGGGGGGAGGGAGAGGGGAGGGGGTATCTGAACCCCTCTCTCCTCCCCTCACAGCTGTGCTGAGCTGACTCTGCCTCACTGTCTCTCACGGATGGGATCGAGAGTTTGAGCTGAGAGTTTCTGAGAACCAAAACTCATCGGCTTTGGGTCACAAGGGTTTAATAATAATAATAATAATCCTTGTATTTGATATAGCGCTTTATCACGTCGTTGAGATGTCTCAAAGCGCTTCACAGAATATATAATAAAGTGGAGTGACTGTGTATTTTGTGGGTGAAACGCGGCAGCTAATAGCACACAGTAGTGTCCCACAAACAGTTGTGCATTGAGTGATCACACTATTATTTTTTGTATTTTTTGGGAGGGATTATAATTTAACCCTTAATTTGTTGTGTGAAAAAGCGATCCACCAATCAACTAACAACTGGGTTCCTACTTACTGCTAGGTAAACAGAGGTGAGTGGAGTAAGGAAAGAAACTTGCCTAAGGTTTTGACCTGTGGGGAATTGAATCTGGGTCCTCTTACTTGTGAGTCGAGTGCTCTCACCAATGAGCTACAGGACTCCACAACGAAATAACAGAGTGACAAAGATCACCACCACAACAACTTGGTGGAATAGTGGAAAATATAGCGTAGAGTCTGCGAGTGATAAAGAGAAACTGTTACCTCTGGCCGGTGGGTCGGTAACTAGAGGACACAAATTCAAGATAATTGGCAAAAGAACCAGAGGAGAGATGAGGAGAATTATTTTTTACCTAGAGAGCTGTTTGGTCTGGAATGCACTGCCTGAAAGGGTGGTGGAACCAGATTCAACAGTAGGTTTCAAAAGGGAATTGGATAGGTACTTGAAAAGGACATATTTTGCAGGGCTATGGGGTGAGAGCAGGGGAGAGGGACTGATTGCATTAAGAGCGGGGGAGTGGGGCTAGTTGGGGTAAGAATGGGGGAAGTGGGACTAGTTGGGGTAAGAGCGGGGGAACTGGGACTAGTTAATAATAATAATAATAGTAGTTAGGGTAATAGTGGGGGGACTGGGACTAGTTGGTAGCTCCTCAAAGAGCCGGCACAAGCACAATGGGCCGAATGGCCTCCTTCTGTGCCGTAAGATTCTGTGATTAAACGGAGACCGTGCGGGAACGGGTCTGAGCACTTACCTCCCTGCAGTCCTGTATTGCTCCCTGCCAGCTCCTGTCGTCCTCACCCCAGCCTCGCATAGCCGACACCCAGCTCCTCTTCTCTCCCCCCGGCCTGGCTTCACACCCAGCGCTGGGGTCTCTCCCCTCCCCCCAGCACCGTGCTCGGGGGAGCGGCCGCTGGCCGTGGTCCTCCCTGTCGCCAGGCTCACAGCCCGGGCCGGACCCCCACCAGCTCCTCCTGTCTCTGGGCTGGAGGGGTCCCGGGGCTCGCTCGCTGCCGTTCTCTCCTCTCTCTCCCCGGCCTCGCCCGGCTATGGCTCTCACCAGCCCCTCGGTCCCTCCAGCCTCCTTAGCCTCTCCGCTGCCGAGGGAAGCAAAGAGAAATTATTATTAATAATGACAATAATAATCCTTGCATTTGATACAGTGTCTTATCACGTCGTCAAGACATCTCACAGCGCTACGCGGGAGACACTGTATATTCCCCATAGAGACACACACACATACTGATACCCACACACACACACACACACTCACACACACACTCACACACATACACACATATACTCATACACTCACACACACATATACTGATACATACACTCACACACATATACTCACACACATACTGATAAACACTCACACACACACACTCACACACATACCTACACTCACACTGATACACACACATACACACATATACTCACACAAACTCACACATACACATGTACTGAAACACACTCACACACATACTGATACACATACACTCACACATATACTCACATCACACTCACACATGCTGATACACACACACATTAACTCCGTTTGCGCCGGGCTCCACTTTGTGTCAGTGACGATAAACACAGAGAGCGGTGAACGCCTGGACCGGGCTTTGTGAAAATACCACGTGTTCGTTTCAGAGAGAAATCTGGACCCCATATCCCAGCTCACAACTCCCTCGTCTCACCTGCCAAGTTTCGCCCCCAAAATATACAGTCAATTCACCTTACAGTATATTCCGTGAAGTGCTTTGAGATGCCTCGAAGACGTCACAAGGCGCTTTATCAAACGCAAGGATTATTATTATTATGAGTGGGTGTCTGGACCTTTTCCTCGTTCTTTCCTTTCCCTGTAACCATCGCTGTTAAATCCACTCTGGCTGCTCAGTAACTGTTCCCGTGCCTTGGACTCAGCTGTGACTTTTTCGATAAAAAATGTTGCCGGCCCGTTAGCCAGGACAGATCAATATGCACAGTGTAATGCTGATGGAAACTGTGAGCTATCAGACATGAGTGATGCACGTCTCACAAGCTACTCAATCACTCACACAGTCTGAGCTCACAGTCCTGACTGACTTGATGCTCCAGCTCAGTGATGGGGGGAGCGTTGCCATCTTGGGATGAGACGTTAAACCGAACTCCCGTTTGCGCCCTGTTCCGCAGTTGCTAAAGATGCCGTGGCTCTGCTGGAAATGTGAGACCATTTCTCCTCGTGTCCCGGCCGACAATCCTTCAGATGAATTGCTGATTCACGTCATGGCTGTTTGTGTGTTTGCACTACTGCCCGCAAAATGGTTGTCATATTTAATAATAATCCTTGCATTTGATGTTGCGCCTTGTCACGTTGTTGAGACATCTTAAAACGCTTCACATGATACATTGTAAAGTGGAGTGACTGAGTGTTTTGTGGGCGAAACGCGGCAACCAAATGCGCTCAGCGGTGTCCCACAAACAGTCATGGAATTTTTTTTGAGGCATTATTACCACAGGAAAGTGATCAGCCAATCGACTATCAACTAGGTTCGTACTTACAGGTAAAGAGGCTTGTGGAATAAGGAAACTTGCTCCGTGGAGGAATCGAACACGGGTCCTCTCGATTGAGAGGCAAGTGCTCTAACCACTATCCCACAGGACTCCACCATTCCTCCCTCTCCCCCCAGTTATAAACAACACCAGACAGGAGTGACTGGTTTCCTATTAGCCGGTGTGTACTGTGCACACAGGAACCCGCCACTGAGACACACACAAACTATCAGATATCAGTCAGTTGCCAACTGCTACCTGTAGTTTCAGAGCTGTGACTGAATCACACCCTCGCTCTGACAGTCCGGGTCTCAATCTGCTTTACTTAAATCTAGCCAGAGATATGATAGCAGACAATAAGTGATGGCTCTCTTTATTCTCATAGCCAGCAGCCGTCAGAATTACACTCTCTCTTCTGTCTCGAGTTTAAGAGTCTTTAAGAGACAGGAATACTTGGGGCTGAAACACACAATCATAGAAACAGCAGGAGGCCATTCAGCCCCTCGAGCCTGTTCCACCATTCTATAAGATCATGGCTGATCTGTACCTCAACTCCAATTACCTGCCCTTGCCTCATATCCCTTGATACCCTGACCTAACAAGTATCTATCCACTTCAGTCTTGAAGATGTGAATGGATCAACACCACAGCCTTTTGAGGGAGAGAGTTCCAGATTTCCACTCTCCTTTGGGTGAAAAATTGCCTCCTGCTTTCACTCCTCAATGGGTGTTTTCACAAGATCACAAGATTGTTTCGTATTGATCCTCCCAACTGATCTCATCCCTTCAAAATAGCCAGCCTACTGTCCCCTGCCCCTGTCCCCCCACCCACACACTGCCTCAAGCTGTTTTTATATCAGCCACCCTTCCTGGCAAACCCCGTTTCAGTCTTTACTTACTATTTGCCCGCTGGGTAAAGAAATACTTCCTGGTGTCTGTCCTGAAACTGTCCTCTGCAACTCTAAACCTGTGACCTCTTGTTCTACTGCTTCGATGCATCTGAAAGTATTGTTCTGGGTTTACTTTTTTGATCCCGTGTAAAATTGTGTCCATCTTCACGAGACCCCTCTGAGTTGTTCTCTCTGAATTCTGAAGAGCCCTTGCTTGTCTAATCGCTGCTCATCACTCATTTCCTCTAACACTAGGGATTAGCCTCTAGGCCTGGGAAGAAGTCTTAAATCGTGCCAGCTGAGAGGAGACTTAATGGAGGCATTCAAAATCCATCACACCGTTGGATCATTTTCCCGGACGTAATAATCCCTTCAAAAAATAAAAATAATTAAAAAAATAAAACATGATAATAATTTGGTCACTTAATCCACGATTGTGGGACACTGCTGTGGACCGTGTTTCGCCCACAAAATATACAGTCAATTCACTTTACAGCATATTCTGTGAAACGCTTTGAGACGTCTCGAAGACACGATAAGGCGCTGTATCAAATACAAGGGTTATTATTATTATATAAAAATGAGGGGGGGGGAGGTTAGAATGTGACACACACACACACACAAACACACACAAACACACACGCATAACAACAAACAACATCAAATTGCATTTGCATAGTGCCTTTTGTATGAAAGGCGCTATACAAATAGCAGGACATCCCAAAGGCGCTGGAACACGCACAAATACACATGCGCGCACACACGCACACGCACACATGCACAGACACATACATTACACACATACACACAGGGTTTTTAAGGATATGGTACGTCCAACCAGAAACATTGGTTGAAATTCATGATAGATTTTAAAAGGGAACTTGGCCCCCAATGCGTTACAAAGAGAGAATATATATAAAAGGCTGTTTGTGTGTGTGGGGAATGGGAAGGGCCAGAGAGCTGACAGCCCAGAGCCCGTGGCTGAATGGCCTCTGTCTATCTGTCTGTAAAATGTCTGCACTCAAACCTCGTCTCTTGTTGGTTTCGGAGCTGGCTAAGGTTGCCATGACGACTGGACTCGATAACTCACTAACCTCGACGGAGCTGCCAAACGAGATGTCTCGAGGAGTGTCAGGAAGAGGGGGACCTCGCATCCTTTTTCAGAGACTTTGTCACCAAAACCATCGCAAAGTGCTTTACGGTAACTTTTGTCAAGTGAGGTGACTGTTTTGTTGGCCGTCACAGCGAACTATTTGCACCCAACAGATCCCCACAAGCAGACGGGAAGTGAGTCACGTGGGGAGAGAAACTCCCTTCTCTTTTCCAACAGTCTCTGATGGGACCTTTAATGTCTGCCTGAACAGGGCACAGGCGGGAGGGCTCGAACCCACGACCTCCTGAGGCGAGAACGGGAGGTTGCACGGAGGCTGTTGATATGTAACGCTATCCCTTCATTTCAGCTTTGTCACGACAGACAAAGATGTTCTTTGACAGCTGCCAAAGAACATCTCGTCCACTCATTCCTCCCTCCCTCCCTCGCTCCCTCCCTCGCTCCCTCCCTCCATCGCTCGCTCGCCACACACTTGTCCTAACTAACCGCAAGAGACAGGGAGCTTTAACTCCAAGTGACAGGCGACATACAGGCAATTCATGTTTACTCGCAATGCTTTTGGTTTTCCCAACAGAGTGCTGGAAAGCCTTCAGTGGCAATGTATGTCAGCCTGGCTCAGTGATAGATGAATTTCAATGTGGAGAAATGCGAGGTAATGCATTTTGACAGAAAAAATGAGCGGAGGCAATATCGGCTGGTAATACAATCTTAAGGGGGGGGGGTGAAAGAACACAGAGACTGGGGGTGCAGGTAAATGAATCCTTGAAGGTGGCAGGACAGGTAGATACAGCTGTCAAAAGGGTATTTGGGATACTGGGCTTTATAAATAGGGACATAGAGTACAAGAGTCAGGAGGTGATGATTAACCCATATAAACACTGGTTAGGCCTCAGTTAGAATACTGCGCCCAGTTCTGGGCACCGCACTATAGGAAGGATGTTAAGGCGTTGGAAAGGGCGCAGAGGAGATTTACGAGGATGGTACCAGGAATGAGGGACCGTGATGATGAGGAAAGGCTGGAGAGGAGAGGATTATTCTCATTGGAGCAGAGAAGGTTACGAGAAAACCTAATAGAGGTCTTCAAAATCATGAGGGGATTTGATAGGTTAGAAAGGGGAAAACTGTTCCCACTGGTGGGTGTGTCGGTGACTCAAGGTCACAGATTCAAGATAGTCTTTAAAAGAAGCCGAGGGGAGGTGAGAAGAAATGTTTTCACGCAGCGAGTTGTTCGAATCTGGAACACATTGCCTGAAAGGGCGGTCGAGGCCGATTCGATAACTACTTTTAGAAATGCGGTGGACGGGTATTTGAGGAGGAGAGTTTGCAGGGTTATGGGGAAAGGGCCGGGGAGTGGGAGTGACATTACATTGCTCTTTTCAAAGAGCCGGCACAGACTCGATGGGCCGAATGGCCTCTTTTTGTGCTGTACGATTCTATGATTCTATAGCACTCTCGCCTCTACATCAGAAGGTCGTGGATTCAAGCCCCAAGTCCAGACGTGGAATCATGTAGTCTAAGCTGACACACCAATGCAGTGCTGGGGGTTACATTGTCGGAGGTGCTGTCCTTTGGATGTGATGTTAAACTGAGGTCCCCCAAATAAAATTGGTCACACACACACCATGGCTGTTTGTTGGATGCTGCTGTGTGCAAACTGGCTGCCTCGTCTCACCCACAAAATAGACAGTGAAGCCACTTGAAAGTATATTTTGTGAAGCGCTTTGAGACGTCTCGAAGATTTCATAAGGGGCTACATGGAATGCAAGGATTATTATTATAAGTGCTTTGAGATGTATTTTTTTGCCAAATTTGCGCAAAGCGACATCCTCCCACACAGCCAGGGGGCAAATGATCAATTAACTGGGCCAGTTATTGGCTGGGACATGGGGGGAGAGAGACACAACAACTTGCGCCCTTCATGCAGGCTGGAGTCCCAAACTGCCTTCTGAAAAGAGTGTCGGTGTGGGTCAGACACCTGACACCAGAAAAGGAGCTGAATGGCGACCTTCTCCTCTTGTCCTCCAGAGGGAGGGTGGGGAATGTGGGTGGAGGGTGGTGGGGGCAGTGATAGTGGGAAAAGCTTACTGAGTGTCCGTGTGGGGGAGGACTGCCCGTGACACAGTGGTATAGCTGGACGGCTGGGCTTTGCTCAGCTTCTAATTGCAGCGAGTCAGACAGGCCAACGATGGGATAAACGTCAGGAGCTGACTGCCGGCTGCTGACATATGGCCCATGTCAGTGTCAGCTCCTCTACAGCGGACACCAGGTGCAAGCTGGCACTTAGGCATTTGGCGTGCGTGTGATCTGGTGTCAAATCCTGTAACCGTACAGTCCCCACTGGGCACAGCTAACTGACTCACTGCTCCCGCGTCTGTGTACAACACACGCCAGGTAACAGTCAATGATCCCATCCCGTCTGCTGTTTGTACGTCTTCTGTGTGCCTCAATTCCCCGCTCCTGTTTGTACACTACACGCAGCTTAATGGTGGATGGATTCCTACGATTAATATTGTGCCACAATTGTTGATGTCAACTCTGCAAGAACATTCAAAAAGGATGGTGTAGATATATACTGGGGGAGTGAGCCCCAGCACAGACACAGACGATGGGGGGAGCGCGGGGAATGGGGTTAGAGTAGAAAGCTCCAGTGGGGGAGCGAGCACCAGCACAGACACGATGGGGAGAGAGAGAGAGAGCAGGGAATGGGGTTAGAGTAGAGAGCTCCAGTGGGGGAGCGAGGCCCAGCACAGACACCATGGGGAGAGAGAGAGAGAGCAGGGAATGGGGATAGAGTAGAGAGCTCCAGTGGGGGAGCGAGCCCCAGCACAGACACCATGGGGAGAAAGAGAGAGCAGGGAATGGGGATAGAGTAGAGAGCTCCAGTGGGGGAGCGAGCCCCAGCACAGACACCATGGGGAGAGAGGAGAGAGCAGGGAATGGGGATAGAGTAGAGAGCTCCAGTGGGGGAGCGAGCCCCAGCACAGACACCATGGGGAGAGAGGAGAGAGCAGGGAATGGGGATAGAGTAGAGAGCTGTGTGAGGAGCGGTTGAGACTATTATGTGGTGCTCACACACTCATACAGATACACGGTGTTCTCTGGCCACCGTTAAAGAGACACAGCGAGAGGAAGCTATTTGAATATTAAGTACCCCCCGCAGTGAATCTGTCAGTGAAGGGAAATAAACACTCAGCAATGGAACGGTGGATTCTTTTGACAAATAAATTATTGAATATTCTTTATTCTAATGGACCCATTTTTATGGAGGATTAAATGCGAATTTTAGAAATATTTGCGAGGTGGTTGTGGGGGGGTCCCAGAATAAAAGGGAAAGGGAAGAGAGCTTTGCGGGGGTGTGGGGAGAGGTGGAATGTGGGTCAGGGATGAGGCAGAAAACTAGGAAGAGACATCACAGACACGATGGGCTGAGAGACCGCACACTGTGCAGAGAGCGTGAGTGTTCCTGTGGTTAAGTGGTGTCTGGCAGCTCAGCTCTCTACGCAGGGAGGGAGGGAGGGAAGGTATGGAGCCAAGTCAGGATGGATCAGTCACAGTGAACAACAACAACAAATTACATTTATATAATAATATGATAATAACCCTTGCGTTTGATTATAGCTCCTTATCACGTCTCAAAGCGCTTCATAGAATATATTGTAATGTGGAATGACTGTGTATTTTGTGGGTGAAATTGGCGGCAGCCAATTGCCACAGCAGCGTCCCACAAACAGTCGTGGATTGAACAATTTATTATTTAATTTGTTTTGAAGGGATTATTACCCCTGGAAAAGTGATCCGCCAATCGATTAACAACTGGGTTCCTACTTGCTGCTAGGTAAACGGAGGTGTGTGGTGTAAGGAAACTTGCCCAACATTTTGTCCTATCGGGAATCGAACTCTGGTCTCTCGTTTGCGAGGCGAGTGCTCTAACCACTGAGCTACAGGATTCCACAACATTTACACAGAACTTTTATGTCAAGAGGACATTCCAGGCACTGGACAGTCAAGGGTTTGGACCCTAGCTAGTGGTAGGGATCAGGAAGGGTGGGAGGCTGGGAGGGTGGGAAGATGACCGAAGGCGCGGTCGAAGAAGAAGGTTTTAAGATGGGCCTTGAAGGAAGACAAGGGAGAGGGCGAGGCGGTCAGGCTCTGCGATTGTGTTCCAGAGGGTGGGGGCAGAAAGGCTGAAGGCTGGGGCGGGCTGGGTGGAGGGAACGAGGAGCAGGCCTGCTGAGCAGAGGAAGCGGGTAGGTTGTTAAGGCTTTAGTAAGTTGCAGAGATAGGGAGGGGAAAGGACGGTGGAGGGCTTCAAAATTGGACGGATGAGCCACTGCTATAGTCCTAGGGGAGAGAGCTGGGCAACAGGAAAAAGCCATCAAACCTCTCTATTTATATATAGTCTGTTTGTTGAAATTACTTGATCGCTCGCTCTCTCACTTGACCGCACGCCATCACTGAGCCCATTCCTGAAGGCTGTGACACAGGATCCATCCCGTGAACTACACAAACAAGGACAAGGTTCCCATCGCTGGTCACATTTAAATGATTGCCCACAGTGTGTCTCCCAGATTAGCACGGGATACAATAATAATTATAATAATAACAAAATCCTTGCATTTGATGTAGCATCTTATCATGTCGTTGAGACATCTCAAAGAGTTTCACAGAATACACTGTACAGCAACAACAACAACAAGATTCCATTTATAAAGCGCCTTTCACGTCAGGAGGACGTCCCAAGGCGCTGCACAGTTGGGTCATGACCCGAGCAGGGGGGAAATGGTCAGGGTGAGGGGAGGGAAGGGAAGGGAGGGAGCGAGGGGTGGGGAAATGGTCAGGGTGAGGGGAGGGAAGGGAGGGAGCGAGGAGGGGGGAAATGGTCAGGGTGAGGGGAGGGAAGGGAGGGAGCGAGGAGGGGGAAGAGAGTCGAGAGGGGAGCTGAAGGCACGGTCAAAGAGGATTGAGTCACCAAATTTATTTATTTTATTCTGACGAAAGGTCATCGACCTGAAACGTTAACTCACTTTCCTTTCCTCTCTCCATGGATGCTGCCTGACCTGCTGAGCGTTCCCAGCCACTTCTGGGTTTATTTCAGATTTCCAGCACCTGCAGTATTTTACCTTTTTATTTACTTGCTTATTTATGAATGAACTATTTAATTTTGGAGGGATTATTACCCCCAAATTATTACGATGTAATGGATGTTAACAATGCCATGATGCTGTTGGAAAAGTAAAGAGATGGGAGCTCGGTTTAAAATCTCACCCGAAGGATGGTGTCTCTGACAATGTGGCTCTCTCTCCCCCCAGCACAGCGCTGGAGCTTAGCCTGGACTGTGAGCTCACAGACCCCAATGTGGGGCTTGAACCCACAGCCTTCAGATGGTATTCCGATTAAGCATGGAGGTGGAGAGCTCATGCTCACTGAGCTGTTCTCTCGGCACTGACACTGTGATCAGAGTCAGCTCTTAATTGAAAGTGATGCGATGAGGCGAACGCTTCACTGATGTGTGAGGATTTCTGAATCGATACAATCTCTTGAGGCTATAATTAGTCCCAGAGCAGCCATTGCCCAGACTCACAGTTACCTCTCCAGCAGTTATCACAGGGCGGCAGCCAGGCAGAGGGCAAGGAGAGGGCAAGGGAGGGTAAGAGGGGGCAAGAGGGGGGGCAAGGGAGGGGGTAAGGAAGGGGGCAAGCAAGGGGGCAAGGGGTAGGGCGAGGGAGAGGGCAAGGGAGAGGGTGAGGGAGATGGCAAGGGATAGGGTGAGTGAGAGTACAAGAGAGAGGGAGATGGAGAGGACGAAGAAGACACAGAGGGAGAGGACAAGGGTGAGGGAGACAGAAAGGGTGAAGGAGAGAAAAGCAGTGGGTGAGGCAACGACAATGCATATATATAGCGCCCTTCAAGCAGGGTCACGTTTCAGTGAGGGAGAGAATGAGGGCCTTCATACAACACCACACCCATCCTCAGTGATCTGTGGTCCACTTGGCCATCTGCTCTGCCAACTCAGGCCTGCTCGTGCCCCCCCCCACCCCCCTCCCTCCTACTGGTGATGGGCAAACTTTCAACCACAACCACTTGCTCCTGCCCTCTGGAACTCCCTAAATACCTGTGTCAAGCAGTCGTAGAGGAAGGTCTTGAGACGTCACTTGAAGGAGGCAAGAGAAGGAGCGAGGTAAAGGGACCGTGAGATAGCGTTTCGAAGGCTGGGGGCAGAGAGGCTGAAGGCTTGACCGCTGATGGTGGGGCGGGCGTGGCGGGGGGCGCGTGGAGGAGACCGGAGCCCGCTGAACAGAGGGAGCGGACAGGTCGATATGGAGTTAAGGCAGAGAATGCAATCCTATCGCAGTCTGTGAGGTGCCTTTGACCCGTGGAAAAAGTCAGCTCGGAAAATCAATAGTTTGAGAGAACAAAGATGATTAGATTGGCACACCTGGCTTCAGAGGTTTAATCTCCGCAGCTGTGGGCATAGATTGCCTCAACACAGCCTTTCCCAATGGCGGGGCGGTGGGGGGGGGGGGTGCTGGGGCAATTGCACTTTCAGCTACAAACCCCGAAACTCTGGAACCCTCTCCCTCAGTCAGTCCCTCCGCCTTGCCCCTTGAGGGAGCGCTGTGTAAATGCAAGTTGTTGTTGTTGTCATCTTGTGATACCCTCAGCGGGTCGCAAGTCTTCCCGACATGAAAGGCGCTGATTACACTGTTGTTGTTATTTTTGAGAGAGAGTAATATGATAATAATAATCCTTGCATTTGATAAGGCGCCTTTTCGCATTGTTGAGACGTCTCAAAGCGCTTCACAGAATTTAGTTGGAGGTAGGAGAGCTGGGGGGAGAATAGGGCGGGGGGAGGGGGGTAACCAGGGCCTATGGAAGTGCAGCACAGTGAGAGGAGACCAGATCGGAGAGGGTGATGGGGGAGGTGGAAGGAGGGAGAGGTGGTGACAACAGGGGATATTCAAAAAAATAATTGGACATGAAAGTTGTAAAAAAAAACAGCTGAGCTCAGTGACAGGTGGTGGGAACGCACGGGGTGGGGGGGTGTGTGGAGGGGAGTAATCTTGAAGGAAGAGGTCAGATCTTGTGTGATATTATAGAGAGTTATTGCAGTTAAGGGTGGGAACGTGGCTCATTAGCCAGCCTGCGGGGAACCACAGAGAGAGATCTTATATTTACACCTAATGCAGGCTGGCGGGACCCAAAGCTATTTCTCCGCCGACCTCTTTAAAGGTTATTCTAAAAGCAATGAAAATGCGCAAGGCAGAGTCACCACGGAATAGGGAAAACAAATGCATTTTCATCTCTTTCCGGCTGTGTCTCTCCAAAACCAGATTTTTTTTAAAAAAAAAAGATGAAAAAAGGGCAAATATAGCAATAAAATAACGTCAATTTAAATTCTCATTACAGCAGAAAGTTCCGGAAAAGAAAAAAATTTAAATTATGATGTGCTCTGTGATAAAACATATAGACGGAGCCTTACTCTGCCTCTAATCCTAATCTGGGAGTGTAGATGCACAGTGTAGAGGGAGCGTTACTCTGCCTCTAATCCTAATCTGGGAGTGTAGATGCACAGTGTAGAGGGAGCGTTACTCTGCCTCTAATCCTTATCTGGGAGTATAGATGCACAGTGTAGAGGGAGCGTTACTCTGCCTCTAATCCTGACCTGGGAGTGTGGACGCACAGTGTAGAGCAAGCTTTACTGTGTCTCTTACCCTGACCTGGGAGTGTGCAACCGACCAGTGAATGGGATGGGATTTGGGACCCAAAACTCTGGAACACTCTTCCTCTATCCCTCTGCCTTTGCCCCTTCCCCATCCTCAGATCGCGCCTGAAGACCTTCCTTTTCGACCGTGCCTATGGTCATCTCCTTACTCCCCCCAGCTCGGGAACGTGCTCCACCACTGTCAAGCGCACTGGCTCGCTAGATGGCATGATGGGGTGCTGTGTAACTGCAAGCTGTTGTTGTTGTTGTTGATTTTCTCAGTGTAGAGGGAGCTTTACTTTGTCTCTAATCTCTTCTGTTGCTGACCTGATCACAGGCTTGCATTACATTACGTGTGCTCATCATTAGTAACTTATTGGAATATTGAATTTGACTCCAGTTCTGATGATCCTACAGATCGCTCTCTCTGGGATCAGCGTTTCTCTAAACCACAGATAAATTAAGTTTAAAGAAAAGCGTTAATTTGCAAATCGTTGTCGCTCGTCCTGTTTAATGCTCATTAAAGCAACTCAGCCCAAGTAAGAGCAGCCAAATGCTGAGAATGGTAACCTTCTTTACGCCGGTAGTTACACTGCATCACCCACTATCCCACTATCCGCTTTGAATAAGTAGCTAGAGAACATATAGGCCCCAGGGACTGAATATCCTCTAAATGACTAAGAAAGACAATGTACAAGCTACGGATCGATCAGTTGCAGAAAGGACACCAGCGCTGTGTGGCTGACAGTCACGTAAACAGATTTGAGGGAATTCTCCGTCATTAGGAAATTGAAGGCAGGCAACTGTGTGAATATAGTAGGTGTAAACAAGCGGTCTCAGAGTCTTGTCCTTGTGATAACAATCAATTTCTCCAGCTTCACTCCTACACACCCTCGTTAGCATAATAATCCCAGCAATCCTTGCATTTGATGCAGCGCCTTATCACGTCTTCGAGACGTCCCAAAGCGCTTCACAGAATATACCATAGAGTGAATTGACTGTATATTTTGTGGGCGAAATGCAGCAGCCAATCAAACACCGTGGTGTCCCACAAACAGTCGTGGATTGAGTGACCAAATTATTATTATTTTGTAAAATTTATTTTGTTTTGAAGGGATTATTACAACCGGAAAAGTCATCCGGCAATCGGGTAACAACTGGGTTGCTACTTACTGCTGGATAAACAGAGGCGTGTAGAGTGAGGCAACTTGCCCAACGTTTCTCCCTGCCTGGGAATCAAACCCAAGTGCTCTTACTTGTGAGGCAAGTGCTCTAAGCACTGAGCCTCAGGCCTGCAGTGGTAAACAAGGGGCGAGATTTGTGGCGTTTCAGAGCACTGCGCTTGTGATGACAATCAGCGTCTACAGCTTCACTCCTACACACCCTCGTTACTACAGAGTCAGACAGAACACTGCACACTGGGGCGTGCTAGACTTCCCCATTCTGACATTGATGTTACGAACTCACTCCCTGGTGCCCACTATTCTCTGCACCATGTAAAGGTTCCACTCCTGGAAGGAGGGAGGGGAGAGGGTGGGGGAAATTCCTTAGCCTCCAGCTAATGCAAACTCCGCCGCCCATATCCAACTAAGCTTCGCTCGCCATCACCCCTGCCTTCGGTGGGCTCCACCCTCTTCACGTCTTCTAGCAGATCGATTTTAAGGTTCCCACCCATGCCTCCAAATAATAATAATAATAATCCTTGCAATTGACAGAGCGCCTTAGCATGTCGTTGAGACGTCTCAAAGCCCTTCACAGGATACACTGTAAAATGAGTATTTTGTGGGTGAAACGCGGCAGCCAATTGCACACAGCAGCGTCCCGCAAACATTGAGTTCAATGGATTATTATTATTAGGTAAACAGTGTGTGTGGAGTAATGAAACTTGCCTCAGGTTTCATAAATCCTTTCACGCCTCAGCAACTCCCTATCTCGCTGATCTCCTACCGCACTCGCCCACTCCGCTGAGCTGAGTCAGGCTTGTTACGATCAGTGGTCAAACGTGAAGGGTGCGCTATTGTTGTTCTGACATCCCCTTCCCCCACCCTCCACCCCCAGTGTCTGTCCGACGATAACAAAGGCGCTGCTTACTTGCTCTGATGCTTGGAGCCCTGTAGGTGGGCGTGATACTGTTCCACTGAGTTCAGGATCACGTTACAGATGTTGCAAGTGTAGCTGCTTTTCAAGGCTGTTGGTAAAAGATAGCAGAGGGTTTGAGCTCACATATTGGAGTCGCTCCACCATTTAAACTCCATCAGGCTCTCCTTTGTGTGACCTGCGAGCAGCTGTTGTTGAGATGTTGTCACTGTTTGATTAGCCACGATTGTTAAATTCATTGTTGAACTGAAGTAGAATTGATTCCACGACTGTTTGCGGGGATACTGCTGTGTGCAATTGGCTGTCGCATTTCGCCAACAAAATATGCAGTAAATCCACTTTATCCTGTGAAGCGCTTTGAGACATCTCAATGACATGATAAGGTGCAACATCAAATGCAAGGTTTATTATTATTTTATACAGAGGGGCCGTGGGCGGGCAAGCAGGGGGACAGATGTTGGGGAGGACTCTGGAACGACTCTATATTTTTTCTACCCCAACATAGATCACCGCCCACCTCACCATCCCCTGAATAGTACACCATTCATACTTCCCATCCATTATAATAATAATCCTTGTGTTTCATACAGCGCCTTATCACATCGTTGAGACCACTCACAGCACTTCACAGGATATATTGTAAAGTGAATTGACTGCATATTTTGTGGGCGAAACGCTGCAGTGTGCAGCAAAGTCCCACAAACAGTTGTAGGTTGAATGACCCAATTTTTTTTTGAGGGATTATTACCCCCGGAAAGCAATCTACCAACCGACTAATGACCGAGTTCCTACTTACTGCTGGGAACAGAGGCGTGAGGAGTAAGGAAACCTGTCTAATGTTTCGCCCCGTCCGGGAATCGAACCCAGGTCCTCTCGCTTGTGAGGTGAGCTCTAACCAATATGCTATGGAACTCCACATCCACACAGACACAACACAACTCAAATAATTTTTCTCTGTGAAGTGTCGTGACTGTGTATTTTAATCTACCCCAATGACAGTTTCCCCCCACCCCATCCCCTGAATAGTCGACCATGCACACGTCCCATCCAATCCCAAACACTGAAAAATTATTCCCGCTGCTTACCAATGTGCAATTCTCAGCCATTGGACAGAGGGTTTTGGGGGAGGGTTAGCGAGCAGGAGAATGGGGTTAGCTGTCTGTGTGCTGCAAATCTTTAAGAATTTTCCTATGCAAGTTTAATATTTCAGGCGACCTGTTGTCATTTGAATATTGATGGAAACTGAGATCTCGAGGGCTTTGCGGAACACAAAGTGGGTAATTTTACCCGAGGCGTTTAGACACTGAGATGGGTTTCGGTAACACAACCCAGCTGTACTTTGCTTGACTCTTAAAATTTCCAGATAAGAGATGCTTGATGTGTTAATGAGGTATACGGATACCTGAACAGATTACCTGGTGTAACAGGGAGGAAAGTCTGGGAGCAGCCAGATAGGTTACTCACCGGCAAAACAGATGATACAACGCCATTCACATAGGTCAAATATCTCACAACTCTTCGCAGCGATGACAGGGAGGAGAGTGAGGAGAAATTGAGGGCTTTGACTGTGTCTTGTCCCAAACTATATATTGTCTCAAAGCGCTTCACAGGATTTTACTGGAAAATGGAGCGACTGTGTTTTGTAGGCGAATGTGGCAGCCAATTTACACACTGCAACTTCCCATACAAACAGCTACCGGGTGAATGAGCGATTTTATCTGGGGGATTGTTGGCTAGGTCATCGGTCTCGGCCTGTGGGGTAGTTTGTGTCTGGAAAGGCTCAGAATTGGGAGAAATTATTCAAATGCGAGTGTGCTTAGTATTATTGTAAAGTCCTGGAGCATAGTGATTAGAGCACTCGCCTCGCAAGCGAAAGGTCCTGGGTTCGATTCCCGGGCAGGGTGAAACATTGGGCAAGATTTCCTTACTCCACACGCCTATGTTTACCGAGCAGTAAATAGGGACCCGGTGGTTTGGGGGATCAGTTTTCTGGGGGTAATGATGCCTTCAAAAAATAAACAAATGAATAATTTGGAGACTCAATCCACAACTGTTTGTGGGACACAAACATATACAGTCAATTCACTTTACAGTATATTCTGTGAAGTGCTTTGAGACATTTTGAAGATGTAACAAGACATTATATATCAAATGCAAGAATTATTACTGATTTGGGGCTGTAGGGAAGGGTGATGACGGGTCAGCGTGGGAGCAGGTTGGGGTGAGAGCACAGAGGACAATGCGCGTGGACCTGATGCTATTTGACAGGTGGTCTGAGGAGTATTATAGTATTAGAGACTTGGGAGGGATCGCTGCTGTTTTAATTGCACTCTCTCCACAACAATAAGACTCACAGGTTGATTTAGTAACTATGCCAAGCGACAGATTGTGGCAGGCCATCAACGCGGCATCTATCTTTGTTAGAGACTGGTGACAGGCTGGCCAGCCTGGATTACTGGCTGCTTTCCATAATGTCCAATTACGCATCCAACTTTTGATTAAATGCCTGAGCACAAAGGCTGGAAGGCTGCGCTGTGAGACGCTGTGAGAGAGAGTCAGATATTGGCGGACAGCAGCCTACCTCTCTGACTGTACAAGAGCGAGACTTGTGGTGCACAGCTGTCCGCACAGAAAGATTGGGCAAGCCGGAGCTTTTCTCTCTCGGAGCAAGATATTGAAAGTGGACCTGATCGAGAGGTTACATTATGAAAGGATGTCAATCGCTGTTTCCAATTGTTGGGAAGCCCAAATTGGGAGAGAATAAATATAAGCTGACCAGTAACAGACCTAATAGAGAGTTCAGGAATCACGGCAACAAGCTACGTTTGAAGCAGAAAGCATCAACATAATTAAGAGGAAACTTGATGAGACATGAGGGAGAGGGAAATAGCGGGTTGTAGGAGAGGGGAATAGAGGGGTGTAGGAGAAGGGAATGGACGGGTGTAGGAGAGGGCAATAGAGGGACATGGAAGAGGGGAATAGAGGGATGTAGTAGAGAGGAATAGAGTGGTGCAGAAGAGGGGAATCGAGCAGTGAGGGAGAAGGGAATAGATCGATGTAGGATTAATGCTGGTAACAGTGTGGTAGGAAACGTGAGGAATCGCGGTACTCATCTGCACCCAGATAATGAGTTTCATAACTCTCTAAGTGCAATGCTGTTGTGAAATCTTCCCTAATTACAGCATCAATAAAACTTTACACCCAGTTTATGGGAAGCTTCAGACAGTGAGATACACTGCCACAATTCAAACCATTGTATTTACATAGTACTCCAAAGGAATTTCCCCCGACCCCAACTCCATGGTTTCGAAAGAATGGCCGCCTTGTTTTTTAATCACATTTCAAAAGCTATTGACAGAGACTAATTAACCAGGAGATAAGAGAGCTGTGTCGTCTTAATTTACTTTAGCTTGAGCCACAGTATACCTCCATGCTCCATTCCACAGCTATCTCACAGACTAATGTGTCAGTCTGGCTCAGTCTTGTTGCACTCACGTCTCTGGGTCAAAAAGTTGTGGGGTCAAGTCTGTTGTCGGAGACTTTGAGCTCACAGTCCAGACTGACGCTCCAACGTATTGGAGGGTTGGCTGTAATGTCAGAGGTGCTCTCCTTAGATGGTAAACCGAGGTCCTGTCTATGCCCTGTTCAGGTGGACTTTCACGCCAGATTGATGTTTCGTTGCGCTTAAACTAGTCTAGTCCCACTCTTACCCCATACCTCTGCAAATCTTTCCTTTTTAAGTAGCTACCCAAATCCCTTTTGAAAGCTATTACTGAATCTGCTTCCGCCACACGTTCAGGCAGACCTGGGCAAAAAAAATTCTCCTTGTCTCCCCTCAGGTTCTTTTGCCAATTATCTTAAATCTATGCCCTCTGGTTACCAACCTACCGGCCAGTGGAAACGGTTTCTCCCTTATCTACTCTATCAAAACCCTCACAATTTTGAACACCTGTGTGAAGGGGACATGACAGGCTCCAGTTCCAAACTCTGAACAGGTAATTAGAAAAGTCCAACAATGGACAACATTTCCTTCCAGATTCCTTTCCCTGATGCACATATTGAGTTGTATGACCGCCACTAAAAATAACTTCCCCCCCCCACCCATTGAAACGCTATCTGTTGTTGGAAAGTGACCAGCGATGCCAATTGCGTATGAGAGAGATCACTTTATAGCTGGTGCTGGCGAGATGAGAGACTTGAATTCAATATTGGGAGACACGGTTACAAATAGCACAGCACAGGGAAGGTAACCTGGTACATCTCACACTGCCCAAAGAGGTCAAGGTGTCAGACTCCACCACTGTCAAGCGCTCTGGGATGCTACCTCACTTGTATGTAAATACAAGTTGTTGTTGAGACTGGGGGCAGCCCCCAGCCTCAGCTTCTAATGACAATAATAACCCTCACATTTGATACTTTCACCCACAAAATACATGGTCACTCCACGTTATGTGACTGATGTACCTCATGTACCGTGAAGCGCTTTGAGACATCTCGACGAAGTGATAAGGCGCTATATCAAATGCAAGGATTATTATCCACAAAGCACTTCACCGAATACATTGTAAATTGAATTAACTGTATATTTTTGTGGCAGCCAATTGCACACAGCAGTGTCCCACAAAGAGTCATGGATTGAGTGAGCACTTTATTATTTATTTATTTGAGAGCAGCAGTCTATTGCTCTTTTAATATTTTTTAATGATTACCCCATAAAAGCAGTCCGCCAGTTGACTAAGAACAGGGTTCTACTTACTGCTTGGTAAACAGAGGGGTGCGTACCGCCCGGGAATCAAACCCAGGTCCTCTTGCTTGCAAGGCGAGTGCGCTAACCGCTGAGCTACAAGACTCCATCATGATGGTGTGTGGGTGGGTAGTTAAGAGAGGTAGGAATGAGAGTTTTCCCTCTGAGAGCCAGAACGGCTGAATGATCTCCTGTGAGCTGTGAAAGCCTTTGGTTCTGGAAGGTCATGTAACTGAGTGGACAAACAGTGAGATCAGAGGCTGGATCAGCTCTAGGAAGCAGGAGAGCAACAATCGATGATCTCCACATTCTCTCCTGGGACTGATGTTTGCATTATTCATAAATGACATAGAGAAAACGCTTCCTGTAACGTGGGGGTGAAATTTATCACCTGTCCAGCATGAAGGACGCTATCCAAATACAAGTTGTTGTTGTTGATATGCCAATGTCTCTACTCCAACCCCATTCCCTGCTCTCTCTCCATTGTATCTGTGCTGGGGCTCGCTCCCCCACTGGAGCTCTCTATTCTAACCCCATTCCCTGCTCTCTCCCCATGGTGTCTGTGCTGTGGCTCGCTCTCCCACTGGAGCTCTCTACTCTAACCCTATTCCCTGCTCTCTCTCCCCATGGTGTCTGTGCTGGGGCTCGCTCCTCACTGGAGCTCTCTACTCTAACCCCATTCCCTGCTCTCTCTCCATTGTATGTGTGCTGGGGCTCGCTCCCCCACTGGAGCTCTCTATTCTAACCCCATTCCCTGCTCTCTCCCCATGGTGTCTGTGCTGTGGCTCGCTCTCCCACTGGAGCTCTCTACTCTAACCCTATTCCCTGCTCTCTCTCCCCATGGTGTCTGTGCTGGGGCTCGCTCCTCACTGGAGCTCTCTACTCTAACCCCATTCCCTGCTCTCTCTCTCTCCCTATGGTGTCTGTGCTGGGACTCACTCCCTCACTGGAGCTCTCTAACCCCATTCCCTGCTCTCTCTCTCCCCATCGTGTCTATGCTGGTGTTAGCCCTTTCATGGGCAAAATGCCTGCCCTGTTTGCCTACAAAAACAGCCACTGCATAAAGTTATGAGAGGTTGAAAGGCGCTATACAAATCTAATGTTGCATTGTATTTCGAATGTAAAGGCTAATATTATAGATCTTTCTCGAAGGTCCAGTGGGGATGAGTGAGAATGAAAGAGAATTTTATCCGCAGGTTGAGCACTCACTGAGAGCATGACCTTCTCCTTGCGTCTGTGAATGTCTACAGAATAGTTTACAGATAAAATTCTTTTAAAAATTACTCTATTCATTGAAAGAGAGGAAAGGCTGCCTTGGAAGGGTAAGTCATGTTTAAATATATTCTTTTCAATCAATAATGTATTAAAAAAAAGGTTTTCAATCAGTTTCATTTCATCGCTGGAGGGGAGCACATTCAGCCCATCGTGTCTGTGCTGGGGCTCGCTCCCCCGCTGGAGCTCTCTACTCTAACCCCATTCCCTGCTCTCTCTTTCCCCATCGTGTCTGTGCTGGGTGGGACTCGCTCCCCCACTGGAGCTCTCTACTCTAATCCCATTCCCTGCTCCAGTGCTCCCGGGAGGAGAGAGCGTCACTCACATCTGTGAATGATCACCTGAGACAGCAACGCGTCCTTTCATCTCGTCTGAAGCATATCAAAGGCTCTCTCTTAATACCAGCCACCCACACAGCAGGTAAAGCTTCACAACACTCGGATGCCAGTACGCTGTCCCTACATCAGGCACTTAATGACATTGCTGAAGAGACAAACCTCCTCAGAGCTGTGGTGTATGTGCCTCTCCATACCTTTGATCTGAGTTTACACTGATAGTTCACTCCCATCCCCCACCCTTACCCCTATTTAATAATAATTTGGTCACTCATTCCACGACTGTTTGGGACGCTGCTGTGCGCAATTGGCTGCTGTGCGCTATTGGCTGCTGTGTTTCACCCACAAAATATACAGTCAATTCACTTTGCAGTATGTTCTATGAAGCGCTTTGAGACGTCACGAAGACGTGATCAGGCACTGTATCAAGTGCAGCAATTATTATTAATTATTTTTAAATTATTATTTCACATCTCCTCAATTCTCCGCCTCCGCCTAATTACTGTACAAGGAAACCCTGTATTTTGCATGTAACCCCCATGCATGGATGAGCAAACAGCTGCGTGCTTTTGTATATTTTATTCTGTCTGATCCATTGGTGGCTGTCTGTCAGGCCTCTGTTATTGTTCCCGCCTGGTTGATCAGCAAAGAGAAGGGAACGCTTGTCGAGTCCCATAGCATATTGGTTAGAGTGCTCGCCTCACAAGCGAGAGGACCTGGGTTGGATTCCCGGCAGGGCAAAAAGTTGGGCAAGTTTCCTTACTCTGTTTACCTAGCAGTAAGTAGGAACCTGGTTGAAGGTTGATGGGCGGATCAAATAACAACCGGGGGTAATAACCTCCACCCACCACACTCAATCCACGACTGTTTGTGGGGACGTTGCTGTGCGCAATTGGCTGCCGCGTTTCACCTACAAATAACTACAGTATATCCTGCGAAGCGCTTCGACATGTCTGAAGACGGGATAAGGCAAGCATTTGACACGATTTATAAGTTGGTGTCAGCAACGTTCGCACGAAGGCTTTGTTTTCCTTCCCCACACATTGCTGCCGCAGTTGAACTTCCATCAGTTGCTTTGGGCTTGCTGCCGGAACATTCCGCAAGGAGGAAACGATCGCTTTGGTGCTATGAAAAGGAATTTCTAACACTTTAAATAAAAGATAGTCTGGGAGTTTCGCGAGAGGAAAGAAAAAAGAGTTTGAAACCCAGAACGTTCAAGTTATTGACTTGACGAGGTTGGCTCCCAGGTGGCGTTTCTGAAGGAAACGTCAGTTGAGAGATCAAAGGAGAGCAGCGTTGGCATGGCAACCGACGCCAAGCGGGCAAGGCTCGCGAGTCCGTCAAGTGGACTTTTAAGAGCGAGCTGCCCGCGGGGAATAGCTTTGCACAGCACCGAGCGCCTTTACACAAGGCACTGTTTGCTTGGCAAAGTTATGGCTACGTTCCTTAACGTTCCTCTGAGGGGTTAGTGCATTGCATCTCTCGCTGGCAGGAGTGGTGGTGGTGGTGGGGGGGGAGGGTTGTTGGTGGTGGGGGGTGGGGGGGGGGGCTGCAGTTGTTCGCTCAGACGCGTACAGCTCTGCTCAGAGCCTCTCAGTGAGGACTGGACTCCAGAGACAGAGACAAGCCAACGAGGCTGATCCCCAGTGTTGAAGAGACGAGCTGTGAGGAACGATGAGATAAACTGAGGCTCTTTGCTCTCCAAAACTGATGCCTCAGAGATTTCAGGAATCTACACTTGCTGAATGGAATCGAGACAATAAACCCACAGGGATGCTTTCAGCTCCAACAAGGAAGCGGGGCCAGGAGGGGAGCGAAGGGAAGTTTAGGACAGGCACCAGGAAATGTTTCTTTACACAGAGGGGGAATCGATGATGGGGCAGTCTATGGGTGGGGGAGAGGAGGGCATCTCTCCCCATGCTGAAGCTTCCCTCCCTCTCTGAGCTGCTTACATCCCACTCCTCAGCCAGTCCCCTCGCTCAGGGGGTCCCAGCCCCCTACGAGTCCCTCGCCTACCCTCTGCTCCATCATTGACATCCACTATGCCCTAAACTCGGGATGCTCTCTGCCTCGATCCCTCCAACATGCCCCTTCTTTGCTTGTCTTCAGATCACACCTGAAGACTTTCCTCTTCAACTTTGCATACGGTCACCGTCAAACACTCTGAGACACTACCCCCGTGAGGGGCGCTGTGTTAGTGCAGGTTGTTGCTGTTGTTTCTGTGGCTCTACGGAAGGGAAAGTGTTCAATCTGCTCTGTGAGCTGAGCACACAGGCGCTGAGTGAGTGACAGGCTGAGGGCCTGAACGCTCAACTTTCCAAATGCCAGGCCCTCTCGCCGCTCTCATTTGCATGTGACATTTCAAGCGATGCCTTGTTGGCTTTAGCTCTGGAGCCTCACCAACACCCCACTGCGCTGCTCTGCAGGGCTCCCTTGGGCTCTCTCTTAAAGGGGCATCTGTCACTGGAACTGTTCTGGGGCCGCAGAGGGGGAAATGGAGCATTTTGTTTTGTGCCAAAGCAACAATTTCGGGCCACCACAATCCCGCTCTCTGAAATATTCCCTCCCCAGATCTTCCCGTCTCTCTCCCTGTTTTCAAATCTTTCCTTTTCGATCCACACAGTCTCCCTGTTTGTCCCTCAGCCACTTCACCCCGAAACTCCCTCCCTCAACCCCTCCGCCTTACCCCTTCCTTCCCCATTTTTAGATCGTGGCTTAAGACTTTCCTCTTCAATCACGCTTACGGTCACCTCTTCCCTCCCGCTGGCTCGGTGTCATACTCCGGCACTGTTACGCGCTCCGAGACGCTATCCTGAGTGAAGGGCACCATCCATATAAATGGAAGTTGTTGTTGCTTTGGGGGCATCTACTTATCTCCGACAACGGGGCGTTCCCCCCAACAGCCCTGCACTAGAGCATCAGCCTACACCATGAGCTCAGAGTGCCTGACCAGGGTCTGTAACCCACAGCCCTGCTCTGTGCCCCACTGGCGTCGAGTCTACGATTACAGACTGTTAGGGCAAAGAGACAATGGTGCCCTACGCTCCATCAGCCAAGTGTACTCACTGTTTCTTCGGATGGCACGTTCCCATAGCAACCAACAGATCATGCCTCTGTAATGTCTGAAGTGATGGTCAGGGAGAAGGTCTGTGGCCCTCATTGTCTGTTCAGCTACATATTAATGATTATCTCCACCCCTTGGGTGAGGAGCACCTTCCCAATTGATCATCCCAGCCCAGTGAGAATAAATGGGTGTTTCGCCCACAAATATACAGTCAATTCACTTTAGTCTATTCTGTGAAGAGCTTTGAGACGTCTCGAAGACGTGATAAGGCACTGTATCAAATGCAAGGATTATTATTGTTATTATTATTATTATCAACAGATGAAACCAAGACAGGAACAGGGACTGAGATCAGTGATATCTCCGGGGCAAATCATTGCTGGCTCAGCCACTCGCTCTCTTGCCGCTGGGTCAGAAGATTTTGGGTTCGAGCCCCACCTTTGCTGGGACTTTGAGCTCACAGTCCAGGCTGTGGCTCGACTGCAGTGAACACAAATTGGTATGCTCTTAGCATGAGGACACTTGTGTACTTTACTTGGTTCCATTATTAATCCCACCTTTCAGCTCTCTCTCCATACATCTATATCACGCCTCAGGTACCTCTATCTCTTCCCTTTAGAACAGAAAGCCTTCACCATGTTTAAAGAGTATCTACAAACAATTACACTCAGTACTCAGGCAACGCTGCATTCTCTTTCGCTTGAGACCTTATCTCTGAGGTGGTGTCTGTGCCTGTTCAGATGGACTTTAAAGACATGACGACAGAACTATAGTAAGACACAACGCAGTCAGAGGCCATTTGGCCCAGTTTATCGTGTTGGTATTTGCTTCTCCAAGAACTCATCCATCCTAATGATGGGCTCTCTCTCCTCTACTCACCGGCCTCTGTATGCGCTTGTCTAATTCCCGATCAACTCTGCTTGAACAGCTCAAACTCTTTCCACACCTCGGCAACTCTCTGGCACTTACAGGAGCTCTAGATGTGGCAGTGCTTTCCTTTGGCAAAGCAGCAATTTGGGCCTCTGTGACCACAAGGTAATATTAAGCCCCCCCTGCACTAAAGTGTTTCGTCCACAAAATATACAGTCAATTCACTTTACAGTATATTCTGTGAAGCGCTTTGAGACGTCACGTTTTGCTATATCAAATGCAAGGATTATTTTTATTACAACATTAAAACTTCACACAGCAAAATGGAGTGAATGACCAATTTAATCTGGGGATTGTCAGCTAGGACACCGGGAGAAACTCCTTTCTATTTTCCAAAAGCTCTGTGAGATCTTTAACGTCCACCTGAACAGGGAACAGGCTGGAACTCGAGCGTCAGCCTGGACTGTGATGTAGGGGCTCGAACCCACAAGATCCTGATCTGAGGCTCTGAGGGGAGAACGCGAGTGAGTTGAGCGGATTGAGAATAAAGAAATGAACTGCTGGAAGAGAGAGTCACAGAGGCGGAATGTGAGAGTGGGAGCCACACATGCCCATGTCAGTGCGGGCTTGGCAACAATAACAACAACAAAATTACATGTGCAAAGCGCCTTTCACCTTGGAAGGACGTCCCAAGGCGCTGGACAATCAGCGTTTCGGATCTGAGCTGGGGGTCGGGATCAGGGAGTCGGGGAAAGGAGGGTGACGGTAGCTAGAGGAGAACCATTTGTGGAGGCAAAGTGGAGAGGTTCGATCTGAACCATTCATGGACAGGACCAGGAGGGTTGAGGTGAGAGGAGAGGCGGTGGAGGAGGATAGAGTGGTCAACGGTATCAAAGGCAACAAAGAGGTCAAGGAGGACGAGGAGGCAGAGGGAGCCCTAGTTGCAGATGGACAGAATGTCATTTAACACTTTGACCAAAGCTGTTTCTGTGCTGTGGGCGGCACGGAAACCCAATTGGATTGGCAGATGGTCACACACGAACGTTCTCCAGGACAGACTGCTGTCAACATGAATCGCGTCCGCCAAAATAGTCTTTTATCAAGGAGCTTTTGGAAAAAAAGAACAGTTGAACAATTTCTGTCATTTAGTAATCATGCCTCGCTCTATGTATAATAATAATCTTGGCATTTCAGAGAGGGAATTATCACATGGAAACGACTCAAAGAACTTCACGCACTTCCTGGAAAGTATTGTGACTGTGTACTCACAGGCGAACACAGCAGCCAATTCTGCACATAGTCAAGTACCACAAACAGCCAAGGCTGACACTCCAATGCATTGCCGGACTACCGTCCTTTGGATGAGACGTTAAACCGAGGTCCACTTACAGCTGTTCAGGTGAACGTTAAAGCTCCTGTAGCGCTATTTGAAAAGAGAAGAGAGTTTCTTCTGGTGTCCTGGCTGACAATTCCCAAGATAAAGTGAGTCATTCACATTACTGGTGCAATGCTGTGTACAAATTGGCTGCCGTGTTCGCCCACAAAAAGCAAGCATTATTATAAATTAAATCACCAATTTTAATGGCTCGGAGAACATTATTTTTGTTATACCAGATATATATGGTGAAAATCATAATAGAGACTGACTTTAAAGATCCCTAAAAGTACAGGTGAGGAAATTATAATAATAATCCTTGCTTTTGTTACAGCGCCTTATCACGAATTCAAGACGTTTCAAAGCGCTTCACAGATTATACTGTAAGTGAACTGACGGTATATTTTGTGGGCAGGAGTTGAAAACAAATGGGGATATTTTTCCCTGATGTGTTGGAGATTTCCCCCCTAAACATGAAACTCCAGGGAGTGTGCGGTGTCAGGGCTGGGGATGTTGATTGAGAGTGGATGATAGTTGTGCACATTGATGGTTTGCCTGAGACGAGTGGCTTGTTATTCTCGATAGCTTTGTTATTACAGGATCAATTATCAATTTCCCACTGCGGAATATATTTTGGGGGGTGGGGGGGTGCGGAGGAAAGAGGAAATGTAGCTTGACTTCCATCTAATGAGTTATGGGATTTGGTGTGTGGAGAGTGAGTGAGCGAGAGAGAGAGAGAGAGCGAGAGAGTAAGAGAGAGAGATCACATGCCTGTAGGTCATCAATCAGGGTTTTAAATTATAAAATGGATAGAGCAGATTGAATGGAATGGAAAGGAAAGTGCGCCCGGAAGTATATATTTGCAAACTTTAATCAGCAACACGTACGCACTCAATTACTTTTCTTATTATCATCAAACTGAAACAACAACAAAATTATTTTTGTATATTATACACACACACAAATAGCACCAGACAGGAGTGAAATGTTCTGCGTTATTGAGACACACACCAATCCAGGCAGGAGCAGACCGGGGGCCAGACCACCAACAACAACAACAAATGACATTTGTTTAGTGCCTTTCATGTCGGCAGGACATCCCCAAGGTGCTGGAAGGAGCAGAGAGGAGAGACCAGGAGTGGACGGAAAATAATCAAAACAAGGAATACAAGCAATGTTGAACCACATAAAGGAAGGCGACAAATCATAGAATCTTACAACACAAAAGGAGGCCATTCGGCCCATCGTGCCTGTGCCAGCTCTTTCAAAGAGCTTACCCACCTAGTCCTACTCCCTTTTTCTTATCCTATAGTCCTGGAAATGTTTCCTTTTTAAATACTTATCCAATTCCCTTTTGAGAGCTACCATCGAATCTGCTTCCATTGCAGTGAATTCCAGACCGTAACAACTCTCTCAGTAAAAAAGATTCTCCTCGTCTCTCATCTGGTTCTTCCGACAATTATCTTAAATCTGTGTCCTCTGGTTACCAATCCACCTCCAGAGGAAACAGTTTCACCTATTTACTCTAGCAAAACCCCTCACAATTTTGAATAGCCTCGTGATGTTATAGACGCACAACATTGGGTCCTGTTCACTTCACCAACCAGTTACTGCTGTGCAAGCTTAAACTTTGGAACTTAAAAGGAAAACTATTTAGTCATTTACTAGGAACCATCTAATTAATGTGGAGCCAGGACATTCCCTAAGCAGCAGTCACAGGGAACTTCCACCCACAGCGGACACAGCGGACAGACAGGCATTGACAAAGATATTTGATTTATGATGTTAAGATGTTTGGAGCTGGCTCTTGGGGTCTCAGGCCCCTCCCTCGCCTCCCTCAAGACCCATTTCAAGACCGTCTTCTTCGACCATGCTTTCGGTCAACCACCTACCCTGAGCCTCGACGCCTTCCACCCCTCCTGATGCCAATCACCAGCTCGAGTGCGGATCCCTGATTGTCCAGCGCCTTGGGACGTCCTTGTGACATGAAAGGAGCAATACAACTGCAATTTGTTTTTGTTGTTGACCTCCCACAATGCAGCTCCCCCCCCTCTCCCACCCCCCACCCAGGATTGCACTGGAACCTCAGCCAGGACTGAGTCACAGATGTTAGGCTCCAAAAAAACAACCTTGTTTGTCAGGTGAACGTTAACGATCCCATGGACTATTCGAAAAGAGAAGCGAGTTTCTCTCTCTCTCCCGGTGTCCTGGCCGACAATCCCCCAAATAAAATTGGTTACTCACTGCATGTTTGTGCAACGCTGCTGTGCGCAACTGGATGCCACGTTTCGCCCACAAAACACACAGGCAATCCACTTTACAGTATATCAAATGCAAGGATTATTATTAAACACCAAAACGTCTCAAAGTGTAGTGACTGTTGTTGGCGACAGATGTGTCAGATATTTTGATATAACAGTGTCCACCATCAACTTTGAAATGAACAACTGCTTAAATCCCATCCGGCGTGGAGGGCACTATATAAATCCAAGTTGTTGTTGTTATCTGGGGAATTGTTGGCCTGGACACCAGGAGATAAACTCCTTTCTCTTTTCCAACAATATCGCAGTTTTAACATCCACCCTCTTTTTTCTAATAGCATTGTGGGATCTTCAACCGGAGCGTACACAGACGGGAATTTGATCAAACGTTTTATGCGAAGAACGGCACAATACAGCGCTCTCCAAGCATTACACTGCACTGGAGTGTAAGCCTGGACTGTGAGCTCAGACATCTGACATGGGGCTTGAATCCCCAACCTCCCGACCCTGGAGGGGATTGCCTTATGGGGGAATGGGTTCCCTCAAGTCTCTGCTTTCCCAAAGAAACAGGAGACCTGGGCAATCAGGCAGCTGGAAATGGCTGCTTTCAGCCAAATTAGCCAAATGGATCAATACTCAACCTCTGAGTAACTTCAAACACAACAAAGGGCTGTAAATTGTCCTTCCCGAGGCTGAGGAGTTTAACACCAGCTGAGTGTAACCTGTTGTGACAGTGTGTTTGCGGCTGCTCGATCCTCTGATCTCTCTGTTCCTGCCCCTTGTCTATCTGTGGCATTTTGTTTCATATGAAACAACTGACTCTCACAGCCCATCCCAGGTAAAGCTCACCTCAACAGCATGTCTCCCCATGCCTCTCCCTGTCACTTGTACAACAAAAACAACAGCAAATTACATTTACACAGCGCCTTTCACGTCAGGGGGACATCCCAAGGCGCTGGACAGTAGAGATTTGGACCCGAGCTGAGGGTTGGGATCAGGAGGGTGGAGGGTGGTCGAAGAGGAGGGTCTTAAGACAAGACACACAGTCACTAAGTCCTCCTGACGTGGAAGGTGTTGTATCAAATGTAAGGGGCCGGCTGGCATGGGAACCTGTCTCCAGGCTGTTTCCAAATCAGCTGGTCCATGTCTCAACATACGAAGGATGAAAATTATATAGTTTACAATACTTTTAATATCAGTTCCTTGCCCTGCCCTCCTACTGGTAGCAAGTTCCTCCCCACCCCAGGCCTCCCTCAGCTTCCTGCACACTCGCCCAGCTAAACCCCAGCATGAGGGAATTCCCTGGCCGCTGTAACCAGGGTTTGGATCATTGTGAGGAGGAACGAGGGCGATTGGGAGAGAATGGGAAGAATATGGTAGACATCTGCTCCAACTTGGAAGGCTGAAATTTCTCCTAGTCTCAGCCTTACCTATTTGGCCTAAAAATTAACAAGGTTCTCAGGTAGAGGGTTTCCAATGGTCTTTAGTATAATTTAGATGGATCTCAATGACCTTGTCATTGATTGTTGATTACTATTTATCGACCATGTCCTACGGACCATTGGAAACCATCTACCTGACCCTAAAGAGCATTGGAATCCACAGGTGCCTGATCTGGAGTCCTGTAGCTCAGGGGTTAGAGCACTCGCCTTGCAAGCGAGACACCTGGGTTCAATTCCAGGCTGAAATTCCAGGCGAAACCTTGGGCAGGTTTCCTTACACCACACGCCTAATAATAATCCCTCCAAAAACAAAACAATAATAAATTGGTCATTTTCAATCCACGACTGTTTGCGGAACACTGCTGTGCACAATTGGCTGTCGCGTTTCGCCCACAAATATACAGTCAATTCACTTTACAGTCTATTCTGTGAAGTGCTTTGAGACGTCGAGAAGATGTGAAAAAGTGCTATATCAAATGCAAGGATTATTATTATTATTATCTGAGGAGGGCACATTTGCCTGCTAGTGTAGTCTACCGTGGCTCTACCTCTCGCTTCAAGTGCCTCCATACAATGATATATTGGAGCCCAGAAGGCCACCTGTCACTTTTCTCTAATAAATATTGCAGCACAATTTTAAATAATAAATCACATTATAAATGTAAAGTCTAAATTATGCATCTCAAACAGCATTATCTTAAGCCTAGCCAGATGGGCACAAGTCTCTCTTCTGGTTGTGTACCAGATGGGAGGTGGGGCAAATATTTCCCCAGAAGATCCATCTGAGATGTCTCCAAGGATGCTTGCCCAACACAACAGTGGAGTCCTGCGGCTCAGTGGTTAGAGCGAAAGACATGGGTTCGATTACCAGTAGGGCAAAATGTTGGGCAAGCTTTCCTACTCCACACGCCTCTGTTTACAGTAAGTAAGAATCTGGATGTTAGTCAATTGGTGGATCACTTTTCTGGGAGAAATAATTCCTTCAAAAAAATAAAAATAATGAATTGGTCACTCAATTCACGATTATTTGTGGGACACTGCTGTGCTCAATTGGCTGCCGCGTTTTGCCCACAAAATATACAAACAATTCACTTGTGTATATATATGTACAGTATACCCTGTGAAGCTCTTTGAGACGTCTCAAAGACGTGATAAGGCCCTATATCAAATTCAAGGATTATTATTATTATATTATATAATATCAATGGCAAGCTATGCGGTTTTAGCTGATCAGACTCCAGCAGTTACCCCAACACACACTCTGGGGTCCCCAAGCCTTGGCTCTTGCCAACCTGTGCCTAATACTTTCCGGAATTAAGTAAACAGGATGTGTCCCTCCAGGGAGAGAGATAGTGAATTCCGTTCCCACAATCTATCTCTGGGATCTCCATCGGAGGTGGGAGGTATGGAATTGTCAGTTTGGTTTGGATACTCTGAAGCACAGTGATGGGTTTCCCCACGTGTCAGACACCCAGCGGGGCAAAAAAAAAAGGGTGCTGAAATTCCACCAAACTCAGCCTGCGAGGCTGTTTGTCTTAAATTTTAAATCAACAGAATTGTCGAAATATCGTTAAACTCAGTATTAATTCAGAAGCTGGTTTCTGTTTAACAGCCGAGGAAAACCGTCTTCCAAACGAGGTCAATGTTTAAGAATATTTACACAATTTTGTGGCAAATATTAAATTTTAAGGCAAAATAGGTCTCACACCCTGAGACGAGATGGATTTTCAGGAGTTGAGGATCTCACGTTTGTAATAATTATCACACAGCGCACTTCAGACACCAATGAGTGATAAAATTACTCATATTCTGTCATTCTCTCATATGTGGAGTCCTGTAGCTCAGTGGTTAGAACACTTGCCTCGCAATCTGGGTTCGATTCCTGGCGGGGAGAAAAGTTGGGCAAGTTTCCTTACTCCACACGTCTGTTTACCTCGCAGTAAGTAGGAACCCGATTGGTAGTAGATTGGTAGATCACTTTTCTGGGGAAAATAATCCCTCAAAAAAATAATAATAATTCAGTCACTCAGACTAGAAGACGTGAAAAGTGCCATATCAAATGCAAGGATGATTATTTATTATAAAATTATGTTTGTTGGCTTCTCGGTTTAACCACTAAAAATCTGTTATTGGTTTTTTTCCACTTTTTTTCACATATTATTACAATAATAACTACAAAAATGGCCACCAAAAATGTCATTTCCTGTTCACTGGGTTTGCACAATATACGCAGGAAGCGAGTCAGAGCGCCCTAGCACAGTGCAGGAAATGGCGACAGTGGCGACCCTAAGACCCGGAAGCTGGCCATATTTACAGTCGCCAAGCTTGTTACAAATCCCCAAAAAATGTGATAACAATAAAATAAACCGTCATATATCCATCAAAATAAGCAACAAATAAACAAAATCAACGAAGTAGGGGCTTCCTACAAACCCACAGTCACTACGTTTGCCATCAATTGTGATGCTGTTTGAGACAGTTTGACGTGGTGGGTCTGTATAAAATGCCAGGATCATTATTGCGTTTGAACTCAATATCCCTGGAGAAAGGAAATGTCCACTTGATCAGAACTCGTTGCCCTTATTATAAATGACAGTCTGATATTGGCAGAGGAACAAGTTTCATATTGAGCTTCAGGTGATATTTCCAGTCTGTCTGGCTGTAGTTTTTCTGTGATTGATGGGTCTATGCACAGGGCAGGAATCAAATGGCATTCAGTAGATTGGATCACAGACTGTGCTTTGGCAAAGAGGTTGCCACACAATGCAGTTTAGTTCACACAGTATTCTGTTTATAAATAATAATAATAATCCTTGTGTTTGATACAGCGCCTGATCATGTCTTCAAGACGTCTCAAAGCGCTTCACAGAATATACTGTAAAGTGAATTGACTGTATATTTTGTGGACGAAACGCGGCAGCCAATTGTGCACAGCAGCGTCGCACAAGCAGTCGTGGATTGAAGTGACCAATTCATTATTTTTTTTTGAAGCAATTATTACCCCCAGAAAAGCGATCCGCCAATCGACTAACAACTGGATTCCTACTGCTGGGTAAACAGAGGGATGTGGAGTAAGGAACATTTCACCCTACCCGGGAATCAAACCCTGATCTCTCGCTTGCGAGGCGTGTGCTCCAATCACTAAGCTACTGGACTCCACTGTTTAACAACAATAATAATATTATTACTTGAATTTTGATACAGCACCTTATCATGTGGTTGATAAGTCATAAAGCGCTTCACAGGATTTTTATCATAAAGTGGAGTGACTGTGTATTTTGTAGGCGAATGACACTTTGCGCACAAACATTCATGAAATAAATGATCAGTTTTATCTGGGGCATTGTTGGACACGACACCAGGAGAGACAAACTCCCTTCTCTTTTTGAATGGTGCTGTGTGATCGTTAACGTCCACCTGAACAGGCACAGAAGGGACCTTGGTTTAATGTCTCACTTGAAGGACGGCAACTCTGACAATGACAATGTAATACACCCCCAGCACTGCATTGCAATGTCAGCCTAGAATACATTAGTTGAGAGTCCCAATGGGGAATGGCGGATGGGGTGGGGGAGGGCTTGAACCCAAAGCCAACTTGGCTGATCTTTCCTACATTTCTTTACCTAGATCTGTTGGGGGCCCCACAGACAGTCAGGCTAGATCAGAGGTAGCTTCCTGGTTATCACTCACAACAAGAACAACTTGGCTTTATATCGCACCATACACAGGACAGTGTCTGGGAGCGCAGACCAAGCAGGATTTTCAGGTCTTTGGAGCTCCATTTCGCCCTCAAAACACATAGTCACTACACTTTACAGTATATTCTGTGAAGCGGTTTGTGAGGTCTCAAAGACGTGATAAGGCGCTATATCAAATACAAGGATACAATTATTATTATTATTGCGCAGTGACCATCAGTGAACGAGACCGCAGTTTGTAATATTCTGCACTGAACATTTCTGTCCTTAAGTCATTCCGGGGACCAGTGGTGAATGGTAAGGTCAGCGAGCCAATTATAGGCAGGCTTTTCTCTCCAGGTATTTTTAGGCAATTATCAATTGGTGTGACATTTATGGCTGAATATGATTAATGTTCTTTAGTCAATGGGAGTTCATTTCACAATGTGGGTCACTGGGAGATAACACATGGTTCCCTATCTATTGCAGAAACGTCCCAACCTCCCAGCAGCAGAACTCAAAGATTTTCTTTCTCTCACTCTTGTTATTTTTTAATAATAATCTTTGCTTTCGGTACAGCGCCTACGACGTCAAATCGATTAAAAGTGCTTCGCGGGACAAATGCTCGCAGGTGTAATAATAAAAATCCTTGCATTTGATATCGCGCCTTTTGATGTCTTCGAGACCTCTCAAACCGCTTCACAGATTATACTGTGAAGTGAATTGACTGTATTTTGCGGGTGAAACGCGGCAGCCAATTTGCCAATTTGAGCAGAGTGGTGTCCCACTATCGTGGATTGAGTGACCAAATTATTATTATTTTAATTTTGAAGGGATTATTAGCCCAGGAAAAGCGATCCGCTAATCTACTAACAACCAGGTTCCGACTTACTGCTGGGTAAACAGAGGCGTGTGGAGTAGGGAAACTGCCCAGTAAGTAGGAACCTGGTTCTTAGTTTTGCCCTGCCCGGAACTGAACCCAGGTCTCGCTTGCGAGGCAAGTGCTCTAACCACTGAGCTACATGACTCCACTGGGGTTAAATACAGAAGCCAAATTGCACACAACAATCCCACAAGAAGGTCTGAAGTGAGTGACCAATTTATCTGGAGGGTTGTCAGTCTTGGATAAACCTCCTGCTCCTCCCTCCCTCCCATTGCAGAATGTTCAACATCCGCCCAACTGGGCACAGATGGGTTTAACATCTCATCTGAAGCGCATGATCTCTGACTGTGCAACACTCCTACAGCACTACACTGGATGGTCAGCCTAGACTGCGAACTCAAGTCAGTTGGTGGATCACTTTTCCGGGCGGTCCTAATCCCTTCAAAATAAATAAATAATAATAATTTGGTCACTTCAATCCACGATTGTTTGTGGGACATTAATGTGCGCAATCGGCTGCCGCGTTTCACCAACAAAATATTCAGTCAATTCACTTTGCGGTATATTCTGTGATGCGCTTTTGAGACATCTCAAAGACATGATAAGATGCTGTATCAAATGCAAGGATTATTATTATAATTATTATTATGAAGTCCCTGATGTGGGGCCAAACCCACAACCTTCTGATCTGGAAGTGAGAGCATAAGAGTGTCTAAGCCAGGCTACATTAACCCAGTGAGAGAGAGAGAGAGAGAGAGGAGAAAAACATTCCACTATACTCTGGGCAGTTGCTTCTACGGTTAAAAGGAGAATGAGTTTAGCAAATTGACCTGCGTAAGGTCTGCACTGATTTCCGAGCTGTCTAATCAATTCCTGGCCTCGGGGTTTTACTGCACACTCAGTACACCAATCCACTTTTTTATAGACTGTGACAGCAACAAGCGTGCTTCTCAGTAATAATGAGGACCCGGAGACAGGAGTGGGATTACATTGTTATTATTAGCAATAATTATCACTCACTAGGTTGCAGACCCCTCACAACCTAGTGAATAACTCGACGACCGGATCTCCCCGCAGTGAACCATAATAGTGCTCGCATTTGATACAGCGCCTCATTCCGTAACTGAGACGTCTCAAAACACTGCGCAGGATTTTACTGTGAAGCGTAGCGTAGTGACTGTGTGTTTGTTGGTGAAAATAGCACTGAGGCCAGTCAGGTCCGGGCTGTATGGCAGCTTTCTCTTCATGATGACGTGGAAAATTGTGGAAAATTCTTAGGTCCAGGCTCAATTTGCAGGAGCTGGTTTTTCCGCAGTTCTTAACAAGAAATTGGCCTCCAAATCAAGTCAGTCCCTACTGGAAAAGAGGGGGGAAGCTTCTCCCAGATAATTGGTCACCTTATGGCCATGACTGTGTACACTAATTGGCTTCTGCCTTTGCCTACAAAATACACAGTCACTACACTTGAGCAGACTTGGAGCTTGTCTCTGCAGAGTTGAGACGATTGGGGTTTAAGATTATGAAAGGATTCGATAAAGTGGGTTTCAATGGACTCTCTCCACTTGTTGATGAAAGGTATGAATATATAAGGCAGACAGTAACAGATCTGATAGGGAGTTTAGGAGAAACTTCTTCACACAAAGGGAGGTGAGAATGTGCTCCCGGCAATGTGCAGTAATGCCGGGAGCTGTGGTTAGAGCAAAATCATCAAAAGAGGAAACTTGATGCAAACATGAGGGGAGAGGGGAATAGAGGGGTGTAGAAGAGGGGAATAGAGGGGTGTAGAAGAGGGGAATAGACGGGTGTAGGAGAGAGGAATAAAGGGGTGTAGGAGAGGGGAATAGACGGGTGTAGGAGAGAGGAATAAAGGGGTGTAGGAGAGGGGAATAGACGGGTGTAGGAGAGGGGAATAGAGAGGTGTAGGAGAGGGGAATAAAGGGGTGTAGGACAGAGGAATAGAGGGGTGTAGGAGAGGGATTGGAAGGGGTGGAGGCTTGTGTGGAGTATATAGTTGGGCTGGATAGCTTGTTTCTCTGCCTTATTGCTCTATGTGGAATGCACTGCCTGAAAGGCTGGTGGAAGCCGATTCGATAACAACTTTTAAGAGAGAAGTAGATAATTATTTGGGGAGGATAAGTTTGCAGGGCTGTGGGGAGAGCGCGGCGGGAATGGGGTTGATCAGGGCTATGGGGATAGAGCGGGGGAGTGGGGGGTTGATCAGGGCTATGGGGAGGCGGGGGAGTGGGGTTGATCAGGGCTATGGGGAGAGAGCGGGGGAGTGGGGTTGATCAGGGCTATGGGGAGAGAGCGGGGGAGTGGGGTTGATTAGGGCTATGGGGAGAGAGCGGGGGAGTGGGGTTGATCAGGGCTATGGGGAGAGAGCGGGGGAGTGAGGTTGATTGAGGGAGTGGGGAGAGAGCAGGGGAGTGGGGTTGATTAGGGCTATGAGGAGAGAATGGGCGGGTGGGGGTGGTGGAGGGAGTGAGGTTGATTTGGAAGCTCATTTCAAAGGCCTTCTTCTGTGCTGTATAATTCTATGATGCTATGTAACTCTATGCCAGAGTATTATGATGATATCTATGATAACGATGCAATTCAAGAGGAAGCAAGAACGAGGGAGAGGGAAACAGAAGGGTGTGGAAGGGAGTAAGGAACGGGGTGGGGGAGACTTGTGTGGAGTGTAACCACCGGCACGGACTGGTCGGGCTGAGTGACCTGTTTCTGTGGTGTAAATTTTCACAGACCTTGTGCTGACACTTATCTGGGAAACATCACTCGCTTTGAGACTCTGAATCGCAAAGTAACCGTAGCTCGCTAGGTTTTGCTAGTTACGCATTCTGTGCAGATGAGCAGTGAGAGGGAATTTCATTCCACCTCTGCACCAACCTCAGCCAGACACCGAAGACTGAAGCCACGGTCAGAGAGGAAGGTCTTGAGACGGACCTTGAAGGAGGTGAGGCAAGGGGCGAGGTGGAGTTCCAGAGGGTGGGGACTGCTGATCGTTTTGTGATTTCTCGCGCACATTTGAGTGTTAGTGAACGGCTTGGAAGGTGCTGAGGATAACGCCAGATGACCCCTCTCTCCCTCCCCTCCCCCTCGGCAACGAGAGGGATATCATTTATTTTTAAAATGTAGCGTTTCTGACCTTGCTGAATTATTCGAAAAGGCTGTTCCTCCAATTGCTTTATCAGTTATGCTTTATTAGTTTCCCAGATGCCTGGGGTCTTGTTTATGAAGGACTGGGCTGTTTAATGCATTGTAATCTATTAGTGCAGGAGTGAGGCCCAGTGTTAGTGCTGATGATGTCTTAATGCACGTCTCGACTCCCTCTCCACATCACTCGAGCACTCTGCTCTGTGCCCCTTGAGAGTCCACATTGTACAATCAGTCGCAGGAACTATTTAACTCGTCGGAATCACAATTAACTTAAATTCCTCAAGGTGTGAAATTTCCCCCTCGGCTCCAGATTTACTCTATTTAATAAGCCTTGCATTCGATATGGCGTCTTATTATCACGTTGTTGAGACGTCTCAAAGCAATATCTCACAAACCTTATTGTGAAGTGGATTGAATGTGGATTTTGTGGGCAAAACGCAGCAGCCAATTGTGCACGTCAGTGTCCCACGAACAGTCTCGGATTGAGCGATGAGATCATTTTTATTATTATTTTTTTTTGAAGGAATTATTATCCCCGGAAAAGCAATCCACCAATCAACTAACAACCAAGTTCCTACTTACTACTAGGTAAACAGAGGTGTGTGAAGTAAGCAAACTTGCCTAAGGCGGGAAACTCCGTCCTTACCTGTTGATGCATGTGCACTTACTTGCTGCATTGAATTGCGGGAAAAGTAGTCTTCATCAGTCGATGCATGCGTAGAAAAACTTAATTTCCCCTGATTCAATGCGATTCCTACGAGTGACAGTAAATGCACATGCGGCAACAGGTCGAGATGCATTGAACCGCAGGAAATGTAAATCTTGACCCGTGAATGAATGTGCACTTATTGACTGCATTAAAGTACACAAGCGCAGTGTGGATTATTGAATAAATTGGATTTTCTATGATCTATTTGCCTGAAACTCGGACTTGGCGTAAGTCACATTCAATGTCATGGTCCCGACTCATACGACTTCAGTGAATTTTACTGGGATACAATTGACGCGTCACACACAGGCTGCGGCTCTCGCCGTGCGGGGCTGAAGGGGTTAAACCGGGGCCATCCGATCAAAAGAGATGGAACAAATATTACCTGGAAGAGAAGGTGATAAAAAAAATAACAAACAGAGATGGAGCCTCGGGCCAGCCTGACTCCTGGCAGCTCAAAGCTCTGGGGAAATCACCGTGTTTCTCCCACTTCTCCTGGCCCCCCTCACCTCCCTCCTCCCCCCACCTTCCCCACCCCAGCCCTCCGCTTAGCCGCTCACCTCGCAGGGCCTCGGAGCCCAGGGTCTCTCCCAGCTGCTCCAGGAGCTTTGCCCTGGCTGCGTTCTTCTTGTGTTTCTTGCCCTCGTAGTGCTGCTGGGCCATCATGGGGTTGTTGAACCAGGCGTTACACAGGAGGCAGTACTTTCCCGAGTCGCTGCTGTAGTCGCCGGTGGGGCCCGTGCTCTCGTAGATGTAGGCCACTGGCTGCAATGTGTCAGGAGGAGTCTCTGGGATATAAAATCATAATTACAGGGTAAAAATCACGTCACGTCACACAGCAGGTCCCAGCACAGCCGCTTGCAGGGCCCCGGCCCCACCTACACATCCCTTCACAACCCAGCACCACACTATCTCTCTGATCCTCTCCTACACCAGTCCTCTGCCTTGCCCCCTGTCTCTATCTGTCTATTTGTGCTCTGGGATGCTGACCTGCGTGAGGGGTGCTATATAAATGCAAGTTGTTCTTGTTCTGTAGCTCAGTGGTTAGAGCGCTCGCCTCGCAAGTGAGAGGACGCGGGTTCAATTCCTAGCTTAGGGTGAAACCTTGGGCAAGTTTCCTTACCCCACACGCCTCTGGTTACCCAGCAGTAAGTAGGAACCCAGTTGTTAGCTGATTGGCGGATCGCTTTTCCAGGAGATAACAATCCCTTCAAAAAAAATAATAGAAATAATAATAATAAATTGTTCACTCAATCTACGACTGTTTGTGGAGTGCTATTGTGCGCATTTGGCTGCCGCGTTTCACCCACAAAATACTCAGTCAATCCACTGTACAGTAAATTCTGTGAAGGCTTTGAGACGTCTCAACGATGTGATATGGTGCAATATCAAATCCAAGGTTTATTATTATTAATAAATTTATTATCTTAAATCTGTGCTATTATGTGACTGAACAATTGTTCAGTGAAAACTTCCTCACTGTTTGCCCTCTGATAACCCCTGGTAGTGTTAAAGGCCACTGTGTGGTGTGGTGTGGTGTGCTGCTGATTCCCCTGCAGTGTCGGGGGGGGGGGGGGCAATAGTTAATCCGCTGGCAAGGCTAAGCCTTATGTGCGTCAGTGCCACAAAGGCCGATGCTGCAGTTGGCATGTGCGCCAGTGCCCGCTGGCAGCACGGAAATAGCCCTGAATAAATCAATCAATAAGTAAACCCTGCAGGGATACAATGCAGAGTTTTCGGCAATCCACCGCCAATTATTCCAGCCGTCCTGTAATGATTTCACATTTGTTAACACTCCACGTCGGACTGCACTCCCCCTCCCCTCCCCCCACATGGCTCAGTGAGTTTATTCAGTTTATTAGCTCGCTGCATGCATTCCTCTGCTGATTAGCTGACCTCAGTCAGCACATTAGCAGAGACTGCAACTGGCCTCAGTGCCTGTGGGTTAGGGAGGGGGTAGCGCTTCATCAGAACACAGGACAGGAAGGGGAGTGAACCCTTCCTGCCCATCAAACCTCCTGCACCATTTTATGAGATACTGATGATATTCCTTGGATTTGTTATAGCGTCTTATTAGGTCGTTGAGACGTCGCAAAGCGCTTCAAGGAATATATTGTAAAGTGAATTGACTGTATATTTTGTGGGCAATACATGGCGGCCAATTGCGCACAGCAGCCATGAATTGAGTCACCAAATATTTTTATTAAGGGATTATTTCCCCTGGAAAAGAGATCCACCAATCGACTAACAACCAGATTTCTACTTACTGCTGGGTAAACAGAGGCATGTGGCATGAGGAAACGTGCCTGAGGTTTCACCCTGGTCCTCTTGCTTGCGAGGCATGCGCTCTAATAATTCTTGATACATTTAATAGAGTGCCTTTCATGTCAGCAGGACCTCTCAAAGCAATTCACAGGATATTCTGTGAAGTGTAGTGACTGTGTATTGTATAGGTGGACGCAACAGCCAATGTCCCGCAAACAGCCGTGAAGTGAATGAGAGATTTTATTTGGGGGAATTGTTGGCAAGGACAATCTCTTTTACATACACTGACAGGGATTCCCAGCACTCAGCACAGGGCTTGTGGGACTCAGTATGTGACAGATACTACCAGAATGGCATTGTTCTACTGCTTTCTATAAAATATACAAAGGGATGTCTCCAGGCTGCCATTAACCTAGATTTCAGTGCACTATGAATTCACTATGAAAATACAGCTCCGTATCTATCTTGTGCTGACTCTGCCTTGGGAGTGTTGGAACGACAGTGTAGAAAGAGCTTTACTCTGTCTCTTATCACATGCTATCACTAACCTGAGAGTGTGGATGGACAGTGTAGAGGGGGCGTTATTCTATCTCCAACCCCGACCTGGGAGTGTGGACGCACAGTGTAGAGGGAGCTTTACTGTGTCTCTAACCCTGACTTGCGAGGGTGGACAGACAGTATAGAGGGAGCTTTACTCTGTTTTTAATCTGTGCTGTAGTTTATTTCGGGAGTGTTGGATTCACAGAGATTTACTCTCTTACTAACCTGTGTACATTGTTAAACACTCCTGCCCGGGAAAGCAGTTCCCATGTAAACACTTAGTATTACTTTAAGCCATTAAACCCATATGAGTTTTTCCATTCATCAGCGTCTAATACCGAGGCTCAGCAACAGGAGCAATCAATAGGAAGCTTCCCTTCTGTGGATGTTATAAAGCAGGAAGCAGCAACGGTTGTTCAATCTTAATTAGAAACGCAAAATTAAACCTTCGTCAAATCATAACGGCCGCCAATGCTGAGATACGGCCAATTGAACAACAACAACAAATGACATTTACACAGCGCCTTTCACGTCAGGAGGACCTCCCAAGGCGCTGGACAGTCAGGGATCCGCACCCGAGCTGGGGGTTGGGATCATGATTACAAGGGTCAGGAGCCTGGGACAAACCATTTAGGGGATTGCAAAAATAATAAACTGACATTATAACAGCAAAACGTCTCCGAACGCCTCACAGGGAACTGCCGTCAAGTGTAGTGACTGTTTGTTTGTAGAAAACCGAGCGGCTAATTTGCGTAATAATAATAATAATCCTTGCATTTGATAAAGCGCCTTATCACATTGGTGAGATATCTCAAAGAGCTTCACTGAATATATTGCAACTAGTAGTGACTGTGTATTTTGTGGGCCAAACGTGGCAAAAATTGAGCACAGCAATGTCCTATAAATAGTTGTGGATTGAGTGACTAGATTTTTTTTGAGGGCTTATTACCCCTGGAAACGATCTGCCAATCAACCAACAACCAGGTTCCTACTTACTATTAGGTATGTGGAGTAAGGAAACTTGATTAAGGTTTCATCCTGCCTGGGAATCGAACCCAGGTCCTCTCGTTTGTGAGGTGAGTGCTCTAACCACTACGCTATGAGAGTACATCTATAACACCAAAATGTCTCCGAATGCTTCACAGGGAATTGCTGTCAAGGGTAGCGACTGTTTATTTGTAGAAAACAGAGTGGCCAACTTGTGTACAGTGCTGTTCCGCAAATAGCCACAACATGAACAACCAATTTAACTGGAGGACTGGAGGACCAGGACACCAGGAGAAACTGCTTTTTCTTCACAATTAGACCTGAGATCTTTAATGGCTGCTTAAACAAGCACAGACGGGACCATGTAAAGGCAGCTCTCCAACTTTCTCCTCGCACCGAAGGGAGTGACAACTATTAACACATTGAATTAGCCTGAACTTCCACATTGCCAAGAGCTAACACAACCAAAATCATTGAATCTAATCCCAGGAGATGTCAGACAATAGACCTGCCAAGACCTCATATAGAATCAGAAGCCACTGATGCTAACCCCACGGTGAGCCAGCACAAACAACTTGCCAACGCCTGCAAAATGGCACATCACATCCTAACCCTCTCCTTCTTCTGCATCCCTCGTCTCCTGCCTGTGCTCTCTACTTCTCTGACTCTAGTCTAAGATTCCCTCCATTCCAACTGAGCTTCATGTTTGTGGGACGCTGCTGTGTGCAATTGGCTGCCGCTTTTCGGCCACAAAACACACAGTCACTACACTTTACAGTATATTCTGTCAAGCGCTTTGAGACGACTCAACAGCGTAGTAAGGTGCTATAACCAATGTAAGCATTATTATTGTTACGAAACTCTGTAACTCTTCATCTTGTATCTTCTCTTCTTTATTAAGGAATTCAGTTAGAAACTCTAAACTTTAGATCCCACACTAGGGAGGGAAACGTCAATGGGCAAGACATGTGCTTCGATTTCGGAAGGAGAGGCAGATAGAAACAAAAGAGGAGCAGAGAAAAGAGAGATGGGAAGAGAAAGAGGGAGGGAGAGAGAGAGAGGGAAAGAGGTGAGGACGAAAGGTGGAAGAAAGAGGAAACAGGAGAGAAAGAAGGAAGGTTAGAGAAAACACGTGAACAGAGCGGCAAGAGGCGCGAGAGAGAGATAAAGACAGATAGCGAGAGAGAGGGAGGTGACGGAGAGAAAGACACACACAGAGATAAGGAATATGGAGAAGACAAGGCAGAGTGAGAGATAGAGACATACAAATAGAGAGAGAGACAGACAGGGCGTGAGAGATACAGATAAAGACAGCTGGAGAATAACAGGAAACACAGACAGAGAGAGAGAGAGAGAGATGAGAAAGGAGACAGAAATAAGAAAGAGATTAAAGTAAGCATGCTTACAATTCTCTCAAAACGGGCCATTAAGCTCTCCATTCATAGCTGCATTACAGAGCCAAAGGGCTCGCTACCTTAATAAGTTCAAATCAAAAGCGGAAGATAATTTTACCCTCAATTAAACACCCATTCTACCAGCAGAGGGGATAATAAACCATTGGGATTAAAGAGCTGGGGTTGGGTGTTGGGGGGTGTGGAGGGTTGGGCAGGTTGTGTCTTGGTGCTGGGCTCTCTGGGGTGAGATGGTATGAACTCTTGTGTTTCACTTGGCCGACCTCAGAGCCGGAAGCTTTTATTATTGCCTGAAGTTATCCTCGTTCCAGCTTTCGGACGAGTTGTTGATATGAAAAATAATCTTTGACAAACTCCAAGCTCAATTACTGGCGACAGTAACATTCCACTCCACTGAGTGATTCGCAGCGAAAGGTGGACTGGGAAGAGTTTTTCACCACACACACACAGCAATGCCTTTCAGCTAATGATGTGGGACCCCATGGAGCCAGGGAACAATAGGATATTATTGCTTGAAGTACAATTAGATGATGCTATTTTGTGAAGTTCCCATTCCCCCCGTCACCATCAGAGAAGTTCAATCTGTTCCCAAACTCAGCTGAACTGAGTCTAACGGGTGCTGTCACTGACCTGGGAGTGTGGACAGACAGCGTAGAGTGTGCTTTACAGTGTCTCCGCAACATCACCCGGCTCCCCCACTGTCTCACACTGCAGGCCACCGAAACATTGCATCAAGGCTCGACTATGCAAACTCCTTGCTTGTCGGCCTTCCCAACTCCTCCCTTCACAGGCTGCAGATGATCCAGAACTCTGCAGCCCGTGACCTCTCCCGCACCAGGCTCCGTGACCATATCACCCCCACCCTCGCCCGACTCTACTGACTTCCCAGAGGATACAGTTCAAGATCCTGGTCTTCACCCTCAAAGCCCTCCATGGTCTTGCTCCCCCCCTACCCCTCTGAACCTCCTAACCCCCTATCAACCTGCTCGCTCCCTCCGCTCAGCCGGCTCTGGCCTGCTTCATGTCCCCCGCCTCGCTCGCCCCACTATTGGCAGGCAGGCCTTCTGCCACTCTGCCCTCACCCTCTGGAACTCCATCCTGCAGTCCCTCCGCCTCACCCTCTTTCTTGCCTCCTTCAACACCCATCCCAAGACAGTCCTCTTCAAACGTGCTTTTGATCTCCCTGCTTCCCCCCACTGCCCTCCACCCTCTCCGACCCCAATCCCCAGCTCGGGCCCGAAACTCTGTCTGTCCAGCATCTTGGGAATCCTCCTGATGTAAAAGGTGCTTTACAAATGTAATTTTGTTGTTGTTGTTGTCTCTAACTCTGACCTGGGAGTGTGTATGGACAGTGTTTGATTCTGACACCAATGGTTAAACTGATATGAAAAACTAAGTGAAGAGGAATGGTACGAATGAGAGTATAAGTAATGCTCTGGTATAAGTGAGCGAGATGGCTGAAGACCAGAATTCAATGTCCTGCTTTTACTGGTGTTCATTGCCTGCTGGTTTTGGGGGTGGTGGGGGGGGGGGGGAAGAGGGAGATGGAATGAATTTACACTCATTTCCATTTCCGCTCTGGCTGTTTGTTGCTATGGGTCAGGCGGAAGAGCATTAGCAAGGTCACTTGTTTGTGCATTTTACCACCCGGGGCCCCAAGCAGTGAGACTCGCTCTATCTGAGCCAGGGCACTAACACACTGTGGCAGGGAGATCAATGTGGTCACTCTGTGGTTGGCAAACCTAGCAGTACCTTCACTTTACCTAACAGTAAGAAGGAACCCGGTTGTTTGTCAATTGCCTGATCACTTTTCCGATGGTAATAATCCCTTCATAAAAAATGATGTGTTCACTCAATCTACGACTGTTTGTGGGACACTGCTGTGCGCAATTGGCTGCCATGTTTCGCCCACAAAATACACAGTCACTTTACAGTATGTTCTGTGAAACGCTTTGAGACGTTTCAATGACGTGGTAAGGCGCTATATCAAATGCAAGGATTATTCTTATCTCTCTGGTTATCTCTCCCCCCCCACTCCCTGTGCCACAGCCCGGAATTCGAGCTAGTCTCAGCTGGCCAGACTATTTTGTCTTGAAATTTAAGAATTGAGTAAAGTTCCTTACTGCAGATTAGGGGGAAGAGGTTGAGAGGTGGAAGGGAGATAAAAATAATTACATTTGATACAGATGTAATTACATTTAACAATTACATCTGATATGTGCCTTATCTTCGAGAGCTCAAAACGCTTCACAGAATATACTGTAAAGTGAATTGATTGTATACTTTGTGGGCAAAACACGGCAGCCAATTGTGCACAGCAGTGTCCCACAAACAGTCATGGATCGAGTGACTAATGTACTAATATTATTTTTTTTGAAGAAATTATTCCCCCGGAAAAGTGATCCACCAATTGACTAAGAACCGGGTTCCTACTTACTGCTCGGTAAACAGAGGAGTGTGGAGTAAGGAAACTTGCTCAACGTTTCACACTGCCCGGGAATCAAACCCAGGTCACTCGCTTGTTAGGCGAGTGCTCTAACCAGTGATCTACAAGACTTCACGCTCCTACCACTCGCTGCGGGAAAAACAATTCTTCCTAATTTCACTGCTAAACGGTTTACCTTCATTTTTAAGAGAGGAAGGGCAAAAGGTTCCAGAGGGAGGGAGCAAATTGACTGATGGTGGCCGGGGGACATGAAAAGCCCTGAGTTGGCGGATGGGAGAAACTCTAATTCAGCCCCTGTGCCTCTTGCCAGCCTCAGTTACTCAATGCACAGGGAAATCAAATCCTATCAACAGCAGCTCAGCAGAGCAGAATAAAGCACTGACCTGGTCCAGTCTCCCGAGGTTAGATGATTATTGGATCCAAGTGAAGTAAGGGCATTCGATTCAATCTCATTTCCTTTCATGAAATACAACCTTTTCCGACTCAGATATTTCCAAACTACGGTTCTCATTATTAGAAGACTTCACACAATCTGTGTTTGAAAAGTTTCAATTCTGTGGCAGGCTGCGTCAGAGCAAAGCTAGCCTCCGGCTCAATTGCTCAAGGTCTCATCTCTGGGTTAGCAAAAGAGCACCAGCACAGAAACGATGTGGAGAAAGAGAGCAGGGAATGGGATTAGAATAGGATCTCCAGTGGGGGAGAGAGCCCCAGCATAGACCCAACAACAATAATAATCCTCGCATTTGATACAGCACCTGTATCACATCTTTGAGACGTATTAAAGAGCTTCACAGAATATTGGTAATTGGTTGGGAGGCAGGAAACAGAGAGTAGGGCTAAAGGGAGCGTTCTTTATTTGCCAGGAAGTGACAAGTGGTGTCCCCTAGGGGTCTCAGCTACTCATCATAAATGTCTTGAACCAAAGAATAGAAAGTTTTATATCCAAGTATATAAAACAACACTAAACTAAGAGGTTCAGTAAATTGCGTAGATGGGAGTAGGAAGTTATAAGGGATTTAGACAGATTAAGTGAGCGGGCAAAGCTGTGGCAGATGGAATTCAATGTAGGGAAGAGTGAGGTCGTCCACTATGGACCGAAAAAAGATAAAGCAGAATATTTTCTTAATGGGGATAAATTAAGAATTGTGGAGGAGCAAAGAGATTTGGGTGTCCATATCCAAAAATTACTAAAAACTAGTTCCCAGGTGCAAAAAGTAATCAAAAAGGCAAATGGAATGTCAGCCTTTATCTGAAGGGCCTGGAATACAAAGGGGAAGGAAGTGATGCTTCATCTATATAGAGCGTTAGTCAGACTCCATCTGGAGATTGCGTTCAGTTTTGGGCACCACACCTCAGGAAAGATATATTGATATAGTGACCCTGGAGGAGGTGCAGCACAGGGTCACTAGAATGTTACCAGGCCTAAAAGGGTTAAGTTCCGAGGAAAGGCTGCGTAAACTTAGAGTGTATTCCCTTAAGTTTAGAAGGTTGAGGGAGGATTTGATTGAGGTATTTAAGATGATAAAGGGATTTGATAGGGTAGATACAGAGAAGCTATTTCCTCTGGTGAGGGAATCCAAAACAAAGGGACATAGTCTTAAAATTAGAACCAGGCCATTTAAGAGTGAAATCAGGAAGAATTTTTTCACTCAGAGGGTGGTAGAAATCTTGAATTCTATCCCCTAAAAGGCTATGGATGCTGGATCCACACACACCTTCAGGAGTGAGGTTGATAGATTTTTGGCAGGTCAGGGGATTAAGAGATATGTGGAGAGATCGGAAAATTGGAATTGAAAGGATTAGTTGAGGTGCAAGTCAGCCATGATCTAATTAAATGGCAGAACAGGCTTGAAGGGCTGAATGGTCTCCTCCTGTTCCTATGTTCTATGTATACCTTAAAGTGAAATGACTGTGATAGTATATGGGCGATGGGGAGAGAGTAGGGAATCGGATTAGAGTAAGAAAGTTCCAGTGGGGGAGCGAGCAATGGGGGAAGTGCAGGGAATGGGATTAGAGTGCAGCTAGCATAGATAAGATGGCCTCCTCCTGAGCTGAAGTATGTCTGATTCAGAGGTCGACTGAAATATTGGCAGCAATGGGCTAGTGTGGTGCAGCATACTGGTGAGAGGATTAAAGGACAAAGTAAAGTTAACAGCCCTTCACAATGTTATATAGAACAACAAATCACTGGCAGGGAACTCAAGTCAGTGATTCGATCCTGCGGTTCTGCTTACGTCCAAAAACGCTTCATTGAATTATTGCCCATTAAGTGACTACCAACCAGCTATTAAACTATATATAGAGGCCAGCTGATGAGTGAGGCTGCGCTTGTCACTAAGTGGGTCAATTCAGCCAGGGCAACCAATTGCCCAATAAGTTTGTCTAGCACCAGTTGGCACCCCCCCATTCTCTCTCCCTACCTCCACCCTCTTTCTATCTATTATGACATCTCTCTCTCTCTCTCTTTCTCAACTTCTCTCTGTCAAATCCTTCAAAAAAAATTGGTCACTTCAATCCACAAAAGTGTCGCTCACCAAATATACGGTCAATTCACTTTACAGTATATTCTGTGAAGCGCTTTAAGACGTCTCGAAGATGTGATAATGCAAGCATTATTATTATAATATTATTCTCACTCTCTTTTTCTCTACTCTCTCTGCTTATTTTTGTTTGGTCAGCCGGATGTTTGACACACTCAGCAACCCATCATGGTGCTTCATAGCGTCCAAACCAGATTGAGAGTTCCGCATACACACACCAACGAAATCAGCCCTGTGTCTGAACAGAACGTACACCCATTTCACTTTAAGGGATGCACCCTACTTACCTCATTCTGGAAGTGTCCTGGAGAACTCACCACTATTCTGTGTGATCGTAAATTTTAAGACAATGGCCTTAAGGCTAAGACTGGGGAAAATTTGAGGCTCTGCGGTGGAGACAGATTTGGACTTGGCAAATCTGTGCTTCTGTGTTTGCAAAACACAACGACAACTTACATTTACACAGACAGTACCCTTCACACAGCGGGAGGTCTTGGACTGAATAACAATAATAATAATCCTTGCATTTGATATAGCGCCTTATCAAGTCTTTGAGACCTTTCAAAGCGCTTCATAAAATATACTGTGAAGTGAATTGAGTGTTTATATCTTGTGGGCGAAACACGGCTAGTAGTGCACAGCAGTGTCCCACCATCAGTCGTGGATTGAGTGACCGACATTATTATTTATTAATGACATAGTTTCACACTGAGCTGAGGAGAATGAGGAGATGACCGGAAGAACAGGTCAAAGAGGAAAGTCTTCAGGTGCGATCTGAAGACGGGCAAAGATGGGGCAAGGCAGAGGGTTCCAGAGGCAATGTTAGATTCTCACGTGAAGACTGGCCCCTCCGGGAGTCAAACTGACTGACTAGCAAATGCCAGCACAAGTCAGCAGAGGAAGAAAAAATTGGGAGCAAAGGAAATGCAAGACACAGAGCACTGTGTGAGAGATGCCAATTAACATATCACCACTGAGAAAATGACTGCTCAGGAATTAAAGGACCAGATCACAGCGCTCGATCGGAAACACAAAATGTAATTTCTGCGCTCCAGTAATTGAGATGTTTTTCTAAGCAGCCAGTGTCTGCCTCAAACATTCTGTCCTCCACTACCTGCAACTCAGTCTCTGCTCCGACCAAACTAGCTGTGAAGCGTTATTCATTTCTAACATTAAACTGAATTGAATTGACCTGCCCTGCAGTGCCCAGCTCCTTTGTAATTAGATTTTGCACAAACTGCACGTAACCAGTGTGTGCTCTTTCAAATATTAATCATACAAATTACGATCTACCAGGCTATTCGTAGCTGCATTAGTGCTCTCCATTTTAATCCTATTCCCTGCTCTCTCCCCATCGTGTCTGTGTTGGGGCTCGCTCCCCCATTGGAGCTCTCTTCTCAACCCCACTCCCTGCTCTCTCTCTCTCCATCATGTCTGTGTTGGGGCTCGCTCCCCCACTGGAGCTCTCTACTCTAACCCCATTCCCTGCTCTCTCTCTCTCTCTCTCTCTCTCTCTCCCCATCGTGACTGTGTTGGGGCTCGCTCCCCCACTGGAGCTCTCTACCCTAATCCTATTCCCTGTTCTTTCCCCCATCTTGTCAGGTGTGTTATATCCAGTAACACACAACAACAAATTATATTTGTACTGCACCTTTCATTTTGGGAGGACGTCCTAAGGAGCTGGACAGTCAGGGATTTCGACTCAAACTGGGAGTTGGGATAAGGAAGGGAGGAGGGCAGGGAGGGTAGGGGTAGGAGGGTGACTGAAGGCAGGGTCGAAGTGGATGGTCTTGAGTTGGGCCTTGAAGGAGCCAAGGGAGGGGGCGAGGCGAAGGGACCTGTCCGCTCCCTCCGCTCAGCTGGCTCCGGCCTGTTTTACCTCCCCGCCTTGCCCGCCCCACCATTGGTGGGCGGGCCTTCAGCCACTCTACCACCCACCCTCTGGAACTCCATCCAACAGTCCCTACGCCTTGCCTCTTCCCTTGCCCCTTCAAGACCCGTCTCAAGATCCTCCTCTTCGTCCGTGCCATCAGTCACCCTCCTACCTCTACGCTCCCCGCCCCCACCCCCACCACTCCTGATCCCAACCACCAGCCCAGGTCCAAAAACCCCTGACTGTCCAGCGCCCTGGGACATCTTTCCGATGTGATACAAGTGTAATTTGTTGTTGTTGAAGGAGGCAAAGAAGAGAGCGAGGCAAAGTCTCTGTGTTATTCTACAATACATTGTTACAGCCAGTAACACACGGTGTTATTATATGACACACACAGGGATAGATAGTGAGGGTCTCGGATTAGCTGTGGAAAGCTGAGGTGTGGGAGCAGAGAGCGCGAGGTGTCCCGGAGAAGCTTACCTGTTATCCTTGGGGGGTCTGCCGACTCCCCCAGCACCAGCCTCAGCCTCTTGGCGTGGGTCTTCCCCTGATAATGTGACTGGGCAACGATGGCCGAGGTGAAGAACATGTTACACAAGCTGCAGCATTTGTTTTTGTCCACCTCTCCATCATCACTGTCCTGGAGATGGGGAGAAAACAACAAAAAACAGGGTTTATAGCTTTATATAAACACACGCACAAAATGTCATTTCACCAGGTATAGCATAAGGCAGGGACTCAGAGCTTATAGTCCAGGCTGACGCCTCAGTGCAATACTGGGGAGCGCTAGATTATCTGAGGCGCTGTCCTTCGGATTAGACATTAAACCGAGGTATCGTCTGTGCCTGTTTAGGACATTAAAGAGGGAATTTCTCCTCCGATGTCCTGGCTGACAATCCACCACATAAATCAGCCATGCACTTCAGGGCTGTTTGTGGAACATTGCTGTGTGCAAATTGGCTGCCGTGTTTGCCTATAAATACAGTCACTGCACTTTATAAGAAACACTCTTCAAAGCGCTTTGAGACATTTTGACATCACAGCTGCTATACCAAATGGAATCGTATAGTGCAGTGGTTGGAGCACTTGTCCTGCAGCGAGAGGACGCAGGTTCGATTCCCAGCCGGACCAAACGTTGGGCAAGTTTCCTCACTCCATACGCCTCTGTTTACCTAGCAGTATTGTTAGTGGATTGGCGGATCGTTTTCCGTGGCTAATGATCCCTTCAACAGCTGGGTTCAATTCTGTGCAATTTTACCTTTAAGGCAAAAAAATCTCGAAGGCTAGGTCTGGGAGGTGTTGAGCCCGTGACAACATTACGTATCGAAGCCTCTGTTTGTGCACAAAAGAGCTCTCTGAATGGAACCCAGAGAAATGCATACCAAGTGTCTCCTGGGGGCAACTTGTCATTAAACGAACAATGGCAATAATTCCTTGTCACTCCAAACAGCTCGGAGTTACATTACCTGTTAATGCACTGCAGTTACAAAAACAATTATCATCCTGCATAATGAAAAAAACCCCACATTAATGCGCAGAGTGGATATTAACAACACAACAATGGAGACTTCAGAGAGAGAATCACATTATAGAGGATGCTTTTGTGTCTGGGGCAGGATTTATTTTGACTGTTTATGATATAAAGACTCGCATCAGTTTTGGCTCAGCTGGCATCACCTTCGCCTGCGGAATGTGGGTTCAAGACCATCATCACAAATCCCAGTCCAGGCTGATGCTCCAGGGCAGTAAAAATAATAATCCTTGCTTTTCATACAGCGTCTCATTAGGCATTGAGATGCCTCAAAGTGCTTCACAGGATTTTACTGTGAAGTGCGGCGACTACACATTCGTAGACGAACGCGGCAGCTAATTTGCGCACAGCAACGCTGCACAAACAGCCATGAAATGAGTGACCAATTTTATGTGCTGATTTGTTGACCAGGGAGAGAGAGAAAGACCCTTCTCTTTTCCAGTCTTTAACATCCATCTGAATATGCACAGGACAGGACCTCAGTTTAACATCTCATCCAAAGGACATGAGCTCTGACAATGCTCCCCCCCCCCCACTTGCACCACTGGGTGTGGGGTTGAGAGGGAAAGTGCTGCATTGTTAGAGATGTTGATCTTTGGATGAGATATTAAAGGTTGTGTCTTTAGTGATGGACATTACAGATTCTAGCACAGTATTGGAAAATTGGCCATAATAAAAACAGAAGTCGCTGGGAACACTCAGCAGGTCAAGCAGCATCTATGGAGAGAGGAAAGTGAGTTATCGTTTCAGGTTGATGAACTTTCTGATGAAAGGCCATCGACCTGAAACATTAACTCACATTCCTTTCCTTTCCTCTCTCCATAGATGCTGCCTAACCTGCTGAGAGTTCCCAGCGTCGTCTGTTTTTATTTCAGATTTCCAGCATCTGCAGTATGTTGCCTTTTGATAAATTGCCCATTTACCTTGGGATCACTGTATGCTCAAAACTGCTACAAATCAAACACTTATCTAATTAATTGCTGCAAAGCTCTTTGAAACGTTTCGATGTATAAGGTACAAATTCCTCCCCCATATCTTAAGAATCACAGATTATTACAGCACAGAAACAGAGCAGAGCCCACTGTGGGTTTCAAGAGGGGAGAAGGCAGGTAAATGAAGGACGGAGGCTGGACAGGGTGTGGGGATAGGACCGGGCCGTGGGAATGAAAATACACCTTGCTCTGAGTGCTGGGGCAGACACCATAGGCCAAATGGCCTCCTTCTGCACAGTAAACGTCTTCGATTCTATACTGCAAAGTGCGGTGACCTCGTAATAATAATAATCTTCACATTTAATACAGCCTTATCACGTCGTTGAGACGTCTAAAAGCGCTTCACAGGGCATATTGTAAAGTGGAGCGACTATATTTTGGGGTGAAATGTGGCAACCAGTTTGGCATAGCCATGGAGTGAGCGACCAATTTTATTTGGAGTATTATTGGCCAGTCACAGCGTGAGAGAGAAAAAACTCCCTTCTCTTTTCGAACAGGGCCGTGGGATCTTTAACATCCACCTGACAGACAGAACCTCAGTTGAATGTCTCATCTAAAGGATTCATGAGGAAAGAAAGAATGAACAGCAACAACAACTTGCATTTACACAGCGCCCGCCCCCCCAGGGTAGCGACCCAGAGCGCTTCACAGTGGCGGAGTCTGACAAGAGGGATAGGGGAGGTGACTGTAAGCACGATCAAAAAGGAAAGGACATTAGGTGGGATTTGAAGGTGGGGAGGAAAGAAAGCAAGATAGATCTGTTCTGCAGAGAGAGAAGAAAGAGACAAAGTGATTAGGAGCGGAGGATGTGGAGCCTGTGAATGTTTCCGGATGGTCCAGACCTTAATTAGGAAAAGCTGCTGGAGCAGCAGTTTGGAGGCTCTCTGGTAAATGAGCTGAGAGAGAGTTTATGGGCTGTGACACAGTCCAAGCTGGAGCTGCGGGAGCTACAGAGAATGAGCCCAGAGGGTAGCCTGCCGCCCGGCCCCTCCAGACGGCTTCATTTCAGCAGATTTACAACTCTCGGGTTACCACCCCTTGTGCAGCCTGTGTCCATGGGAGTTCATGGTGTAGGAGGGGGTTGGGGGAGAGGTTGACTCAGTCCTGGCCTTAAACAGAGCTGTCAAACCGTGGTCTAGTTTGGAAACACCGGGATGAGAAAGTCACTGCTCCTAAATCCCGGCTAATTCACAAATACAGTGCTTGTGAAACGCACAAAAAGGCAGAGTTTCTTCTGGAAGTCAACTCAGCGTGTGTGTGTGTGTGTGTGTGTGTGTGTGGTGGGGGTGGTAGTGTGGAGAGTGTAAGGCGCTGAGTGGGGACAGTGTAAGGGGTTGAGTGTGGACAGTATGGGTTTGAGTGTAGACCATGTAAGAGGTTGAATTAACCTGGACAGAGTCAGCTGGGACACCACCTTGTGCTATTCCCTCGCACTATCGGATATTAACAGTGATAGTGTTGGGGTATTTTCACGGGTTGGTGAGGCGGTCAGGAAAGGCACAAATTTAAGATACTCACAACAAGCGAAAAAAGGGTAGGGAATATTTATTTGCAAAAAGGATGGCGGGAATATGAGATTTCCTATCGCAAACCTTCACTGAAGCAGAGTTTTAAGAAGTGTCTTTAACAACAACAACTTGCATTTACACAGTGCCCCCTCACGCAGGGGACCGTCCCAGAGTCGCTTCACAGTGGCGGAGCTCGACGCCAAGCCAGGGGGAAGAGACCATATGCACGGTCGAGTAGGAAGGTCTTCAGGCACGGTCTGAAGATGGGGAAGGAAGGGGCAAGGCGAAGGGATAGAGGAAGAGCGTTCCAGAGTTTTGGGGCGTAGTGGCAAGGGAATTGAATAGATGCTGGGGGGAAAGGAATAGAAAGGGTGTGAGAGGGAATAAGGAGTGGAGTGAGACTCTTGTGCAGTATCAACACTGGATTAGATGACCTGTTTTTTTTGCTGTAGAAATCTATGTAAATCTGTCTGGAAGGGCAGATAGGTTTTCTGTGCTGTAACATTGTGTGATTCCATTACCGCAGTACAACCTTCCCTGTTTGCCAGCTCCCACTGAACAGGCCTGTCTGTGTGTCTGGTCCTGTGAGCCCTATAAACTGCTTTGCCAGATTGTGGCCTTTAATTTAATTAGAAATCCTTTGAGTGGAATTTTGTCAAGAGCCTTTGAAAGTCTTCAAATTAATCAACAGCCTTGTGAGCGTCGCTCTCCACTTGATGTGAAACACCTCACTAATGTTGAGAAATTCTGTCAGCAGAAAGGGCTAAGTGGTTTGAGGGACAATTTCAGGACGGAAACTAGGAAGTATTTCTTTATACAAATGGTGATCCATAGCTGCAATCCAAATGGCTCAATCCCTTTCCCATCACTCCCACTATACAGATTCCCAATGGACTATTCCATCAGCTTCCATTTTGGTTCCATCTGTCTTGCGATTCAGGTGGATGTAAAGGGATTTCTCTGCCTTTGCTGTTTGAGAAAAATGTAGAATCATTCTCTTGATTTATCCGGGTTTCTATTCTCCTTCCTCACCCTCAAATTCATCCTTAGATTCAGATGAATTGGCTGCTTGTCTCAGTGTGGTGTGCGGGTCATCCCTGGTGAGGGTTAACTGCCATAATAATAATAATAATAATCCATGCCTTTGATATAGTGCCTTATCATGTCGTTGAGACGTCTCAAAGCGCTTCATACTGTAAAGTGAATTGACTGTGTATTTTGTGGGCGACATGCATTCCGCTCTGCAACAACATCCACATTCATTTCTATTCAACCTCACTTTTACAGAGCCTCAGGACATTTATTTTATGTGAAAGGCGCCCATTTTTCTTAGTTGTTATTGATATTATTGCTCCTAATTCACGTAGAACAATTTTTTAAACATCCCAACCAACACTGAAAACATTCACCAATTAACCTGCTTTTTAACCTGCAGTAACCTTAGACACAATCAGTCCATCAGCACGTTTCCGTCTGTTATATCACCCGAATAACTGAATGAATTAATAAATAAACAGCCTGTGAAACAGAGGCTTCTGTGTCCTGCTTCTTACACTTTTTACACAAACTTTGCTGCTGTATAAACCAGTGTGTGGATAGGGCTGGGCGTGCAGAGTGTGAGCGTGTGGGAGATCAGAAGTGGATTATCACTGGGGCTCGAAATTCCATCTAGTCTGAGCCTGAAAGGCGTTCCGCTTAAAATTTTTGATTGTGCAGAAATTGCTTAAACTGGGTTTTCATTTATGATATATAATCCTTGTATTTAATACAACGCCTTATCACATCATTGAAACGCCTCAAAGCGCTTCACAGGATATATTGTATCATTATATTGTATCAGCGCCTTGGGACGTCCTCCCGACGTGAAAGGCGCTCAATAAATGGAATCTTGTTGTTGTTGTTGTTGTTGTAAAGTGGAGTGACTCTATTTTGTGGGGGAAACGCAAGTTCCAGTCGTGGTTTGAGTGGGGATTTACGTTTGAAGGGAATATTACCCCCAGAAAGCGATCCGTCAATCGACTAACAACCGGGTTCCTACTTACTGCTGGGTAAACCGAGGCGTGCGGGGTAAGGACTCTTGCCCAAGGTTTCTTTCGCCTCGCCTAGGAATGAAAGCCGGGTTCTCTCGCTTGCGAGGCGATTGTGCTAACCACTACGCTCTGCTTGGGACGGGGGCTGCTCTTATTGTTCCTTCAGCTGAATGGCATCAAAGTTAAAAAATGTCACTGAACATCTAAGAATTGGTAGGTTGGCAGGAAGCCGGGCAATTACAGGAATGCGCAGCTGTCTTGCAAAACATGTTTATCCAGATAGACACGGATGACATATAGATTAGGGCTGGAGACCACTGGCTGCCTAATGAGATGAGACAGGAGTTTAGTCAGGGAGCGCAGTCACCAGCCCTGCCTCCAATAAGATGAGTGTTCTCACAGGAGCAAACACACTTTCTGTGAGACGTGTTTGTGCGCTTACGTAAAATGTGTCACATTTAAAGGTCATCTCTGTCGGAGATAAGCAGAGCCATGCCATTCTTGGCAAAGCAATGATGCCAAAAGATGATCAGAGTGCCACCAGGGAACTTGTGTAGAAGGGGCCTTTGGTGCCAACGTTCACCTAAACTGCAGCATTGAAAAGAGATAATAATAATAATCCTTGCGTTTGATATAGCGCTTTTTCACGTCTTCTCGACGTCTCAAAGCACTTCACAGAATAGACTGTAAAGTGAATTGACGGTATATTTGTGGGCGAAACGCGGCAGCCAATTGCGCACAGCAGTGTCCCACAAACAGTCGTAGATTGAAAATAACCAATTTATAATTTTTTGGGTTTTTGGAGGGATTATTATTAGGCTCTGTGTGGAGTAAGGAAACTTGCCCAAGGTTTCGCCCTCTGCCTGAAATTGAACCCAGGTGTCTCGCTTGCAAGGCGTGTGCTCTAACCACTGAGCTACAGGACTCCACTGAGATAGAGATCTCAGCAGATGGACAGACCTTTATAATAATAATAATCCCTAGTGTAAGTCAAGCACACATTGAATCAAAAACATATGGACTGCAGAGGGAGCCAACTTTGTTGGGATAAATAATGAATACACATTCCAGGTTTTCTCCACTATATTCTTCTTCTCTTTGATACAACGCCCATTAATTTTGATATGTCCCAAACGGAACTGCTGTCAAGGAAAGCAACTGTGTATTTGTGGGTGTGACAGCCATTTTTCACACAGCGATGTCCCTGCAAACAGTTGTAAAGTGAGTGGCTGAGTGACTTTGAGGACTGTTGGTCAGGACTCTGTGAGGAACTCTCTTTTCCAAGTGTTTAGCATCTCATTTGAAGGATGCAATGTTCTCTCCTCCCCCACTCCCATACCCCACCAACCACTGCATTGTGGAGTCAGCATGGATTCTGAGCACAAAGTCTTGATGTGGATTTTAATAGAGGTCTACGAGATGCTAATGAGTGCGAAACCCAATGCAATATTTTCAGGTCTGCCGAGGCAAGAGGCTACAGTTTGAGGAGACAATTATCAAACCATGAGTAACACAAAGCAAGCCTGTGAAGAGGTTGAACATATTGAACTATTGGAGAGGAGAAGGGAGTTTCTGGCGAATAATCCCTCAGATAAAAATGGTCATTCACTCCATGGCTATTCGTGGGATCTTGCTGTGTTGTTTTCTACAAATACACTGTCACTACACTTGGCAGCAATTTCCCTGCACAGTGCTTTGAGACATTTCAACGTTACAGACACTACATTAAATATCAACAACAACTTGCATTTAAATAGCGCCCCCTCTCGCAGAGTAACGTCCCAGAGCGCTTACATTAAATATAAGCTTTAGACACTGGGAAAAGTCTAAACCCAGCTCAGGTTGTTATTCATTGAAAAAAGAATGATGGCCACAAGACTCAGAAATTCCCAGCGCTTGGAGGCAGAGATGATGGAGATTGAAGAGGACAATTTAATCTTGATTGTCAGTGGAGAAACAGACTCTCTCCGTCGAAGAATAGCAAGTAGACATTGGGGTCCAGTTTATGACATGATTTGTAATAATAATCCTTGTATTTGATTCAACATTTATCGTAACAAAACAGTTCAAAGCTCTTTGTTGGCAAATGTAGCAACCATTTTGTACACAAGATCCAACACGCAGCCATGAAGTGAATGACTAATTTGTCAGGAGGATTGTCGGCCAGGACACCAGGAGAGAGAAACTCTCTTCTCTTTTCCAAAAGCACTGTGGGATTTTTAATGACCAAATGGCACAGATGTGACCTGAGTTTAATAATAATAATAATCCTTGCATTTGATATAGCCACTTATTACTTTATTGTGACGTCTCAAAGCGCTTCACTGAATATACTGTAAGGTGAATTGACTGTGTATTTTGAGGGAGAAACGTGGCAGCAAATTGTGCAAAGCAGTGCCCCACAAATCGTGGATTGAGTAGCCACATTTTTTTTAAGATTATCACCTCCGGAAAGTGATCCGCCAATCGACTAACAACTGGTTTCCTACTAAGATTTTCCTCTGCCCGGGAACTGAACCCAGGTCCTCTTGCTTGCAAGGTGAGTGCTTTAACCAATACACTACAGGATATTTCTTAATATCTCTTCAAATATCATGGTGCATTAGACAATCAGTGCTTCCCACAGGTGCTAGCAAATCCAACCCGACGTGGGTGAAGATAGCCTCCACGCGACTCCAGTCTTGACTTCCTTGAAGCTGGGTTGTGGACAAAGGAGAAGCGTTCCCGAGAGAGTTCATCTTCAAATCACTTCATACCCTTGCAACTCCCTACCTCTTCCACCTGCTCACTCCTCAACCCACTACCCGCTGCCTCTGCTCGACTGGCTCCAGCCTCCTACTTGTCCCTCGTGCCCTCCATTCCACCATCAGTGGCTGCGCTTTCAAACTCCGAAACTCCTGAACACACTTCCTCTGTCCCTCCTCCTTGCCCTTTCCTTCCTCATTTTCAGGTCCCGCCTGAAGACCTTCCTCTTCGACTGCGACTACGGTCACCTCCCGCCTCGAGGTCATGCTCTGCCACTGTCAAGCACTCTGGGACCCTACCCTGGTGATGGGCGCCATATAAATGCAAGTCATTGTTGTCATTGTTGTTGTTGTTGATGAGAATCATCCTAAGTACATGCAGAAATCTTCATTGATAAATTACACCCCCCCCTTTTTAATCCCAAATTTACTTTTACATGAACATTTTACATGAGCTCAAAGGATTTGTCTTTGAAGACTTTGCTTTTTAACAAGGTTTCCCTGGTTTGAGTAATTAAGAGCACTCGGCTTCGCTCATTAGAACAATTAGTGGATGTACAGGGACCTCATGCGGGCCACATTACACATCCAATCCCAACTTCAATATCAAACTCAAATTTATCAATTCACTAACACGTGAAGACTCAGATAAGAACCATAGAATTATACAGCACAGAAGGAGGCCATTCGGCCCATCATGTCTGTGCTGCTTTTTGAAAAGAGCTTCCAAATCAACCCCAACAACTTGGATTTACATAATTTCTCCTCATCTCACTTCTGTTTCTTTTAACAACTATTTTAAATCGGTGTCCTTGGGTTACCAACCCACCCGCCAGTGGAAATAATTTCTCCTGTTCAACCTATCAAATCCCGTCAAAATTTTGAAAACTTCTATAAGTCTTCTCTTAATAGATTCTACATTCTATGATGCAGTCTTAATAGTAATATTGGAGTTAATTAGAAACTGTTGGCAGTATATTCGCCCACAAAATACACCGTCACTACACTTTACAGCAAATCTGATGAAGTGCTTTGAGATGTTATCGCCCATTCGATAAGGTGCTGTGTCAAATTTAAGGATTGTTTATGTTGAATATTTAGCAACGACCATCAACGGACCAGAACTTACAATAATCCTTATAATCGTTGCATTTGATATAGTGGCTTATCACGTGGTTGAGACGTCTCAAGGCGTTTCACAGAATATACTGTAAAGTGGGGTGACTGTGAAGTTTGTGAGCGAAACACAGCAGCCAATTTGAGCACAGCAATGTACCACAAACAGTCGTGGAGTGAGTGCCCAATATTATTTGGGTGATTATTGGCCAGGACACGGGGAGAGAGAGAAACTCGCTTTTCTTTTCAAATAGCGCCGCGGGATCTTTAACGTCCACCTGAACAAACAGATGGGATCTTGGTTTAACGTCTCATCTGAAGGTGACACTTCTGACAATGCAACACTCTCCCATCGTAGCATTGGAGCGTCATCGTAGTCTATGTGATTCCAAGTCCTGAGGTGGGACTTGAACAACCTTCCGACTGAGAGGTGAGAGCGCTACCACTGAGCCATTTAATCTCAATTTTTCCAGAATCTCTAACTGATAAGCCTCCCATTCCAGCATCCAGCTGTTTCTTGAGTCCATCATCATGGTGTGAGTTACCCTTCCAGCTGTTAACTACCCTCTGTGTAAGGAAATACTTCCTGGTATCTGCCTTGACATTTCCTTTCACATTCTGAATCTGTGCCTCTTGGTGTATCTGAAAATATTGTTCTGGGTTTACTCTCAATCCCACTTAACATCAAATATCCGTCAGTAAGATCTTCTATAAGACGTCTCTTCTCAAAGCTGAAGAGTCCAAGCTTATCCAGTCATTGCTCATACTCATCCCTCTAACAATGCGGATGAGCCTAGTCGCTCTGCTTTTCTCCGGAACCTGGGCATTCCCTTTATGTTGTGGTTGTGTAAGGCATTGGAATTTGGCAAACAGCACTGAATGCGAGGATTGGATCCAGTAGTGATGTGCTTTCTAAGAGACAAGGTGCTAATGAATTTCAATAAGGTTAATGCAGAGTGACAAATTCAATGATGAAATAATAGTGATACTGAAGAGGTGGAGACATCACAGTGACTTTCACAAGATGTGAATCAGTCGATTTGAATTGGACTCATCCTCTCCCTCACAAACTTGTGGCTACAAATGACTGTTTTGCCAGCTATCTATCGGGGAGCGGGGCAAAACTCCATGCTCAGTAATACAAGACAACAGTAGGCTGGAACAACATCAACACTTGAGTTGAGGAGGAAAAGAATGAGAAAAGACCATTCGGCTCATCAAGCCAACCGGTGACTTCACTCTAAACGGGTCCTCTAATCCCATTCTCCATCGTGTCTGTGCTGGGGCTCGCTCCCCCACTGAAGTTCTCTACTCTAACCCCATTCCCTGATCTCTCTCTCTCCCACGTCTGTGCTGGGGCTCGCTCCCCCACTGAACTCTCCATTCTAACTCCATTCCCTGCTCTCTCTCTCCCCATCGTTTCTGTGCTGGGGCTCGCTCCCCCACTGAAGCTCTCTACTCTAACCCCATTCCCTAATCTCTCTCTCTCTCCCACGTCTGTGCTGGGGCTCGCTCCCCCACTGGAGCTCTCTACTCTAACCCCATTCCCTGCTCTCTCTCTCCCCATGGTGTCTGTGCTGGGGCTCGCTCCCCCACTGGAGCTCTCTACTCTAACCCCATTCCCTGCTCTCTCTCTCCCCATCGCGTCTGTGCTGGGGCTCGCTCCCCCACTGGAGCTCTCTACTCTAATCCCCCCATTCCTTGCTCTCTCTCCCCATCGTGTCTGTGCTGGGGCTCGCTCCCCCACTGGAGCTCTCTACTCTAATCCCCCCACTCCTCGCTCTCTCTCTCTCCCCATCGTGTCTGTGCTGGGGCTCGCTCCCGCATTGGAGCTCTCTACTCTAATCCCATTCCCTGCTCTCTCTCTCCCCATCGTGTCTGTGCTGGGGCTCGCTCCCCCACTGGAGCTCTCTATCTAATCCTATTCCCTGCTTGTTCCTAGTTTTGCCTTCACAGTTTGTATAAGTATCTGGCAGTCACCAGATGATGGAATTGAATTTTTAATATAAACAGACATTTTAAATTTAAATGCGACAAATGTAATTTAATAAATGCAGACTTTAAACGCGCTTTACACAAATCAATCAGACGGCTGCTGGAGGTTAGTTTGTGTGGAAAGATCAAACACGGATTTCACCAATAGATTGCATAAATTATGGAAATTATCCCAAATATATATTTATGCATCACTAACAGTATAAACAGCAATGTATAAATGATGGGCAGAGCTTTTCAGGCTGACAAGAAGTTCAGTCAGCGCCTGAAGACTTTCCTCTTTGATTTTGCAAGGCTTGGGGCACGGTCGAAGGGGAATGTATTGAGGTGTGGACTGAAAGGGGTAACTCCCCTTTCTCCCCGGCTCAGCGTCAAACTCCGCCATTGTTTCGCCCACAAAATATACAGTCACTTCACTTTACAATATATCCTGTGAAGCGTTTCGAGACGTGTCGAAGACGTGATAAAGCGCTACATCAAATGCAAGGATTATTATTATTATAATATTATTATTGTTCAGCGCTCCAAGACTCTACCCCACGAGAAGGTCTTTGTATCAATGCTTTCTGTTAAGTTAATGTTTTGTATATTTCATGTCGAGCCTGTGAATCTGATTTGAACGCTTTCCTATAAATAAAACAGGGATTGTGGGGGGAGTGGGGGGGATGGTTGGGAGTGCAGGAAGGAGTGGTAAAATCCTGGGCTCTGTCAAACTCCTGATGATCAAATGCTTTGCTGCATCTCAAGGCCACTCGACAGCAAATCAAGCATAACGTTGTTCTAACCTTGTGTAGCTTACTGGCTAGCTCGCACTGTACACAGCAATAAGAGCAATCCTTGCATTTGATACTGCGCCTTTCACATCAGACTTCACTGTAGAGAGTGTTAATAATAATAATAATCATTGCTTTTGATATAGCACTTTTCACGTCTTTGAGACGTCTCAAAGCGCTTCACAGGATATACTGTAAAGTGAATTTACTGTATAGTTGTGGGCGAAACGCGGCAGCCAATTGCACACAGCAGAGTCCCACAAACAGCCGTGGATTATTGTTTTTGTTTTTTGGAGGGATTATTATTAGGCGTATGGAGTGAGGAAACTTGCCCAAGGTTTCGAAGGAACGCAGTAGCCAATTTGCACACAGCAATAGTGGAGTCTGGAGTCAGTGATCAATATATCTGAGGGCTTGTCAGACAGGTCATCAAGAAACTCCCTTCTCTTCTCGATTTGCGGGATCTTTAACGTCCGCCAGAACAGAAGCAGTTGGGGAGCTTGGCTTTAACGCTTCACCCGAAGGATGGCGCCTTCTGACAATCTAGTGATCTCTCCAGCACTGTGCTGGAGTCTCAGCCTGGACTAAGTGCTCAATGTTCCCAATTTGGGGCTCAAATCTACAACCTTCTGAAGCAGAGGCGGGAATGCAACTGACTGAGACAATATGAATGTGTAAAACAAAACTGTGTCAAATAAATGAGGAAATATAATACTGAAGAGCAGAGAATGGGGTTAGAGTAGAAAGCTCCAGTGGAGGAGTGAGCCCCAGTACAGACACGATGGGGGGAGAGGGAGAGCAGGAAATGGGGTTAGAGTAGAGAGCTCCAGTGGGGGAGTGAGCCCCAGCACAGACACGATGGGGAGAGAGAGAGAGAGAGAGCAGGGAATGGGGTTAGAGTAGAGAGCTCCAGTGGGGGAGAGAGCCCCAGTACAGACGTGGGAGAGAGAGAGAGCAGGGAATGGGGTTAGAGTAGAGCTCCATTGTGGGAGCGAGCCCCAGCACAGACACGATAGGGTGTATTGCCCTCTACTGGACTGTATTCTCTGTGACTGTAATTACTGTTGCTGTGATTGAGAATCCTGTCATGCGTCTACTCTATGAACAGTGTAGTTTGTCCTGTTCTTCAATCTCACCCCTTCCACTGTGCTGACAAATTACCCAATTTCCAGTGGACATGTGCAGGAGTTGACACTGACGCAATCAGCAGCTGTCCTACAGGAGATCAGGATCACCCCATTTACCGAGTACTGAACACACAGGAGCCGGCAACGAGATACACACACAGGAGCCATACAGCACAAGGCAGGAGCAAATCCTTCCCTTTTACACAGTTTTATTCACATTTCTCTCTTGAAGACTGAGTGCATAAAACGCGACCCATTTAAACTGTGATTGACGCTTCTGCCTTGGAGCAACTCAGATATAAACCTAGCTCCAGGTACCAACCTCACACATCACCCTCATCCATCCTCATTCTGCTCTCAGCTGACACTCACTTCCCTCGATACACAGAGTGAATCACTGCTTGGTGTATACCAGCACACGCAAGCAAGCCATAAATTCTGAGGACATTTCCAAGAGTGCCTGGATAATTCATCTGGAAAAGCCAGTGGCCTGGAAACGGTTACCAGGAAAGGTGCTGGAGGCCGGGATTCTCAACATCAGTGGGTAGTTTCCCAGTACTTGCTGCTCTGTGGCAGGTGGTACAGTGGCTCGTTACCCCAACACACGCTCTACTGTCTCTAAGCCTTGGCTCTTGCTGATCTGCACTTAAATGCACCGCATCTAAACACTGCACCTCATCTCTCCCACTGCGCTAACTTTACACATCACCCAATTACATATAAATTAGAGGCTACAATCTTAAAGGGGGTGAAGGAACAGAGGGACCGGGGGATTCATATGATTAAATCTTTGAAGGTGGCCGGACAGGCAGATAAAGCTGTTAAAAAAGAATACGGGATACGAGGCTTTATAAATAGGGGCACAGAATACAAAAGTCAGGAAGTTCTGATGAACTTCTATATAAAACACTGGTTAGGCCTCAGCGAGAGTCTGTGTTCAGTTCTGGGCCCCACACTATCAAGGCATCGGAGACGGTGCAAAGGAGATTGACCAGAATGGTACCAGGAATGAGGGGCTTCAGTTATCAGGAGAGGTAGAGAAGCCGGGATTATTCTCCTTGGAGCAGAGAAAGTTAAGAGGAGATTTAATAGAAGTTTTCAAAATGATGAGGGGATTCGATAATGTGAACAAGGAGAAACTATTCCCACTGGCGGGAGGGTCGGTAGCCCGAGGACACCAATTTAAAATAGTTATTAAAAGAAACAGAGGGGAGGTGAGGAGAAATATTTTCAGACAGTGAGTTGTTGGGATCTTGAATGCATTGCCTTTCGACTTCAAGATCAATTCCAAGATCCTAACCTTTGTCTTCAAGTCCCTCCACTCCTCAAGCTCCGTCTAAAGACCTTCCTCTTCGGTCATCTTTCTGCTCTCTCCAACCACCCCCTTGGCTCCCATCCACAGCTCGGGCGGCTATCCAGGAATATTAAGATCCTTGGGAACGTCCTCTGACATGAAAAGCGCGGTTTAAATTTGTATTTTGTTGTGGTTTGGAGACTCTTAAGCGAAGTGTGGGGTTACTGCATGTGTCAAACACCCGGCTGACCAAAAAATTGATTGAATTTCCTTTTAAAAGCTGTTGATTTCCACAAATAGTCTCAGATTTTTGTAATTGTGTCTTATAATCTCCTGTCCAAATAAATCATTCATGCCTTAAATATTTTAAGCATCTTTTCCTGACCTGACTTTCACTGAATATGCAGTGAATATATAGCTCCCTGCTGCTGATGGATTGACCGTGTGGGTCAGTTACAAAGGCAGACTTGAGAAGTTTCCACTAGATTCAAATTCATTTTTGGTGAAAAAAAATCCTTGCAATTAATATATTATTATGGTGGCAGATTAAATAGTGGTACTCCTATTAATATTCTGCTAACATTCGTAGTCAAAGATCATTCATGAAGAAGGGCACCTCAATAATAATGTGGTCACTTCATTCTCGACTGTTTGTTGGACATTGTGAAAGAGAAAGAAAGAGAGAATGGGCAGTTCCCAGTGACTGTGAATCATTGATCAGCCTGGCTGCCTGCCCTTGGCCTTTCTCTGGCTGTTGATAAAAAATCTAACAGAGACCAATAACACCCTTCCTCGGGCTTGCTGGCTCCTAGGTTTCAGTGATAACTGTCCTCACTGATTAAGATAATCCTTCAATGTCTGCTGCCCAGTATTCCTTATTAATCATTCACACTTTTTCCAGAGGCTATTTTCCGCAATGCTGACCATTACAATCCAGTGGATATGCATGGGCACGCAAGTGTGTGTGTGTCTGCGTGTGTGTGTGATTGTGCATCTGTTCTTTGCATGTGCCGTTCTTCGGATGAGAGGTTAAAACAAGACACCCTCTGTGCCTGGTCAGGAAGACATTAAATACATGACACTATTTAAAAAGAGAAGAGAATAGAGTTTCTCTCCTGGTCAACAAATCCTTCCGAATAAAAATTGGTGATTCAGATCACACCTGTTCGTGACACCTGGCTGTGCACAAGGTTGCTGCTACTGCCTACAAAACACCACAGTCACTAAACTAAAAATCAAATAATAATAATAATTTGGTCACTCGATCCACGACTGTTTGTGGGACACTGCTGTGCTCAATTGGCTGCCGTGTTTTACCCACAAAATACAGTCAGTTCACTTTGCAGTAAATCTTGTGAAGCGCTTTGAGACGTCTCGACGACGTGATAAGGCGCTCTATCAAATGCAAGGATTATTATTATTATCAATTTGACGCAGCTATCAGTGAAGTGGTTTGTGATGTTTCGACCGCAGGTGCTCCAAAAATGCAATGACTATTAATAACCCAATATTAATAGACAAATAAACACTCTCGCCTTCTGGGTTTCAAATTTGACTTCTATTTACAGCCTGCTTGAATCACAGTGAGAGATTAAGCTGGCACTGATATAAAATGATTACAAGGGCTATTTTTGGAACATATTTGGAGGACTGACACTTATCCCGTTCCCCAAGCTTGAACACATTATGCAGATGGTAGGCTGATACATATTAATACACACTAATGTGTACAATTACAAATTGCATTTATACAGCACCCTTTACGTAAATAAACACCTCAAAGTGTTTAATAAATGCCCCTCCCTCCCTCTCCGACCTCCTCACTCCACAATCCACCACCCGGTCAGCACCTCCGCTCGACTGGCACCGGCCTCCTGCTCATCCCTCGCACCCTCCGCCCCACCATCAGAGGTGGCGCTTTCAGCCACTACGCCCCAAAACTCTGGAACGCTCTCCCTCAATCCCTCTGCCTTCCCCCCTCCCTCCCCTCTTTGAAGTCCCACCTGAAGACTTTCCTGTTCAACCGTGCTTACGGCCACCTCTCCCCTCGCCCCGGAGTCAGGCTCCCACTGTGAAGCGCTCTGAGACGCGATCATGAGTGGAGGGCGCTATATAAGTGCAAGTTGTTGTTGTTATCCATGGATATCTAGCAGGGATAAACAATAATAATCTTTCCATTTGACACAGCGCCTATCACATCAACGGGATGTCTCAAAGCGCTACACAAGATATAATATCAATCGACTTTCGTGCCAGAAGAATGGCTCAAAGCGCTTCACAGGATATATTGTAAAGTGTAGTGACTGGGTGTTTTGCAGGTGAATGCGTAGACCAATTTATGTACAGCAACATTCCCTAAACATTTATGAAGTGAACAACTAATTTTTTTTGTGTGGGGGATTGTCGGTTAGGATGCTGCGAGAGAGAAACTCCCTTCTCCCTAACGCATTCTGGGACACTACCCTGCATGAGGGGTGCTATATAAACACAAGTTGTTGTTGTTGTTGTTGTTGTTCTCCTTTGAATAGTGCCACAAGATCTCTACTGTCCACCTAAACAGGGACAGACAGGGAACTGCCTTGAGGAGTCCTGTGGAGTCCTGTAGCTCAGTGGTTAGAGCACTCGCTTTGCAAGCGAGAGACCTGAGTTCAATTCCAGGCAGAGGGCGAAACCTTGGGCAAGTTTCCTTACTCCACACAGAGCCTAATAATAATCCCTCCAAAACCAAACAATAATAAATTGGTCATTTTCAATTCACCACTGTTTGTGGGACATTGCTGTGCGCAATTGGCTGCTGCGTTTCACCCACAAATATACAGTCAATTCACTTTACAGTGTGTTCTGTGAAGCGCTTTGGGACGTCCTCCCGACGTGAAAAGCGCTATATCAAATGCAAGGATTATTATTATTATTATTATTATTATTGAACATCTCAACTGAAGGATGGCGTCTCGAGAGTGTGGTGCTCCCCCCTCCACCTGCACTGAACTGGACCATCAGCCTGGGCTGTGAACTCAAAGTAGACCCATTTGTTATAGTGCCAACAATGTCAAAACATCTTGCGGAAAACTGTTTTTCCAGGCAAGCAGTGAATTAACTTGGTTTCTTGTCTCATCTCGTCTCTCCCCCAGCACTGCGCAGCGCTGGAGGGGGTTGGGGGGGGGGGGGGTGGTGGAGGGTGTGGGGGCGGAGATCTGCCTGGACTGTGAACTCGAAACCACAACTTTCTGAATGGGAAACGGGGCAAGGTGGTTTGGGAGGAGTTGGGAGAGACACACATTGCTGCTTTATACCCACAGAGATGAGGTCATGAACTGGACAGCGCTGCAGGAGCTTAGCAACACTCGGATCCATGGAATCCGACTCTGGGAGCCAAACTGTGCCACAACTCACCAGCCAAAACCTTCATCTCAAGGGGAGGAGGAAGAAAATAGAATCAACTCGTGATTTGCACTCGATGTGTGGGATTTAACAGGTCTGAGAGTGAACGGTGTGAAACCTAAAAACACACACAACATGTTTTAGTCGGAGGTGGGGACTGTCAGGAGTCACAACATACCCTGGGCTCCACTTGCCTATGCAGCACTTGTAGATTCAATCTGGCTTAGCTATTCGCACTCTTGCCTCCACATCAGGGGGTTGTGGGTTCGAGCCCCCACATCAGAGAGTTGGAGCGCACCAGTCCAGGCTGATCCTGCAGCGCAGTAACGGGGGGAGCACACATTGACTGAGGCGCCGGCCTTCACGTGAGACCAACGTCTCCCTGTTCAGGTGGACGGTAAAGATCTCACAATGCGATTGGGAAAAGAAGAGAAAGAACCCATCTCACATCCAACAATCCTCCAGATGAATTGGTCATTGTGTGTGTGTGTGTGTGTATGTGTGCGTGTGTGTGTTTATGTGTGTGTTTCTGCATGAGAGATCTTGCCAAATAGCTACCACATCTCCCCCACGCACAGTCACTACACTTTACATTACCCTCAGTATTTCTATTGTTGGAAGGCTGTTCCTGTGACTGAGAACATTTGCTGGGGGGAAGGAGAGGAGAGTCACATCTGTGTCCCAGTGGATAAACTGAGCCACTGAACATGGCGGAGTTTTCAACACGTGCTAATTAGCATAGCACACGTCGTAATTTTCACCTTATTATTAGATCTGGGAAAAGAGAGCCTTCAAATTCATCGTACATCAAGTGGCACAGATTTCCTCTGCCAGGTTCTCATCTGATACAACCAATAAAAATCATATTCTATAAATGTTTGATGTCAAGCTCTACACAAACCAGAGGGATGTGTGGACGGCTGGGGTGTGTTAAATGATTTATTCTGTTTTGAAAGAAATCCGAGATTTTATATTTCGGAGTGAGTCAAAGATTTTCCGGTCGGTATTCCCAGAGGAGATACATCTGCAGTTGAGCGCTGGGATGAATTGATTTTTCCCCCAAAATTTGACTCTTAAAGCAATCGCCCGCTCAGAACTGAAAGGATGAGTCACAGAATTGATAGTCGGGAAATTATTCTCGCAGTCTGCCCATTGTTATTCGCTGATTGATTTCTCAGGAACAGACGGTTTATTTTTAAATGGGGACCTTCTGAATCTGGGTCAGGAGAGAACTAAACACTGCAGTGCACAGCCCAATATCCACACTAATTTAGGACCTTTCCCAATGTGGATATGGAAACAGTGCAGATTACTGGGGCTCTGTGTGTACGTGTGTGTGTTTATGGGCATGTGTGTTTATGTGTATGTGTGCGGGTGTGTGTGTTTATGTGTATGTGTGCGTGTGTATTTATGTTTACGTGTATGTGTGCGTGTGTGTATGTCTGTGTTTATGTGTATGTGTGTTTATGTGTTTATGCGTATGTGTGTGTGTGTTTAAGTGTATGTATGTGTGCTTATGTCTGTGTGTTTATGTGTTTATGTGTGTGTTTATGTGTGTTTATGTGTATGTGTGTATGCGTATGTGTGTGTGTGTGTTTAAGTATATGTATGTGTGCTTATGTGTATGTGTGTGTGTGTTCATGTGTGTGTGTTTATGTGTGTGTGTGTTTATGTATGTGTTTATGTGTGTATGTGTGTTTATATATGTGTGTGCGTGTCTGGCTTCTTTCAAACGAGACCTTAAGATGAGTTCCCCATCTGCACCTGTTCAGATGAATGTTAAAGATCTTGCAGCACTGTGTGAAAAGAGAAAGGAGCATTTCTGAGCCGAATGGCCTGTTTCTGAGCTGTAATGTTCTGAGAGTCTCTGAGAACAACAGAGCTCTATGATTGTGCTTTGACACACCTCCACAGCAGGTCACATACAGAACAGCTCACATACAGAGATCTGATTCTCCTTGGGCTGGGTGGTTCCCTATGTGACCCAACCTTCCATGTCCTCTGTCTCTGTCCTCTCACAAACATTGAAGTCCCGTAGTTTATTGGCTAGAGCACTCGCCTAGCAAGCGAGAGGAACTGGGTTCGATTCCTGGACGGGGTAAAACGTTAGGCAAGTTTCCTTACTCCTCACACTTCTATTTACTTTGCAGTAAGTAGGAACCCGGTTGCTAGTCGATTGGGGAAAATCGCTTTTCCAGGGACAATAGTCCCTTCAAAAATAAATGAATTAAAAATAATAATAATTTGGTCACTCAATCCACGACTGTTTGTGGAACACTGCTGTGCGCAATTGGCTGCCGCGTTCTGCTGCCAAAATATACAGTCACTTCACTTTACAGGATATTCTGTGAAGCGCTTTAAGACATCTAGAAGACATGATACGGCGCTATAGACTTGTGGGCATTTCAATGGCCGTTGGGCTGTATGTTCGGGTGTGCTGAACCACTAAAGTCATTAGCTGGAAGAATTTCTCTATGCTGTTTATCATAGAATGGTGTCCCCACTGAAGCTCTCTACTCTAATCCTATTCCCTGCTCTCTCATTCCCATCGTGTCTGTGCTGGTGTTCACTCCCACACTGGAGCTCTCTACTCCAATCACTTCTCCCTACTCTTTCTCACACCTTTTAATATTATTTTTCCACAAGTGTTTATCCAATTCATGTTGTTAATGGACTCGGCTTTAACAGCTGATTGATGAACCAAGTTGATATCCTACGAACTGGCAATCCTTGCATTAACACGCAGGATAGTGTCTCGGAGCACTCCACAGAGGTGGGGTGGGAGCAAGGGAGAAGGGGAGATAACCTTAGGCATGCAGTTGAAGAGATAGGTCTGAAAGTGAAATTTAAAGGAAACTTAGGACTTGGAAGGGCAGACCAGTCACTGGGGGCAGGGAACCCACCCACTCAGCTCCTGTTAACCCTGTAAGCCAAAGCCCTAATGGGTAGGGTGGTCCTAGCTGGACAAGCAGCGGGAAAGCTTGCCAGACAGTATTATCAATGGCAAGCTATGAGGGTTTTAACTGGTTAGACTCCAGCAGTTACCCCAACACACACTCTGGGGCCCCCAAGCCTTGGCTCTTGCCAACCTACGCCTAATACTTTCTGGAATTAGGTAAACAGGATGCGTCCTTCCAGGGAGAGAGAGCGCATTCCATTCCAACAATCTCTCTCTGGGATTTCCATGTGTAGGTGGGATGCATGGAATTCTCAGTTTGCTTTGGAGACTTTTAAGCAACGGTGATGGGTTTCCGCATGTGTCAAAACACCCAGCTGCCCCCAAAACCGGGGCTGGAGACGGATAATCCCCAGACGCAGGTCTAGTTCACAGGAGACAAACAGCTGCATTGTGTGAACTGCGGCACTCCTAAATCTGAGCGCGAGTTCTGAATGATTCCCTTTCAAATTGAAACGCTTGTTCAGCGATGTCCTGACAACGAACCATTTGTACAGCGACAGCCAGAATAAAGGGCAAATCCGACACAAATTGCCCTGAAACATGCGAGTGGTAATAAGGACAGCTGACGGAGCCAGCGCTAACAGGGAGGTGAACGGAGCGAGAGATTAAAAAGAAAATCAAAACCCAAGCGTTTTTTTCTGGAGGAATATTATTGGAAAACTGGCAGGAACAGCAAAGTGCCAGCTCAGTACTTGCCAGATCAAAAAAATTCTCAAAGTCAGGGCTTTTCTTTCACTGATATTTCAAGCTATCCAGCACTGGTTGGTTTCAAATTAAAAAGCAGGCTCTCTGCGCACTCTGATTACTCGAGATATCAATAATAATAATAATCCTTGCATTTGATATAGCGCCTTATTACGTCTTCAAGACGTCTCAAAGCGCTTCACAGAATATGCTGTAAAGTGTAGTGACTGTATATTTTGTGAGCGAAACACGATAGCCAATTACACACAGCAGTGTAGCAGTGTCCCACAAACAGTCGTGGATTGAGACCAACTTATTATTATTATTTGTTTTTTAGTTGAGTGACTGTGGTGTTTTGTTGGCAGTAGCAGCAACCTTGCACACAGCCAGGTGTCACGAACAGGTGTGATCTGAATCACCGATTTTATCTGGAGGATTGTTGATCAGGACACCAGGAGAGAGAAACTCCCTTCTCTTTGCTTTTTAAATACTGTCATGTATTTAATGTCTGACCAGGCACAGAGGGTGTAAATTATTATCATTTTTTTTAAGAGATCATAACCCCCGGAAAAGCGATCCACCAATTGACTAACAGCCGGATTCCTACTTATTGCGAGGTAAGCAACAATACAATTACATTTGTAAAGCCCCATTCATGTCGGGAGGTCGTCCCAAGTTGCTGAACAGTCGGGGATCAGGACCCGAGCGTCGGGGGGCCAGGGTTGGGGTGAGGGACGGCAGAGGGGTTAGGAGGGCGGCTGAAGGCATGGTCGAAAAGGAGGGTCTTGAGTCGTGCCTTGAAGGAGGCAAGAGAGGGAGAAAGGCGAAGGGATTGTGAGATGGAGTTCTAAAGAGGCTGAAAACCCGGTCGACGATAATAATAATAATCCTTGCATTTGATATAGCGCTTTTCACGTCGGGAGGACGTCCCAAAGCGCTTCACAGAACACACTATAAAGTGAATTGACTGTATATTTGTGGGCGAACGCGGCAGCCAATTGCGCACAGCAATGTCCCACAAACAGTCGTAGATTGAAAATGACCAATTTTATTATTGTTTTTGGTTTTTGGAGGGATTATTATTAGGGACGATGATAGAGGAGTGTGTAGTAAGGGAACTTTCCCAATGTTTCGCCCTTCTGGGAATCAAATCAAATGTTTCACCCTTTTGGTCATCTTTCCCCAACCCCACCCACCCTCCCTCGGCTCCCACCCCCAGCTCGGGTGCCCGTACAACAACAACTTGCATTTATATAGCGGCCTTCACACGGGGCAGCATCTTGGAGTGCATAACAGGAGCCTGACGCCGAGCTGCGATGCAGCACTGCTCAGTGAGATGCACTCCGTTTGTGAAAGACGCTTTGTGAGGTGCGAATTGTATTGTGTTGTTGGAGACGCCATACTTCGGGTGAGATGTTAAGCCGAGGCCCTGTTTGTGTACCGATCAGGTGGGTGCTAAGGATCTCGCAGCGCTGTTGCACAAACAAAGGGAATTTCTCTCTCTCTTCTGATAACCCCATTCTCCCCCCACCCCCCCCCCCCACAGATAAACTGATCATCTCGGGGCTGTGCGCAAAATTGCTGCCGCATCCACTAACAAAACACGGTTACTCCACTTGACGGCAATTACTTGGGAGGCTTTGAGACGTGACGCAGGGGTGAGGGGTACTCACAGGATTGTCCGGTCGCAGCTTTTTGGAGGGGGGCCCTCCATCCTCGGGGTGTAGCATGTAGTACAAACGGACCTTGTTGGCGTGTTTCTTACTCTGAGGAACACAGAAGGGTAGAAGGTTGCAAAACTCAATGAACATGTTTGTTAACAAACCACACCCTCCTAATTCTCATTCCCTCCCCCAGTAGAATCCCCAGATGCCACAGAATCATAAGACGAGGCTATCCGGCTCAACATCCCTGATTTGGGGCTTAAACCCCAAAACCTTTATGGAGTCCTGTAGCTCAGTGGTTCACGCACTCGCCTCGCAAGCGAGAGGACCCGGGTTCGATTCCGGGCAGGACAAAACCTTAGGTTTCCTTACTCCACACACCTCTGCAGGGCCTTGGGACGTCCTCCCGATGTGAAAGGTACTATACAAATGTAATCTTGTTGTTGTTGTTGTTTACCCAGCAGTATGTAGGAACCTGACTGTTAGTCAATTGGTGGATCGCTTTCGAGGGGTAATAATGTCTCACCCCCAAAAAAAAATTTGGTCACTCAATCCCCGCGTTTCGCCCACAAATACACAGTGAATCCACTTTATAGTCTGTGAAGCGCTTTGAGACAACGTGATAAGGCGCTATATCAAATGGAAGGATTATTATTATTATTATAGAATCCAATGATGGCGTAGAATCATAGACTTTCTCAACCCAGAAGGAGCCTCTCTATCTCAAAGTGCCTGACGTGGGGCTTAAACCCCAAAACCTTCTGATCGAGAGGTGAGCGTTCGAGTGACTGAACCAGGCTGACACCAGGGTGAGGTATCACTGAGCATCTCAACACAAACCCTGTGGGGTGAGGACTCAACGCACAGTGTTTACGCACCCAACGGAGAAGGACAAAAAAAGAGACTTTTCCAGTGTAAAAGCGAAAGAAAAATATCCACGTTATTTCCATGATTTGTGATTTATGAATAATTCAGGACCACGTTTGCTGCAGATGTATGTGACGGGGATTGGGCTCCTTCAAGATAAAAAAAACACAGAAATTGCGTTGCGTTTATTTTTGAAAATCAATCAATTCAACCCGGGCCACAGATATTCACCTTAATTCTATAATAAGGGTGGCTGGGAGTATATGTAGTCCCGTTACCGTGGAAACAGAGGCGAGCGGTGACCTCAATAGCAAGGACATGAGAGAAAGCGTTGGCAGCAGTTGGTTTGTATTACAGGGACAGATAAAGTGCTGGGTTCATTAGGACACTTTAGAAGCGTAGTAATAGTGCTGACAAACAGCAAGATCTACCCGCAGTACAACAACAAAATACATTTGTAAAGTGCCTTTCACGTCAGGAGGACGTCCCAAGGTGCTGGACAGTCAGGGATCCGCACCCGAGCTGGGGGTTGGGATCAGGAGGAGTAGTGGAGGGCAATGAGGGGAGGGTTAGGAGGGTGACCGAAGGTATGGTCGAAGAGGAGGGTCTTGAGACGGGTCTTGAAGGAGGCAAGGGACAGGGTGAGGTGGAGGGGCTGTGGATGGAGTTCTAGAGGGTGGGGGCAGAGAGGTTGAAGGCCTGCCCACCAATGGTGGAGAGGATAACAACAACAACAACAAAATTATATTTGTTGGGAGGAAGTCCCAAGTCGCTGGGACATGTTTGAGAAGCGACAAGGAGCGATTCAGGCACAATAACCCTGACCTGGGAGTGTGGACACACAGTGTAGAGGAGCTTTACTGTGTCTCTAACCCTGACCTGGGAGTGTGGACGCACAGTGTAGAGCATTACTATGTCGCTAACCCTGACCTGGGAGTGTGGACACACAGTGTAGAGGAGCGTTACTGTGTCTCTAACCTTGACCTGGGAGTGTGGACGCACAGTGTAGAGCAGCTTTACTATGTCGCTAACCCTGACCTGGGAGTGTGGACACACAGTGTAGAGGAGCTTTACTGTGTCTGTAACCCTGACCTGGAAGTGTGGACACACAGTGTAGAGGGAGCTTTACTATGTCGCTAACCCTGACCTGGGAGTGTGGACGCACAGTATAGAGCGAGCTTTAAGCTTTAAGCTTGTCTCTAAACCGTGCTGTGGCTGACCTGGAGTGTGGACAGACAGAGAGAAAAGATTGAACGACAGAAATGGAAAGTTCCTTTTTCCAGTACTATCTAATGAGCAGTTCAATCACTCGTAATTGGAACTAAATCGGGACATGCTGACTCCTTGTGTTAATTTCTGGCGCTGAATATTGTCACCATTCACCCTGCTCCCAGGCTGAACATAGCGCACAGGTCAGATCTGACTGACTGAAGCACAAACAACAGGTTCGATCAGGAGGGTGGAGGGGGAGAGGGTAGGGGTAGAGGGTGACCAAAGGTGCAGTTGAAGAGGAGGATCTTGAGATGGTCCTTGAAGAAGGCAGGGGAGGGAGCGAGGCGAATGGACTGTGGGATGGAATTGCAAAGGACTCTGTGCTGTGAAGCAAAAAACACAAGCAAACGTGTGTTGCAAATCGGCTGTTGGACACAGTCACTACATCTTTTTAAATCCTATGAAGCAAGCGCTTCCAACTGAAGACATCCTCCCAACGTGAAAAACGTTGCATCGCATCCAGCCAAACAGAAATCAAAGATCAGTATAAACCCAGAAATCCTCCCCATAATAATAATAATCCTTGCATTTGATATAGCGCCTTATCACGTCTTCGAGACGTTTCAAAGCGCTTCACAGAATACACTGTAAAGTGGAGTGACTGTGTATTTTATGGGCGAAATGCAGCAGCCAATTGCGCACAGCAGCGTCCCACAACCAGTCGCGGATTGAGTGACAAAATTGTTATTTTTCTGAAGGAATTATTACCCCAGGAATCTACTAACCGTCAATCTATTAACAACCGGGTTCCTACTTACTCCTGGGTAAACAGAGGTGTGTGGAGGAAGGAAACTTGCCCAACGATTCATCCTGCCGGGAATCGAACCCGGGTCCTCTCGCTTGCGAGGCGAGCGCTCTAACCACTGAGCTACCGGACTCCACTGTAATGATATACTGTAAAGTGGATTGACTGTATATTTTGTGGGCATTATCTGCAGTATGGTCATGTGAGGCACTGCGCAGGCTACAGCACACAGCAATAAATAAATACATGCCCCCTGCTCAGCCTCCCCGACCCCACCAGAGGAGGTTTGGATCTGCGCGCACAAAAAAATTGCTGTTATAACACAAAACGGTTGTTTGCGCTCCTGCCACTGATTGTTCAGAGGAAGCGTTCTGTAGCTGCCTTTCTCCCCCTTCCCTCCCTCCCTCTTTCTCTCTCTACCTCCCCCTTTTTCTCTCGCTCTCTCTCTCTCCCTTTCCACCTCCAACACCCCGCCTCTGCGTGTGTGACTCAGAACAAAACTTGGCACCTACTTAACTCAGTGTGTGGCTCAGCCACTCACTGGATAAACACACCGAACCCGCCAGAGCACCATAGCACAAGAGTTATAAACAGGGGCACCGAACCCAACGGGTCGCAACAAAAATTATTCTACTCTCTTTCTCTCTCTCTCTCTTCCACTCTTGCTCCCTCTCTCGTTCTCCCTCTTTGCCAATTTTGTATTTGCTGACCCAAACCCTCCTCACTAACGAATTTGACACGAATGTCAAATCGAGCCCTCCCTCTGTGACGGTGTCTCTAGTCCCAGTTCCCGAGCCAGGCGGGTCCGCAGTATTCCAGGACACTCACTGCTGATGACAGCAGAGCCCGGCCTGGCTCTTCGGTAGGACCTGGAATGGCCGACCAGTCACTGGGGGCAGGGAATCCTCCCCCTCAGCTCTTGGTAACCCTGCAGCCAAAGCCCTAATGGGTAGGGTGGTCCAAGTTGGTTTAAAAAGCTAGGTGGTTTTAGCTGGTTTGAATCCCGCAGTTACCCAACCTACGTTGGGGTTTCCCAAGCTTTGGCTCTTGCACCCTTACCTAATACGCTGCGGAGTCAGGTAAGCAGGGAGGGAGAGAGTGCGCATTCCATTCCATACACAGGGAAATTTCCATGTGTAGGTGGCATACATATATGGAACTCTGAATGTAGTTTGTTTGCTCTTAAGTACAAGGGTTTAATTACTGTAAAGCACTGTGAGATACAGAACATTACAGATGCTGTGTTCTATACCGGGTTATGGTGGACGGGCAGTTAAATTGGACTGAGAGGATTACTCTTAAAAAAGCAGCAGAGACATGAAGGGCCGAAAGGGCTGTAAAATTCTGTAACGTTGCTCACTGTTACTCAATGATCTTGAACAACAACAACATTACATTTGTATAGCGCCTTTCACGTCGGGAGGACGGCCCAAGGCGCTGGTCAGAGTACAGAATTTCAGACCCGAGCTGGGGTCAGGGGGAGGGGGGAGGGGAGGGGAAGGGGGTGACCATGGCATGGTCGAAGAGGGGGGGGGGTTCTTGAGGCGAGACTTGAAGGAGGTTAAGGAGGGGGCGAGGCGGAGTGATTGGGGGATGGAGTTCCAGAGGTTGGGGGCAGAGTGGCTGAAAGCTCTCCCGCCAATGATGGTGTGGGTGGGTTGGGGGACGTGGAGCAGGCCGGAACCCCTAGCTGGGCAGCTTTGGCGACTCCATCAGGTCAACAAACCAACTGCATCCTCTTGTGGAGGTTGTTTGGAAGGGATGAGATCCGAGGGACTTAAGGGCCTTCTTCATCCAGATCGATCCTGTGATCTGGCGAGCCCTTGTGCAGAGCGAACCTGGGGATTGTTTTGCTGCGGATAGGATAGGCAGAAGGCATCACCGGGCTTAAGGCTATGGGGAAAGAGCGATGATGGAGTGGGACTAGTTGGATAGCATTTTCAAACAGCCGGCACAGGCACGATGGGGCGAATAGCTTAAAAAACTACCTCCATGACACTGCCTATGGTCTCCCCCCTCTCCCCCACCTTTTTTTTAGGGATTATTACCGCCTGGAAAAGCGATCCGACGATCGACTAACAATCGGTTCCTACTTACTGCTGGGTAAACAGAGATGTGTGGAGTGAGGTAAACAGACAGAGATGTACTGAGAGAGACATCGATGCAAAAAAATAGTTAGTAAGAGACAGATAGTCACACAGAGACAAACAGATACATATAGACATGCAGAGAAATACAGACCTGAGAGGCACAGCTACAATATCTGGCTTCCTGAAAGATTACCACAGCCAGAGGCTTCCTCTGCCTTTCTGTGTGTAGCTGTCTCTACACCATTCCATTTGTCTCACCCTGTCTGTGAATCTATGTCTCTCTCTGTACATCTTTATCTCTACACGAGTGTGTGTATGTGTCCTTGTATGTCTCTGCCTTTCTGTCTGTCTCTGTCTCTCTGTGTGTTTGTGTATGTTCTGAGAAAATAATTCCTGTCAGTGTTGCAAACATCGTGTTGCAGGTCTGTGCTCTTCCTTTACACTGACTGTGTGTATGCAATGTGAGGTACATCCCAACACGGAAACAGTCTACCATTAACTAAGCATTCGGGAAGACACCTTTTGACCCAGTTATTAATGGCAGAGAGAGTGAACACCGCACAAAGCACCTGCTTAAAATCTGAGCGCCAAGGTACAGTCAGAGGGCACAGAGGGGGAGATCTACACACCCCACCGTTCTCCATTTACCCAGTTTAACAAGGGAACAGAACATCTCTTTCAAATTGTTGCTTGGCATAACGATTGTTTGCTCTGGGTGTTTTATAGCTAACTGTGACAGCACCGGATAAAACCTTTAGAAAACAAATAGCAGAACAGCATCACGGACGCAACACACTGCAGCCTGTGTTTAGGGCTGACAGTGTGTGTAGGAAGGTGTAGTAAGCTTTGCATACGGGAGCTGGGAATCCTGAGAGAGCACACACACACACTCGTGTCCACACGCACATTCACATGCGAACACACAATCACCTGCCTGCACGCACATGTGAGTGTGTCTCAGAGCACTCACTGTGCACAGTGCACGCTCAATGTCTCTGTCTGTGTCTCTTCCCATCAGTCTCCCTGTCAAACATTGACATTTGTGGGACACTGCTGTGCATAATCACCCGCAAAATACAGTCAATGCACTTTCCAGTGAAGCGCTTTGAGACGCCTAGTCCTCCTGACATGAAAGGCGAATACAAATGTAATTTGTTGTTGTTGTCGTCGTCTCAATGACGTGAGAAGGCCTGCATCAAACGTATGGATTATTATTATTATTATTATTCATGACGGTTTGGGGTGACACAAATCTAGGAGCACGGCACCCAATGGCAGCCGGGATGTGTGAGCCAGGTCGAGTGACTCTTATTATACAGCGTTCCTCTCACTGAGACTCAGCGAAACTCGGGGGAGACTGGGAGGGGTTTCATGAGGATGGGGCTTAAAGAGGGAATGTGAGAGTTCGGTGGCACCTGCATACATGTGAGTTGGCCTGCGGATTATATTCCCGAATGGGAGCAGGTCAATATTAATGAGGAGAGGACCAAGCAGATAGGATAGGTAAGGCGGTACAACAGCATGATGTGATTTGTCCACACGTTCACACACACTCACACACGTGTACACACATATTCACTTCCATACACACTGTATATTCAGACACACACATGCGTACACACACATGCACATGGTCACACACGCGCATAAATACAGAAGTGCATATACACACAACAGAATACTTTAGAAAATCTTCAGTACTGATATAGTTTGGAATAACTTGTTGCTTTGAGCCAGAGGCAGGAGCAGCGAGCTGTGACGGAGTGAAGCAGAGCTGTCTATTTGAGCACCGTCTCTGTCACACAAACCCACGTCAACTAGTACAAATGTCAAACATTGCTCACTGTAGGGATTAACAAATCAAAGGCACACAGACACGTAAGCCACGCTTACATGCTCATTGTTCAGGCTCATCATTTCCTTTTTCCCCTCTGTTTCACTAATATGCTTATTTCTATTTGAATATTTAAATAGGTTTGTGGAATCAACCTGTCTTTGCTGATTCACAGAACAGGCACACAGAAGGCAGAGAGGATGAGAGACACAAGCAAGAGAGCGAGAGAGAGTGCGAGTGCAGTATGACAGCGAGAGAGAGCGAGTGGAGAGAGAGAGAAAGCCAAGTGTGTGCGAGGGAGAGAGAGCAAGCATGTAGGAGATAGATTGTGTGTGTGAAAGAGAGCACACACGTGTGCACAAGAGATTGAGCATGTGGGAGAGAGAGAAAGTGCGGGAGAAAGAGAAATTAATAATCTTTGCATTTGATATCACGGCTTATCACATTTTCTAGACGTCTCAAAGCATTTCACAGAATATACTGTAAAATTAATTGACTGTACATTTTGTGGTCGAAACACGGGAGCCAACTGTGCACAGTAGGGTCCCACAAACAATCGTGGATTAAGTGACCAAGTTATTATTTTTTTGAGGGATTATTATCCCTGGAAAAGTGATCCACCAATCGACGAACAACTGAGTTCCTACTTACTCAAGGTAGTGCGGAGGAAGGAAACTTGCCCAACATTTTGCCCTGCCGGGAATCGAACCCAGATCTCTCACTTGCGAAGCGTGTGCTCTAACCACTGAGCTGTGAGAGAATGACAGAATATGAGAGTGAGAGAGAGTGTAGGTGAGTGTAAGAGAGAGCAAGTGCGTAAGAGACAAAGTGAGAGTGTGAGTGTGTCTGAGACAGAGACTGAATGTGAGAGAAACAGTAGGCAAATGTAAGAGAGCAAGTATGAGAGAGAGTGAATGTGAGAGAGAGAGAGTGTGTGTGTGTGAGAGAGAGTGTGAGAGAATGAGAAAAATCTCTGGAGCTGTGATGTGTGTCTACTGCAGTGCAGGGGATGTGCTGTTAGAGACAGTGACACTGGATAAGAGTGAGTGTGCATATCAGAGAGAAGAATGAAATTTGAGCTCTGAGAGAGAGCCTTCGAGAAAGACATTACCGGGTGACTGTCTGACAGACAGCCTGCGGACCTCAGCTCTAAATTCTAGCCAGTCTCAGCTTGTCAGGCCATTCTGTCTGAAAAGTTAAGACCCCACAGAAATGAATTGTGGAAAAATTCTGAAATAATAATAATAAACATTTTCATTTGATATAACACCTTATCACGTTGTTGAGACGCCTCAAAGTGCACCTAAAGTGCACCTAAAGTGGAGTGACTGTGTATTTTGTGGGCAAAATTGTGGATTGAGTGACCAACCTGCCTAAACTTCCACCCCGCCCCGGAATCAAACCTGGATCCTCTCGCTTGCAAAGCGAGCGCACTAACCACTATGCTACAGGACTCCGCAATCTGGTTTTAGGAGCTCTGGAAAAAGCAGCTTCCCAACTAACGGCTGGATTGAAGAATTTTCCAACAATTCTTAATATTTTGCTTTTTGTTCTCTCTTTGTTTATATTGTCAAGCGATAATGTTATAACAGCAAAGATGGCATAGAAAGGAAAAACAACAGGAGAAAGAGAAGGCGTGAACGATGAGGTTACAGGTACATGAACCCGCAAGTAGCTTCTTAAAGGGAAAAAAAATGGTTGCAAAACAAGAATAAAATGATTTTCAAAAGTAGGCGAGACAGTTCAACACCCACACGGGGAAGGAATTCTGTAGAGCGTTAAATCTGAACACTGGGTGGATGTCAGAGGCGAGGAGATGATTAAAAAAAAAGTATTCTGCTCCCAGGGGAATGGGAAGAATACTNAAAAAAACTTGGATTTGATAAAGCGCCTTTCACATCTGGAGGACGTTTTGATATAAAGTGTGGTTCTGTAGGCGAACACAGCATACCATTTGCGAGCAGCAATAATAATAATCCTAGCATTTGATACAGTGCCTTATCATATCTTAGAGACATCTCAAAGCGCTTCACAGGATATACTGTAAAGTGAATTGACTGTGTATTTTGTGGGCGAATGGGTGCATTCTGGGGTAGTTGTCTTACCTCATAGTGAGCGACTCTCTGTGACTCGGAGATCAGTTGGGCGTTACAAATGTTGCAGTAGCTGTCCGTAAATAAATCCACATTGCTGCTTCCTGCGGATTTCATCTGCCAGAAAATCAGAGAGATGCCGAGAATCAACCTGGTTTTTTTGATATAAATGTGGAAAAGTAGCATAATAATAATCATCCTTGATTGATATAGCGCCCTATCACATCATTGAGACACCTCAAAGCGCTTCACAGGATATACTGTAAAGTGACTTGACTGTATATTTTGCGGGCGAAACGCGGCAGCCAATCTGCACAGCAGCGTCCCACAAACAGTCGTGGATTGAGTGACCAAATGATTATTTTTTTTGAAGGGATCATTACCTCTGGATTCACCAATAGACTAACCACCGGGTTCCTACTTACTGCTAGGTTAACAGAGGCAGATAGTACTAATAATCTTTTCATTTGACACACCGTCTACGAGTGTCTGACACACGCAGAAACCCATCACCGTGATTAGTCTCCAAACTAAGCTGAGAATTCCATGCATCCCACCTACACATGGAAATCCCAGAGATAGATTGTTGGAATGCGCACTCTCTCTCTCCTTGGAGGTACGCTTTCTGTTTACCTAATTCCAGAGAGTATTAGGCGCAGGTTGGCAAAGCTTGGGGATCCCAGAGCGTGCATTGGGGTAATTGCTGGAGCCTAACCAGCTAAAACCACATAGCTTGCCATTGATATCGCCGTCTGGCACGCTTTCCTGCTGCTCGTCCAACGAGGATCACGTGGCCCGGGTCAAGTGTAGTGATTGTATTTTGTAGGCAACAATCAATTTGCATACAGCAATGTCCCACAGATCAATTTTATCTCAAGAATTGTCGCCCAGGACACCAGGAGAAACTCCATTCTCTTCTACAATAGGGTTGTTGGATCTTTAATGTCAACGTCATCAACAACAAACAACAACAAACTGCGTTTACGTAGTGCCACCCGAACACACAGCTTAACATCTCATCCGAAGGACGGCATTGCCAATAGTTTGTCGCTCCCCCCAGCACTGGTCTGGAACATCAGGCTGGGTTGCAACCTCCTGATTCAGAAGTGAGAGAGCTAAGGAGGGAGCCGGGCTGACCTGATATTGTGCGCGCTCTGGGCAACGCATTGACAGGAATTCATCAAAGTGGGGAAGTGCCAAGAGAACAGGCGGTAACAGAGTATTGAATAACTCCGAGGTCTGGAAGCAATGAAGTGCAGTGGCTCCCACTTAGACACAGTGCGGAGCGTGTGAGGAGCGAAATAAATTTAAACCACGTTAGTAATTCTCTCAAATTGGAAAAGCACTTTTAGTGAGTTATAATGAGTGCATGAAGTCTATAGAAAATATATTAAAACAAAGTCCAGACAATCCTGGCCACCGTGCAGGTCAAGATTCGGGGATTAAGAATCCTCCTAACACTTGATGATAATAATAATAATAATCCTTGCATTTGATATAGCGTCTTTTGAGATGTCGCAAAGCTCTTCACAGAATATATTGTAAAGTGAATTGACTGTGTATTTTGCGGGCGAAATGCGGCAGCCAATTGTACACAGCAGGGTCCCACAAACGGTTGTGGTTTGAGTGTCCAAAATTTGCTGTATCAAATGCAAGGAAGATTTGCTTTATATTTTGTTGGCCAAGACACTGGGAGAAACTCTGCGTTGTTTCTTCCCAGCAGCGTCACGGGATCTTTAACTCCCACCTGAACAGGGCACCCACGGGACCTCAGTTTAACGTCTCATCCGAGGGACGGCACCTCTGACAATGTAGCTCGCCAACGCAGCACCACACTGGAGAGTCAGCCTAGACTGTGAGCTCAAAGACAGATATGAGAAATATGCGCACCGTTAAGAGACTCGGATAACATGACGACCTGGCTTGCAAGCCACAAAAATTGCAGCAGACATATTCATTTCAAAAAAATCAAAGAAACAGGATTCCCAAATTGACCAAGACATCAAGAAGTTGGGAACTCACTTCACGTTAGCTCTTTGCAGTCTTGTGTGGGAAAAAAAACAATCCTCGTGTAGAATTAAATTGCATTATGTTCCTTGCATTTCGTACAAGTCGGGAGGATATTACAATGAGCTTCACAGAGTTTTCTCTAAAGCCTAGTGACTATAATTTGTAGGTGAACGCGGTAGACAATTCTGCACAGAATTCTCACATCTCAAACAGAATGCTCATTTTTTTCTCTCCGCTAAACGCTGGCCGGGTCACCGCGAGAAAGAAACTCCCTTTGTTTTGTCAAACAGATCTTTTAACGTCCACCTGAACAGACGAGACCGCGGTTTAACGTCTGATCCGAAGGACGGCGTCTCCGACACCGCAGCGCTTCCCCCCACCCCCCAGGAGGGTCAGTGTGAGCTCCGAGCCTACAACGAGGGGCTTCAAACCCCAACCTTCTGTCTCAAGTGGTGAGAGCGGGACTGACTGAGTGACTGACTGACTGACTGACTGACTGACTGAGCCGGGCTGGTAAACAACCTGGTCGAAAACAACCAGTTGAGAGCCTCAGTTGAAAGCGTAAGACATTTGGCAGCAAAGACATCACAGCGAATACTTCAAGCCCGTATTTTGATTGTGAGCTTACGGGCGGTGGGGGAGGAGTGGAGAATGCTTTTATAAAATAGTTTTACACTGGCGCTCGCAACGTTGCTTTGGGTAAACAGCCCGGCTCAGTATTGCACTGTGCTGTACTGACAAAACAGCTCACACAAATAATCTCTCGCTGGGAGAGATGCTGGCACTTGATAAAGGCTGCTGGAAAGGATGGATATGTGCTGCTGCCTTCCGGATACATTGTTCTTGTCATGTTTATACACAAGACAGTTTACCTCTCAATATTACATGGAAGTGGGTGGGGGGGGAGTGAGAGAGAAAGTGGGGAAAGAGAGAAAGAAAGAGGCAGTGAGAAAGAAATACAGAGAGAGAGAAACAACTGTGTGGCGAGGGAGGGAAAGAGAGAGAGGCACTGGGAGAGAAATGCGGAGAGAGAGAGAAAAAGGGACAGACCGAGAGAAATCGGGTGGGGGGAGATGAGAGAAAGAGGCAGCGAAAGAATTAGAGAGAGAGGGAGAGAGAGAGGAGAGGGGAGACAGAGAAAAATTGAAGATGGAGAAAGAAAGAGAGAGAGAGAATCAAGACGGAAAGAGAAAAACGCAGAGACAGAGAGAGAGAGAGAGAGAGAGGGGCACCGAGAGATTGAGACAGAAACACCACGAGAGAGGATGGAGAGAAAAAGAGAAGAAAAGAAAAAGAGTGAGAAAGAGACAGAGAGAGAGCGAGAAAGGAAGCGAGAGAGAGGGAGAGAGAGAGAGAGGGGCAGAAAGAGAAGACGGAGAGAGAGAGAGAGAGAGAGGCAGAAAGAGAAGACGGAGAGAGAGAAAAAGACAGAGATAGAGAGGAGCAGAGAGAGTGTCAGGCGAATCGACTCGTTTCCATGGGATCTGAGGTTTACTCACGTCTCCGTCAGCTCGAAGAACATGCTTTTTTCCCAATTTGTGTTTGTTGTTCTGCCCAAGGACAAGCCGTGCGGTTGAGGAAACGGCAAATACCTTTGTGCTTTCAACTCCAGGTCTTTCCTCTCCTCTCCTCTCCTCTCCTCCCTCCCTCTCTCTCTCTCTGTCTCTGTCTCTCTCCCGCGCGCGCCCAACCACCGACCCAGTCCCGCACACACACAGCCTTCCTCCAGAGAGAGGGGAACCCAACACAACACAACACAGACCAATATCTGCCACTGGTGTCGGGGAGTAGAGAGGAGGCTTCAAGCTATTTGTCCTGAAGCCATTGCAGGTAACTCCTCCCCGGCTGACAATTTGTTGCTTTTTCCCCCTCTCTCTCTCTCTCCCTCCCCCCTCCACTCCCACCTCACCGCCCCCCCCCCCCCCCCCCGCCTCCCCCATTTACTGTCGATTTCCCCAACGAATCCTGAAAATGTGAACTTTTTTATTTGGAATTATTGACTGTATAAATAGCTAAACAGCACAATATAACTCTAAAGAATAGCTAAAAGGCACTTTTCGCCCACAAAATACACGGTCCATTCACTTTACAGTATATTCTGTGAAGCGCTTTGAGACGTCTCGAAGACGGGATCGGGCACTGTACCAAACGCAAGGATTATTATTATTATTATTATGACTCCAGATGGTGATAAATGTAGCTGAAATCCAATCCTCTCGCCACCCTGCGTCTCACAATATATTCCCTCCCCACTCCCAGGTTCAAAATTCCACCCCTCAATCCGCTCTCACACCCCCCCCCACCACCCACCCACCCCCCCCTCTCTCTCCTGCTCGGCTCCCGTCAGCGCCTTGATCTACCTCCCTGGGTGTGCACCTCACGGAGCTTGGGTTGAACCTCAGTGTCTTGCGTGGCTCCCCACATCTGTGCTCGGACCCGCTCAGCATTCCCTCCCTCACCTCCGAAACATTGCCCGTCTCCGCTACCCCTCCCTTCAGGCC
>NW_024704748.1:1293683-1416183 GCF_018977255.1 Callorhinchus milii | reverse complement strand
CGGGGTCATCCAAGGGAAGGCAGGTGGGTAGAGGAATGAGGTGTGAGCGGGTCAGGGAGGTAGGGAGGTGCCAGGGCTTGAAGGGATACCCAAATATTCGTCCAATTCACTTTAAAAAGCTGAAATGAATTCAGCTTCAGACAGTGGTTTTGGTTGGGTGTTCCACATTATAATAAGCCTCTGTAAAAACATTCTAACCTCTCCCTTTAATTTAATTTTGGTGATCTTAAATCAGTGCCTTCTAGTTACTGACCCACCAGCCTTAGCCCTATTTCTCTTATCAAACACCTCTAATCAGGGCTGATCCCAACTCTCTCTGTTCCATTGAAAACTGCAAGTAAAGCCACATATTACTTGCTATCAGCCCAGGCAATCTCTCTCCTCCGTACCCTCTCAGTGGGCTTGCTATTCTTCTGCAGGCTTTGTGGAGTTCTGTAGATTATTGGTTAAGTATTTGCCTCTCAAGTGAGAGGACCCAGGTTCTATACCCTGGCAGGGCAAAACCTTAGGCGAATGCCTCTATTTATCTAGCAGCAAGTAGGAACTCGGTAATTATCCCTTCAAAAAACAATGACAATATGGTCACTCAATCCACGACTGTTTGTGGAACACTGCTGTGCGCAATTTCGCCCACAAAATGTACAGTCAATTCACTTTACAGTATAATCCGTGAAGCGCTTTAAGTTGTCTCGAGAACGTGATAAGGCATGGCTTTTTATTATTATTTTTTTCTCCACAAATATCCACAGTTGTGGTCTGACAACGCAAGCTGGAAACAATGAAAGAAATTGTATTGATGAGGACAAAATATCAGAGAAACCGGGAATGGGCAAACTTGATACAAAAAGACAAGAGTTCTCAACGCCTCCAAAAGAGACGAGGGGAGAGGGGGTGAGGAATAGGATAACAATAATTATTGCATTTGAGACGTCTCAAAGCACATCACAGAATATATTGTAAAGTGGATTGATGATGTATTTTTGGGGTGAACCATGGCAGCCAATTGCGCACAGTAGTGTCCTATAAACAGTCATGAATTAAGTAACCAAATTGTTTTGGGGGAGGGCTTATTACCCTGGAAAGCAATCTGCCAACCGACTAACAACTGAGTTCCTACTTACTGCTGGGTAAGCAGGAGTGTGGAGTAAGGAAACTTGCTAAACTTTCACCCTGTCCGCATTTCAAACCCAGGTCTTCCCGCTTGCGAGACGAGTCTGCTAATCACTACGCTACAGGATGGAGGGAGGTGTGGAGGGCGGTGCAGAGCAGTGTCAACCAAACAAAGGTACATTCTTAATAAAATCTGACATTCCTGATTCCTTCTGGTTCCAATGCTGATGGGAATACCACAAGTATAGACTTTGTTCAGGGAGGTGGGAATGAATGGGAACTACATTTTTCCCCTCGAGCCTTTATAATGTGTTGTTTATATCCAATTAATATTTTTTATGCATGGTAAAATTAATCAGGTAAATTAACTCGCCCAATTAGGGTAATTAACAGTGCCCTGTATAGCTTTGCTGACTGGCTACATTACAGCTGGAGCTGGTTATTCCATCCTTGGGTGAGTTCCGAATGTTTGAAGCTTAAACCGTTTGTTCAAATAAAACTCCTGACAACACACTTTGTCTCAGTGTGGATGGACAGTGTAGAGGGAGCTTTACTGTGTCTCTAACCCTGACCTGGGAGTGTGGAGTGTCCCCTGCAAGCTCTTTTCGAGGCTAACAAAGTGATATCTCCTTGTTGGTCTCCTCTCTACTGCTTCTCGAGCCAGAGTGGCCCCATTGCATTTCAGTGAACTGTATGAAGTACTCCAGGTGTAACTAGAGCTGGACGCAGTAGTCCAGGTGAGGGCTGACCAGAGTCTGGGTGTGATTTGACCAGAGGTGTGCATCGTACTCAGATGGGCAGGGCGGCTATGTGCCATCCATAGAAGCTTCTATGTTCAAAGGGTTAATGAGCCAGGGCTGTGGGTTACTTGATCTCCCTGTGGGACACGGGGTGAAGGTTGGGGACAAATTGGAGGGAGTGAAAATGTTAATCACCCCCTGTACAATGGACCTGAATACCCTCCACTACACCCCCTCCCCCCACCCACAGCAGGTCATAAGCTTTCATGTCTGAGTTGCTGCCTGTAAAACCTGCTGTGATGTGTCCTCAGCACTAATGAAATCAGGCTCCGACAGCGCGCACGCCCTTCCCCATGTCCTTGAAAAACACTTTGGAATTAAATGTGGCCTCGGTAAAAAGCTGATGGAAGGGGCTCCTCCTGAGCTCTGGCAGAAAGCTGGAGTCTTGTAGAGTTGGCGTTAGAGCACTCGCCTCGCAAGCGACAGGACCCAGGTTCCCGGTCAAGGCCAAACCTTAGGCAAGTTTCCTTACTCCACAAGCCTCTGCTTACCAGCAGTAAGTAGGAACTTGGTTGTTTGTCGATTGGCGGTTCGCTTTAACATAAGAACTTGTCGGCAAAAAAAGACTAAGGTCCATCTGGTTCGCCTTCCACCATTCCTGGCAGTCACTTGACATGTCATTTCCCAAACTATACACGGTATCCTGAGGTACTATTTTCAAGCAGAGCTCTATCTAATTTGTTCTGACATAAACAACATTTATGTCACCTGAGGGAGCCTGTTCCATAAGTTTACTACTCGCTTACTGAAGCAGTGTTTCCACAGATCCTTCCAAATTTATCCCTCTTCAATGCTGTGTCCTCTGGTTTTATTGTTCAGTACAAAATAAAACAGCTTATCACGGTCAACATTATCTACTCCCTTCAGAATCTTAAAGGACTTTACAGATAGCCCCTCGACCTTCTCTTCTCGAGTAACAGCTTTCAGCTTTTCGGGGGGTAATAATCCCTTAAAAAAAAATTTGGTCACTCAATCCACGACCGTTTATGGGACGCTGCTGTGCGCAATTGGCTGCCTCGTTTCGCCCACAAAATATACAGTCAATCCACTTTATATTCTGTGATGCGCTTTGAGTCGTCTCAATGACATGATAAGGCGCTGTATCAAATGCAAAGATTATTATTTATTTTATAGACATCCATGCCCAGCAGCTCAGAAGAGGACACGTGAACAGACGGGTTAGATTTAGCTCCTACTGAGGGAGTGTTCCATGGAGGTTAGCCAAATTTGCAGCTGCCGTTGAGAGCTGTTCATGGGCTGAGTGTGAGTCAGGGACCTGCTCCATTTCCACCTGACTTTTGTGTGAGTTGCTGGGTTTAGATTGTAGTAATTGGCCATTTTGGGTCGCTCAGTGTTGGCATTCCGAGACCGGGTATAGCATGATTCTATTCAAAGTATCGCTGCTTTGTCCAAAAGCAAACTCAGAAGACACCAAAACGATAATTTCCATTCCCCAAACTAGACCAGGTCAGACATTCATAGCTCCTTTGCGGGAAACCACCAATTTAATGATGCCTTGGTGGTGAATTAAGGGCAGTTCTGTAAGTCCACAAAACTGCTTTGAAACCTCTTTCATATGGTACCCTAACCCCCATTAGACCATTTCATATCGTACCCTAATCCCCATTAGATAATTTCATATGGTACCCTAATTTACGTCTTGTCCCATCCTTCCCCATCTTCAGATTGTGCCTGAACACCTTCCTCTTTGACCAACCAGTCAACTCCCATGTACAACACAATTACTTAATTGCGTTTAGTAGCCCAGTTTGGCATCGCAGAGAGTAGAGCAAAGGGCAGCCAGATTGATGGCTTGAGCTGGGTACTCGGGTTTACGAGCTGAGTCTGTCACTGATCCACACTGGAGCTGAGAAGACTCGGTTCGGGGAAGGGGGAAATCTTATTGCAGTATTCAAGGGCAGCAAAAACACCTCCAACACCAACACAGCCCGAGTCTGTTATAACACTATAACTGGTTATAGTGCGAGTCTGTTTATAGGATCCGTGGACCCATTACTGTACACTTCCACCGCCACCCATGACTGACCTTGAAGTGACATCAGCGGATTCCTGTCGACTTAAGATGAGAAATTAAACCAAGGTCTCATCTTTGCCTGCTTGTTTTGCGGGACGCTGCTGTGCGCAATTGGCTGCAGCGTTTCTCCCACAAAACATTCAGTATATTCTGTGAAGAACTTTGAGACATCACAACCACGTGATAAGGTATTATATCAAATACAAAGATTATTACTATTGTTATTCAGTTGAATGTTAAAGATCCGTGGCACTACTCGAAAAGAGAAGGGAGTTTCTCTCTCCCAATGTCCTGACCAACAATCCCCAAATACTGACTTCATTGATTTCATTCCATTTGTGGGACCTTGTGTGCGAATTGGCTGCTACACTGAAAGTCACCACAGGTCACGGTAATGAGTTGTGAAGTCCTTTCAGACATTTTGAGACGATAAAGGCACTATTGAATTGCAGGTTCTTTCTTCCCCCTATATGTATGGATGTTTTCTTCCCGTATCAACGTCTCTGCTTCAGTGAGAACCTGACACATGAATATTTAAGAGAAATTTAAAATGCGAGCAGCACTGCTCCGTTTATTCCTGTCGCTGAATATTTTACCCACTGACTCTTGCTCCTGGAGTGCAGGTGGCATTTGCTTGATCACCACCAGCTGTGACATGAACACTGTTATTCCATTGTAACGCTGCAATCTAATACATTCACTGAGTTGCAAGTAACAACAACCCTTCCATTTGATGAAGCCCCCATAATAAAAACGTCTCAAAGAGCTTCACAGAGTTACAAGAATCCAGTGCAGTGACTGTATTTGTTGGGGAAAATATCAGCCGTTTTGCACACGTCAAGATCCCACAAACAGTGGGGTAAAGCAACCAATTCCCCCAAATAAAATTGCTAACTCACTGCATGTCTGTTTGCAGGACATGTTGTGCAGTGTTTGCCAACAAAACACGCAGTCACTGCACTTTACAGTGAATCTGGTAAAGAGCTTTGACATGTACTCCTGATGTGAAAAGCGCTGTACCAAAATGCAAGGATTATTATTACTTTCATTACTATTATCCAGAGGATTGACAGCCAGACACCAGGGCAGTTTTCTTTTACAATACTGTTGGGGGATCTTAAACGTCCACCTAATCAGGCACAGACTCATCAAAAAAGGATGCGTCTCCCACAAAGCAGTGCTGTGCCCCAGGACACGAGGTCCGGTCGCTAATGTGGCCATGTGTAAAGTGCTTTGAATTATTCTCCCAATGTGAAACACACTTCCTATTTGTGATACTGTCTGTCTATTTATCTATCTATATAAACTAATTAAGACGAAATATCTCTGTGTGTGTGTCTGTGTGTGTTCGCCAAGAACGCAATAACCGATTGACGTAGAGACATGATTTATACCTCATTGGAAACGGCTTGAATGGGAGTGTCATGGACATATTTTTTTCGGCGAACTCCTATCATTGCTGAGCTATATTAAAAAAAGTCCCAAAATATGAAGTAAAAAAGCCCCAGAATATGAGGGGCTGTACCTGATGTATGGTATTCTGCAACAAAGCAGCGACAGAGGAAATCACACACCCTTCAAGAGAGATACATCGGGAGAGGGACAATGAGAGGGAAAGAGAGAAGAGAGAGGTGAAAAATAATTCAATGCTACATGAATATTGTCTAGCCTCAGGAGAGGATAAGAAGCTGGGATTATTCTCCTTGGAGCAGAGAAGAGGAAGACTTAATAGAAGTTTTCAAAATTATGAGGGTGAACAAGGAGAAACTATTCCCACTGGCGGGAGGGTCGGTAACCCGAGGACTCCGAGTTAAAATAGTTGTTAAAAGAAACAGAGGGGAGGTGAGGAGAAATGTTTTCACACAGCGAGTTGTTGGGATCTGGAATGCATTGCCTGAAAGGCTGGTGGAAGCCGATTCCATAACAACTTTTAAGAGAACTAGATAATTATTTTGGGAGGACAAGTTTGCAGGGCTGTGGGGAGAGCGCGGGGGAGTGGGATCGGATTGCATAGCTTTTTTCAAAGTGCTGGCATAGGCACGATGGGCCGAATGGCCTCCTTCTGTGCTGCATAATTCTATTATTTTATAATTATTAAAATGTACTCTCCCTGCCCCGAAAAATACGCTGGGTCCAACAATCTCTTCAGGTAACAACAACAAAAAGATTACATTTGTATAGCGCCTTTCACGTTAGGAGGATGTCCCAAGGCGCTGGACAGTGTACAGCATTTCAGACCCGAGCTGAGGTCGGGGGGGCAGGAGGAGAAGCCATTAGAGGCAACAAAGTGGAGATGGTGAGAGAGATAGGATTCGATCCAGGCAAGGGCATCCACAAAGATTAAGTAAAGAGAGGCGGTGTATGTTGGAGTGGTCAACAGTGTTGAAGGCGGCAGAGAGGTCGAGGAGGCAGAGGGAGCCCTGATCACAGATGTTCAGAATGTCATGAGTGACTGTGACCAGGGCTGTTTCCGTTCTGTGGGCAGCGTGGAAGCCGGATTGGAGGGGTTCAAAGAGGGAGTGGCGAGAAAGAAAGGAGCAGAGCTGGGACGCGATGACTCGTTCCAGGACCTTAGAGAGGAATGGGAGGTTAGAGATGGTGCGGTAGCTGGAGAGCAGACATGGGTCCAGGGAAGGTTTTTTCAGAACGGGGTGATGACGGCTGTTTTTTGGGGGAGTGGAAGTGAACCGGTGGACAGGGAGAGGTTGATGACGTCAGACAGGAGAAGGGCCAGAAGGTGGAGCTGGGAGAGGTAAGAGTGAGGAAAGAAAAGAATGTTTTTTGGGGGGAGGGAGTGGGGGGAGAGAGGAAAGTTACATGGGTGAGTGAGTCAGTTGGGAGGGAGGAGAGTGGGTTAAAGTGGAGCCTGTGGCCTGCTCAGACTGAGACTGACCGAGCACCAGGAGCTGAGAGAGATAGAGACAGAGATCTGAGCACAGCTCACACACCGCATATGTGTCTGTCCGTCAATAACGCAATAGCCGATTGACGTTATGTACCTAATTTATACCTCATCAATTTATACCTATCGGAAAGGTCTTGGATGGGCGAGTGTCATGGGCATTTTTTTGTGGGGGTGGAGGGGAATCTCCTATCATTGATGAGCTATGACCTAAACAAGCTCATGACACATGTATGGCAGATTTGCTTGAGGTGTACACACAGGGTTTATGGTTTGTGAGTAGGTATCACTGAAATCTGCATTCCATATTGGATGCTTTGATTGCAAGCATAGCTGCAATGAGTACAGCGAGTACTTATATATATACTTGCAATGGGTAAAGCTTGCAATGGGTTAATTTATTCGGTCTTCTCTCTTTCATCTGCCATTTTTATTTGTCCTTGAAAGGCTTGATCTTCGCTTCTTAGGCATCTTTATCCCTTATAGTTAAGAAGATGTGCTATTGAGCTCATTAGCATCCTTGTTCACATATTCCAAACACATCTCCTTTTGGGAGGATTCCTGTTGGGACGCCTCAATGGGAGGACTCCTGTGGATGACTCCTAATTGGTGTCGGTTAGACAGACAAACAGACAGACATTTTCTCCTTATCAGTATAGTTGTGTAGATCTCTCTAGAAGGGTGTGTGGATTCTGTCTCCGCTTTGCGGCAGAAAACCACGCATACCTTTTTCGGGGCTTAATTAAAGCAATATTTAATATATTTTTTAATATGGCTCATGCTTGACTGGAAAAGAGCTAATTTTGATGGGCTAAAGAGGGACCTGGAGTTGGTGGATTGGCAAGTAAGAATGGCAGGTAAAACGACTCATGAGCAATGGGAAATCTTCAAAGATACGATAGCTCAGGGTCTAAATAGATATATTCCCACAAAAGGGAAATGTGCGAGAACCAAGCCTGCTTGGATGACCAGGGATATTCTGTCTAGGATGAAAAAGAAGAAGATTGCGTACGACAATTGGCGGATGCGACACTGAGGATAGCAAAGCGCATTATAGAGAATGCAGAAGTGATCTTAAAAGAGCGATAAGACAGGCAAAAAGATCGCATGAGAAGAGGTTAGCGGGTAACATGCGGGTAACAGGGTGTGGCTGATGTACTAAACGAGTACTTTGCATCTGTCTTCACAACGGAAACGGATGCCCCAAATGCCACAGTATTGGATGAGAGGGTACAGGACATAGATCAGATTACTATAGACAGAGAGGAAGTTCTGAAAAGATTGACTGGGCTCAAAATTGATAAGTCCCCAGGACCAGATGGGTTTCACCCAAGGTTGCTGTGGGAGATACGGGTTCAAATAGCGGAGGCTTTGGCCATTATATTTCAATCGTCATTGGACACAGGAGTGGTGCCAAGAGACTGGAGAGTGGCTAATGTTACCCCTCTCTACAAAAAGGGGCAGAAAGACAAGCCCGGAAATTACAGGCCAGTCAGCCTAACTTCGGTAATAGGAAAGCTACTGGAGACCGTAATCCGGGACAAAATAAATCTCTACTTAGAGGAACACGAGGTAATTAGAGACCCCCAACATGGATTTGTTAAAGGCAAATCTTGCCTAACAAATCTAATAGAATTTTTTGAAGAGGTGACTGCGAGGGTTGATGAGGGAAATGCGGTGGACATTATTTACATGGATTTTAAAAAGGCTTTTGACACAGTACCGCATAAGAGGTTAATAAAAAAACTGGAGGCCCACGGTATTAAGGGGACAGTAGCCGTTTGGATTAGGAACTGGCTGAGTGACAGAATGCAGAGGGTGGTGGTTAATGGGTGTTTCTCGCAATGGAAGGAGGTGTGCAGCGGTGTCCCCCAGGGATCGGTATTGGGACCACTGCTCTTTCTAATATATATTAATGATCTGGACTTGGGCATAGGGAGCACTATTTCCAGGTTTGCAGATGATACAAAGTTAGGTAGGAAATAGTGACCAAGATTGTGACGGACTGCAGGCAGACATACACAGAATGGTGGAATGGGCTGACATGTGGCAGATGGATTTCAATGTAGATAAGTGTGAGGTGATACACTTAGGTAGGAAAAATGATAGGAGGCAATATAGGCTTGGTAGCTCAATCTTAAGGGGGTGAACGTACAGAGAGATCTGGGTGTTCAAGTAAGCGATTCATTGAAGGTGGCAGAGCAGGTAGATAGGGCAGTAAAAAGGGCATTTGGTGTACTGAGCTTCATTAGTAGGGCATAGAGTATAAGAGTAGGGAGGTTATGCTTAATCTGTACAAAACACTGGTTAGGCCTCAGCTGGAGTACTGCGTCCAGTTCTGGGCACCTTACCTCAGGAAGGATATTAAGGCACTGGAAAGGGTGCAGAGGAGATTCACGAGAATGATACCAGGAATGGGGAACCTTAGCTATGAGGACAGGCTGGAGAAGTTAGGACTTTTCCCATTAGAGCAGAGAAGGTTACGCGGGGACCTGATAGAGGTCTTCAAGATCATGAAAGGTTTCGACAGGCGAGATAGGGAAAAGCTGTTTCCGCTGGTAGGTGTGTCTGTGACCCGTGGTCACAGTCTTAAGATATCTACCAAAAGAAGCAGAGGGGAGGTTAGAAGAAATGTTTTCACTCAGCGAGTTGTTAGAATTTGGAATGATCTGCCCGAAAGGGCAGTGAAGTCCGATTCGATAACAGCTTTTAAGAGAGAACTGGATAGGTATCTGGAGAAGACGGGTTTGCAGGGTTATGGGGAGAAAGCTGGTGAGTGGGGTTAATAAAAGTCAGTTGCTCTGTCAAAGAGCCGCACAGACTCGATGGGCCGAATGGCCTCCTTCTGTGCCGTAACATTCTATGATTCTATGATTCTATCAACCTTAGGAGATCCCCCCCAAAATATACCCATGACACCTCCATGCAAGACCTTTGCGATGAGATAAATCATGTCTATAGGTCAATCGGTTATTGCGTTCTTGGAGGACTCTCAGAGGAGCTTTATTAGTCTTTATTAGTCTTTATTAGTATAGATAATTGCTTTTGAGGCTAGTTTTAGCCCTGCAAACTGCCCTGATGAACTCAGTAACTCGCACGGTTTTGAGAACTTTAACAGAAATGTCTCTGTTTGCTAGAGTGATGGGCTGAGAAAAAGATATTGAAGGCCCAGCAATGCAATATGGGCCCTGCACCGTGCATTAATACCCTTTATTATTAACCCTGACAATTTATGGAAATGTTTTTGAAAGTTAAAACAAAACATTTACTGATGCACTTTTCTGTAATTTCTTTCTCTCTAGGTGTCATCTTCGCTAAGTTGGCAGCAAGAACAACAGCAACAACTATAGCGCCCTTCATGCGGGGTAGCATCCTGGAGTGCTTCATGGTGGTGGAATCAAGTCAACGGGGGAAGGAGGGTGGTGGTGACCGTAAGCACGAACAAAAAGGAAGGTCTTTAGGCTGGATTTGAAGGTGGGGAAGGAGGAGGTCAAGGCAGAGGTTCACACCTCACCTGTGAGTCAGTGGGCTGTGGGTTCAAGTTCATAGTAAGACCAGTGGTGGCCAACCTGTGACCTGCAGGTCGGCAATGGCATCAATCAAGAAATATTCAATTTATTTTGTTTGACAACCATCAAGCTGCTTAATCAGGTGGACATTAAAGATCCCACAACACCACTGGAAAAGAGAAGTGAGTTTCCCTCTCCTGGTTTCCTGGCTAACAATTCCTTCCCCCCCCCACCCAGATAAAATTGGTCACTGACTCCATGGCTCTTTGTGGGACATTGCACAAATTTGGCTGTTGCTATTCGCCAACAAATATACAGTCAGTGCACTTTACAGTAAATACTGGGAAGCGTTTTGGGAGAAACTTTATGAAGACTCCGTATCAGACTCGAGGGTTATTTTTCCATTGAGAGGAAGGTCCCAGCCTCCCTGTCAGTAGCAGCGCTGAGAAACATAACCCTCTCTCTGGAGCTCAGGAAAGCCACCACGCAGTGCCACCAGGTGGGAACATAGGCATGCAGCCCTTTGTAAATAATAATAATAATCCTTGCATTTGATACAGCGCCTTATCAAGTCTTCGAGACAACAACAACAAGATTACATTTGTATAGCGCTTTTCATGTTTGGAGGACGTCCCCGTCTCAAAGCGCTTCACAGACTATGCTGTAAAATGAATTGACTGTATAGTTTGTGGGTGATAATAATTCCTGCATTTGATACAGCACCCATAACATTGAAAATGTCTTAAAGTGCTTCACAAAGTTTCTATAGAGTGAAGTGATTGAGTATTTTGTAGGTGAATGCCAACTGCGAGGCAATGTGGACTTCCTTGAATCCAAAGTCGAGGGGTTTTGCTCAGCTGCCTCTGCCCTTATGTCTACTTCTCCCTCCCCATCTCCCCCTCTCACACCAGCCCCTACCCATCCCTGCCTTCACATCTTCGTCTCCCACTCCTCTCTCGCCACCACCTTAACCGCATGAAACCGACCACCTGCTCCCTCGACCCCATCCCTACACCTCTCCTTACCTCCCAGCTCCACCTCCTTGCCCCTCTGCTCACTACCATCATAAACATCTTCATGTCCATTAGTATTGTTTCGCTCCTTCCTCTCCCGCCACTCCCTTCATGAACCCCTCGAATCAGGTTTCCGTGCCGCCCACAGCACAGAAACAGCCCTGGTCAAAGTGATAAATGACATTCTGTCCATCTGCGACCAGTGCTTCCTCTGCCTCCTCGTCCTCTTTGACCTCTCTGCTGCCTTCGACACTGTTGACTCCTCTATCCTCATCCACCACCTCTCCTCTCACCTCAACCTTCACGGCTCTGTCCTTGAATGGTACAGATCGATTTACCGCCTCCACTTCATCTCCACAAACGGCTTCTCCTCCAGCCCCCGCACAGTCTTGTGTGCGTTCCTCAGGGCTCTGTCCTTGGTCCCCTCCTCTTCAATATCTATATGCTCCCTCTTGGTGACATCATCCGCAGATATGGGGTCAATATCCACTTATATGCGGATGACACCCAACTTTACCTCTCTGCCCCCACCCTTGACTCCTGACAGAATGTCTGTCAGACATCAAGTCCTGGATGAGAACGAACTTTCTTCAGTTGAACGTCAACAAAACCGAGGCTCTCCTGATTGGCTTCCGTCAGCGTCTCCTCACCAGCGCTGACAGCATCACCATCCAAGGCTGCACACTCCACCTTACTAAGCCAGTCCGGAACTTTGGCATTGTGTTTGACCCTCAACTATATTTTCTACCCCAAATCCATGCCATGACCCGTTCTGCCTTCCCCCACCGCCGCAACATCGCCCGGCTCCGCCACTGTCTCACACTGAAGGCCCCCGAGACCCTCATACATTCATTCATAACATCCAGGCTTCACTATGCAAACTCCTTGCTTTACGGCCTCCCCAACTCCTCGCTCCATAGGCTGCAGATCATCCAGAACTCTGGAGCCCGTGTCCTCTCCCGTACCGGGCTCCGTGACCCCATCACCCTCATCCTCGCCCGACTCCACTGGCTTCCCATCACACAGAGGATACAGTTCAGGGTCCTGGTCCTCAACTTCAAAGGCTTCCATGGTCTTGCTCCCCCCTACCTCTGTGACCTCCTAACTCCTTACCATCCAGCTCGCTCCCTCCGCTCAGCGGGCTCCGGCCTGCTTCACGTCCCCCCCCGCCTCTCTCGCCCCACCATTGGTGGAGTGGCCTTCTACCGCTCTGCCCCCATCTTCTGAAACTCCATCCCGTAGTTCCTCCACTTTACCCCTCACGTGCCTCCTTCAATACCCAGCTCAAGACCCTCCTCTTCAACTTTCAAACACCCAGTTTCCCCCCACTGCTCTCCATGTCCCCTGATCCCGACCCCCAGCTCGGGTGCGAAAAATTGACTGTCCAGCGCCTTGGGATATCCTCCCAACGTGAAGGGCGCTATCCAAAAGTAATTTTGTTGTTGTTGTTGTTGTAAATGTAGTAGACAATTTATGCACAGCGATTTCCCACAACCAGAATTATTTGGGGAATTGTTGGCCAGGACACCAGGAGAAACAAAATCCCTCTGTTTTCAAATCAAAATATTATAATGCCATGGGATTTTTAATGTCCACCTGAAATGTCTCATCCAAAGAACAATCCTCTGGTGTGCACTGAATTGAATAATAATCCCTGCATGTGATTGTGTGTTCATTTTGATATCTCAAAGCGCTTCACAGAATATACTGTAAAGTGAATTGACTGTGTATTTTGTGGGTGAAACGTGTGCCCAGTAGTGACCCATGAATATCAGTGTTTGATAGGGAGACTGATGGAAAGAGACAGACATGGACATTGAGCGTGCACAGTGCGTGTGCATGAGTACGTGATTCAAATGTGAATGTGCGTGCGGGCACGAGTATGTGTGTTGGTGTTCTCTCTCAGGATTCCCAGCTCCCGTATACTACACCTTCCTACACACACTGTCAGCCCTAAACACAGGCTGCAGTGTGTTGCGTCCGTGATGCTGTTCTGCTATTTGTTTTCTAAAGGTTTTATCCGGTGCTGTCACAGTTAGCTATAAAACACCCAGAGCAAACAATCGTCATGCCAAGCAACAATTTGAAAGAGATGTTCTGTTCCCTTGTTAAACTGGGTAAATGGAGAACGGTGGGGTGTGTAGATCTCCCCCTCTGTGCCCTCTGACTGTACCTTGGCGCTCAGATTTTAAGCAGGTGCTTTGTGCGGTGTTCACTCTCTCTGCCATTAATAACTGGGTCAAAAGGTGTCTTCCCGAATGCTTAGTTAATGGTAGACTGTTTCCGTGTTGGGATGTACCTCACATTGTATACACACAGTCAGTGTAAAGGAAGAGCGCAGACCTGCAACACGATGTTTGCAACACTGACAAGAATTATTTTCTCAGAACATACACAAACACACAGAGAGACAGAGACACAGAGAGCGCGGGTGGGGGGGGGTCGGGGAGGGTGAACAGAGACACCGAGAGACAGAGAGACGTCTCAAAGCGCTTCACAGACAGAGTGATATTGGGTTGGGGGGTGGAGAGGGAGAAGAGAGGGCATATCGTATCGTGGGACGTCCTCCCGACGTGAAAGGCTATACAAATGTAATTTTGTTGTTGTTATAATTGGCCTCAGTGTCCCTGACCTACAGAAGGGGAGAAGAAAATAAAACAGTCAAGGCTGCTGCTCTATTTGCTATCCAGTTGTATAGGCTGCTGTGGACGGTGAGCGTGAGGACAGGACTGGGGGCTCAAGTCAGATAATCCCCACAGTTGAATACTCGACAGACATTCGCAGATTGGATTCAATGAAGGAAGGATTTGCATTGTTATAATTGCATTGTCGCGCTGTACCATCTCAAAGGCTCCACATTAAGAAGCCCACCCCGTGGGGCGAGAGGCTGGAGGATGTCTGTAACCCTCCTCCTCCCATCCCCATGTGTGAGTCAGCACTCGACAGAGGAGTATGAGGTGGTGAGAGAGATATGTTTTTTAGAAAATCAAAATAGTATATCAGGAATGTAGCTTTAAATTACAGGGCAACCTGATATGATAATTGGCACCTACTTCATTCAGACGTGCCCTTTACAATAGCAGTCTGTTCTTATGACTCCCTGGAGTGGTAGAACAGGAGATTAATGCATTATGATGTTAAATGAATATTAATAAACAAGCAGTGGCACACAGCCAGTTCCCGATACTCAGCCCAGCTGCCCAGGCGCCAGGGCATTAACCGGCACAAGTCAGGCTTCTTGTCAACGTATGGGTAAATGCGAGTCCGATTAGAGCCATCGGCTGTTAATCAGTGACAGCCCGAATTAGAAGCTCCTCTACACTGTCCGTCCACACTCCCAGGTCAGGGTTAGAGACACAGTAAAGCTCCTCTACACTGTGCGTCCACACTCCCAGGTCAGGGTTAGAGACACAGTAAAGCTCCTCTACACTGTCCGTCCACACTCCCGGGTCAGGGTTAGAGACACAGTAAAGCTCCTCTACACTGTCCGTCCACACTCCCGGGTCAGGGTTAGAGACACAGTAACGCTCCTCTACACTGTGTGTCCACACTCCCAGGTCAGGGTTAGAGACACAGTAAAGCTCCTCTACACTGTGTGTCCATCCACACTCCCAGGTCAGGGTTAGAGACACAGTAACGCTCCTCTACACTGGTGTCCACCTCCCAGGTTAGGGTTAGAGACACAGTAACGCTCCCTCCACTGTGTCCACACTCCCAGGTCAGGGTTAGAGACACAGTAACGCTCCCTCTACACTGTGCGTCCACACTCCCAGGTCAGGGTTAGAGACACAGTAACGCTCCTCTACACTGTGTGTCCACACTCCCAGGTCAGGGTTAGAGACACAGTAAAGCTCCTCTACACTGTGAGTCCACACTCCCAGGTCAGGGTTAGAGACACAGTAAAGCTCCTCTACACTGTGTGTCCACACTCCCAGGTCAGGGTTAGAGACACAGTAAAGCTCTACACTGTGCGTCCACACTCCCGGGTGAAGCTCATTTCAGTAACATTTTTTTATTGCCTCCTTCAGTTTTCTTAAAGGTTGTTTATTCCCTTAGTCCTGTGTCCCGCGGTGGGGTTCCATGTCTGCAGTTTGTCTGCAGTCATCGCAGCCCTGCCTGACCCTGTCATCGCCCACACATCGCCCACAGCTCGAGCACACGTGCCTTCTTCCACGTGTGGCACGTAATCTACATAGGGATCGGGATCCCTGGATGATTTCTCGCAATCTCCAAAGCTGCTAAGATTGCATGGGATTTTGTGACGCTCTCAAATTTGGTCTTAATTTTGAACCTGATTCTTTTTATCGCATCCTGTCTGCTCAGAAACATCGTGCATTAACTTCACCCTCACTCCCCTTCCACCTGGAGTCCTGTAGCGCAGTGGGACGTCCTCCCGACGTGAAAGGCGCTATAAAAATGTAATCTTTTTGTTGTTGCTGTTGTTGTTAAGAGCACTCATCTCGCAAGTGGAAGGACCAGAGTTCAACTCCCAGCAGAGTGAAACCTTAGGCAAGTTTCCTTGCCTCTGCTTACCCACCAGTAAGTAGGAACCCGGTTGTTAGTCGATTGATGGATCGCTTTTCCGGGGGTAATAATTCCTTCAAAATAAATGAAAATAATTCGGTCCCTCAACCCACGACTGTCTGTGATACACTGCTGTGCGCAATTGGCTTCTCCTGGCAATTTTGTTGTGTTCCGCCCACAAAATACACAGTCAGTTGACTTTGCAGTCTATTCTGTGAAGCGCTTTGAGGCGTCTCGAAGGTGTGATCAGGCGCTGTGTCAAATACAAGGATTATTATTCTTGTGCTGCAATAACAGCTGTGGAAAAAACTGTGGTCCTCTGCTGCCACCTGCTGTCTGTTGGCAAGAATAACAGCTTCCCCACCCTGGAAAAATAGACCCCAAAGCAAATGCTGGAGATACAGCTGTGTTTAATAATAATAGTAATAATAATAATCCTTGCAGTTGAAATAGCACTTTTCAATTCGAACTACTTAAGGCTTTCTCTCACATTCTCACGCTCACTTGTGGTATAAAGGATGTGCTCTCCTTTGAGGTTGCTCCCACCACGCCAAAGGAAGACGTCCATTGGGCAAGTGATTTGGACCACAGCTGCTGGAAGATGTTACTTGCAGTCCAGGTTCATGAATCCACATTCATATGTCCTGGGCTTGGAATCCACCTTGATTGGCTTCCGGAGACGTAAGCAGTTGCTGCTCAAGCTCCGTACCCCCAACTGATAGAACCATCGTGCAATGGGAAGGAATGGGTCTGAGCTGCGGGCGCTGCGACCGGGGATTCTTCCCACTCAGCTCCTGTTAAGCGCTCCGACCGGCTGCCTTGGGTGAACTGCAAGTTGTTGTTTTGCCTGTTACCCCTGCAAGCCAAAGCCCTAATGGATAGGGTGATTCCAACCGAGTAATAACAACATTAATAATCCTTGCATTTGATACAGTGCCTTATCACAAGCCATGTAGGTACTGTGAAGTGTTGCGACTGTGCGTTTTGTGGGCGAAATGTGACAGCCAATGTCCCACAAACAGCCATGGAGTGAGTGACCGATTTTTGTCTCGGGGATTGCTATCAAGGGAACGCCAGCCCATGTGAAGGGCGCGGCACAAATGCAAGTTGTTGTGGCCGTTGGCCAGGGCACTGGGGGGAGCGAAACCCCCTTCTCTTTCCAAATAGCGCCGCGGAACCTTTAAAGGTCCGCCCGAACAGGCGAACGGGCAGCAGCGGGAAAGCGTTCCGGACGGCGCTCCCCGTGGCAAAGCTGCGCGGCTGTAGCCGGTGAGCGGTGACCCCAACGCACACTCTGGGGACCCCCCCCCCCCCCCCGAGCCTTGGCTCTCGCCAACCTGCGCCTAACGCTCCAGGGAGAGCACGACATTCCGGACACGGGGAATTTTTCCGGGTGTCGGTGCCGCTGCCTCTCCGTCTGGTGTGAAGCCCGTTACGGCAATGGTGATGGGTTCAGTGCAGGTGAGCAGAGGATCACATGCCTCAGCTGGGGGGCACTCGGGGGGGGGGTTTCGAGAACGAGCTCCGGCTTTGGAGGAGGAACGGGTCGAGCACGTGATCCAAAGGGGCCGCCGTCCTCGCCGCATCGATGCGCTCGGCGCTGGATTGCGGCTGCCTGAGCTGAGCTGAGCTGAGCGGAGCGCCGCGGCCTGGACACGGGTGGGGACAGCGGGTGGTGCTGGTGTCCGGGGGCGGGGGGGAGCGGCGAGAGGTGCCGGGGTGTGGTGGGGGGGTCCTCAGGTGGGGGCGGCTATTTGCAACGTAAACTCGGAGAGAGCGAGCGAGAGGCGAGGGCGGAGCTCCGGGAGACGGGAGGGTGAATGGCGGTTGGCAGCCGTTAAGCGGCCGTCTCCTAGCAACGGGGACCCCAGGGACCACGTGACCCTCCACAGGACCCCCGGAGACCACGTGACTCCTCGCAGACCACCAGAGGCCACGTGACTCCTACAGATGCCCCTGAACTTTCCGTGACCCCACGGATAACCCCCCCCCAACTCTCTGTGACCCCACGGATAGCCCCCCCCAACTCTCTGTGACCCCACGGATACCCCCCCCCCAACTCTCTGTACCCCACGGATAGCCCCCCCCAACTCTCTGTGACCCCACGGTTAGCCCCCCCCCAACGCCCACATGCCTCTGTGACCCCACGGATAGCCCCCCCCCCAACTCTGTGACCCCACGGATAGCCCCCCCCCAACTCTGTGACCCCACGGATAGCCCCCCCCCCTGTACCCACGATAACTCTCTGTGACCCCCACGGATCCCCCCCTGAACTCTGTGACCCCCACGGATACCCCCCTGAACTCTCGTCACTCCCGTGCCGTGGCCTACACTTCCCAGAGGCTTAAGCGTTAAGGAGACGAGACCATGCAGCCTCTGCCCAGCCCCGCCGTGCCCTGCGAGTCTCCCGCTGTGGCGGAGAGCGTAGACAAGAGGGAGCCGGGGGCCATCACCGCAGCCACGGCCACCGTGACCGCCAGCCCCGGGCCCCCGGGCAACGGCAGCCCCGAGCTGGAGGTGCACCCTGCGGCGGAGACAGCGTGTGAACCCCGGCCCCAAACCTTCGACATGCTCAGCTTAGTGGTGGCTTCCAAGCGCCTGGAGTTCTTTGCTGAACCGCTGACCGATCTCTGGGAGATGGTGAAGTATTTAATCAGGTACGGAGCTGGCTCGTGTTGTATGTTTGCGGGTGGCTGTCGCTCACCACCACACATTCTCCCCCTTCCCCCACGCAACACCTCAACTTCTCAGTGCAGTCCTGTAGCTTAGTGGTTACAACACTCGCTTCGCAAGCGAGAGGACCCAGGTTGGATTCCCGGGCATTTTTTCTTACTCCACACTACTATCTTTTTGATCTATGTAAATAACCTGGACCAGGTATAGGGAGTACAGATCCGAACACCTCGCTGTGTGAAAATATTTCTCCTCACCTCCCCTCTGTTTCTTTTAACAACTATTTTAAATTGGTGTCTTTGTGTTACCGATCCACTGCCAGTGGGAATAGTTTCTCCTGTTCACCCTATCGAATCCCCTTATCATTTTGAAAACTTCTATTAAATCTCCTCTTAACCTTCTCTGCTCCAAGGAGAATAATCCCGGCTTCTCTACCTCTCCTGATAACTGAAGCCCCTCATTCCTGGTACCATTCTGGTCAATCTCCTTTGCTCCCTCTCCAATGCCTTGACATCCTTCCTAACGTGTGGGGCCCAGAACTGAACACTGTCTCTCGCTGAGGCCTAACCAGTGTTTTATATAGAAGTTCATTATAACTTCCTGACTTTTGTATTCTGTGCCCCTATCTATGAAGCCTTGTATCCCGTATTCTTTTTTAACAGCTTTATCTGCCTGTCCGGCCACCTTCAAAGATTTAATCATATGAATCCCCCGGTCCCTCTGTTCCTTCACCCCCTTTAAGATTGTAGCCTCTAATTTATATGTAATTGGGTGATGTGTAAAGTCAGCGCAGTGGGAGAGATGAGGTGCAGTGTTTAGATGCGGTGCATTTAAGTGCAGATCAGCAAGAGCCAAGGCTTAGAGACAGTAGAGCGTGTGTTGGGGTAACGAGCCACTGTACCACCTGCCACAGAGCAGCAAGTACTGGGAAACTACCCACTGATGTTGAGAATCCCGGCCTCCAGCACCTTTCCTGGTAACCGTTTCCAGGCCACTGGCTTTTCCAGATGAATTATCCAGGCACTCTTGGAAATGTCCTCAGAATTTATGGCTTGCTTGCGTGTGCTGGTATACACCAAGCAGTGATTCACTCTGTGTATCGAGGGAAGTGAGTGTCAGCTGAGAGCAGAATGAGGATGGATGAGGGTGATGTGTGAGGTTGGTACCTGTGTTTAAATTTCTCTACGTTAAACTTCATCTGCCACGTGTCTGCCCATTTCACCAGTCTGTCCTCTTGCAGTCTGCTATAATACTCCTCACTGTTTACTACTTTTCCTCGCTTAGTATCATCTGCAAACTTGGAAATTGTACTCCCTATATCCAAGTCCAAGTCATTATATAGATCAAAAACTGCAGTGGTCCCAACACTGACCCCTGAGGGACACCACTGTATACTTCCCTCCAGTCAGAAAAACAACCGTTCACCACCACTCTCTGCTCAGATCTTGGAAACTACACCTGGTGTGTCGGGTTATGTCTGTCAGCGTCGTCAGGTGAGGAGGAGCAGGAGACATGAAAAACATGGTTCCTGAAAGCGTTACGACAGTATCTAACAGCAAATGGGAAACACATTCTACAGAAGTGAAATCATTATAGAATCATAGAAGCTTATAGCGCAGAAGGAGGCCATTTGGTCCATTCTGCCTGTGCTCTGTGTTTGAAAGAGCTACCAACTAGTCCCACTCCCCCGCTCTTACACAATTTTTTCCTTTTCAATTCCTTTTTGAAAAGTAGTATCAAATCTGTTTCCACCGCCCTTTCGGGCAGTATATTCCAGACCATAACAACTCTCGGTTTAAAAAAAAATTCTCCTGTCTGCCCTCTGGTTCGTTTGCCAATTATCTTACAAATTAAATGATGTTGGGAAACAGGAGCAAGAGGTGGCCCTCAGGCCTGTTCTACCTGTTTAATAGAACTTGGCAAACAAAGATTTTACCCTCCTGCCCTTTTGCCACATCCTTTAATACCTCTAGTACTTCCAGCCAAGTAATAAAAATAATAATAATCCTTGCCTTTGCTATAGGGCCTTATCACATTGGTGAGATGTCTAAAAACACTGCACAGAATATACTGTAAAGTGGATTGATTGTGTATTTTGTGAGTGAAACTTGACAGCCAGTAGCCCACAAACATTCATGGATTGAGTGACCACATTTTTTTTTAAGGGAACAGTCTATTGCTCTTGTAAACGTTCCCTATTGATTCTATCCCTACAGTTTTCTGGCCAGAACATTCCACACCTTCACAACCCCTCGTGTGAGGAAATGCTTCCTGATGACCTCAGTTCTAACTGTCTTGTTTCGTATGTTAAGGCTATATTCCCATTCTAGCCCTAATCAGTCTCATACCATTGAAGTCTCGCTCTAAAGTTGACCCCATTCCCTTGTCACTGTACTGTGTTCTCCTGCTATTTTGCCAAATACTTTGACTTCCTTGTGTCATATTATTTCAATGGAGTGGATTCCTGTTGTGGTCCCTTTTGAATGCACCCGACAATAAGTGGAAACGGGAACGGAAATTTGCAGTAGTCATAGACATCTAAATAAAGAGGCTGACCAGTTCGTAGAAACATCCACATTTTGAAGGAACTGTCTACTTTTTCATACTCCCCACAGTTAGAAATCCATTGTGCTGTGTGGTATAGGCCTTAATAATAATAATAATCCTGTAAAATAATCCTTGCATTTGATATAACGCCTTAGCGCGAGACATTTCAAAGCGCTTCACGGAAGATACTGTTAGAATTGACTGTATATTTTGTGGGCGAAACGCAGTAGCCAATTGCACACAACAGTGCCCAACAAACACTCATGGATTGAGTGGCCAAATCATGATTGATCGACTCCAGTTTAAATCCCTGATCTGTATTGAATGATTCTTTCAGGATTGGAATATTCAGTACAGGATTGGGTAATGTTATAGATAATCCTGAGGAGGGGGAAGGTTTTTTTTATAGGCTGGACAGTGCAGTGAGGGGAGCGATGGCGGGTCAGAAATTGGATCAAACATGAGCGAAGGTTATGCACCATAGAACAGATGGGTCCCTAAACGAGTGGTGGCCAACCGTTATGGTCAGCCAACAAAATTAATTTCCTTGATTAAATATTTCTTGATTTATGCCATTAACCAATAAATAAAAAACCTGGAAAAGCATTGATTAATTGGGCATGGAGTTGTCTATTTGAAAAGAGAAGGGAGTTGTTCTCTCTCTCTCTCTCTCTCCCGATGTTCTGGCCAACAATCCCCCAAACAATTTGGTGACTCGCTCCATGGCTGTGTGTGGGACACTGCTGCTCACAAACGCGCTGCCGTTTTCACCCACACAGTCACTGCAATTCAAAGTAATTCCTTTAAGACAGACATCCTCTTGTCATGAAAGGCGCTATATTGAATGTAAGGGTTATTATTATTGTGATATTTTGCCTGATCCACACATTGGTATTGAGCACAACCAGTGATGTTTTGGGGGTTGCTAATTGGATAGATTTCAATTTCTTTTCCCCAGGAGCCTCTGTCACATATTATCTGTTCCATTGTGCATAACCTTAGTTTCACATTTGATCCAATTAATGTCCAACAGATAACCCCACTCCTCCCCGATTATTGTTTTCATTACTTTTTGTGTGGGTAAATTGGACTCCTGAGGTAACTTAAGTGAATACCTATCTGCTTTATGGTCATTGAGAGTACAATTTTGAGTCCTGGAATGCTATCAGCAATAGATTTCTCCTCCCTCGCGCTTTTCTGGTGGTATTTAAACTTTGCAGCAACCTCGACGTGTGTTTTTTATGGCGCTGTATAAATTTTAATGACCTATATTCTGCAATAAAGCTGGGAGATAATTAAGAGTTTGTGAAGCAGTTTGTAGATTGCAGTAAGATGTGCTGGGTAATTGTGCTTCCCTTTGTAGAAGCTCTATGTGATACACAGAATGTCAAGAAGTAAGTTTCTTCTCATCTCACTAATAGCACGAATACAACAACAAATTACATTTGTATAGCAGCTTTCACTTTAGAGGTGCTGGACATATCTAGACACCTTTAGAGGCGCTAGAGACATCTTAAGGCGCTGGACAGTCAAAGATTTGCACCCGAGTTGGGGTTTGGGATCAGGAGGGGTAGAGGGTGGAAGGGTGACTGAAGGCACGGTCAAAGAGGAGTGTCTTGAAACCCATCTCAAGGTTGTACCTGAAGACCTTCCTCTTCGATCGTCCTTCCTGCTACCCACTGCCCCCCCACCCCCTGGCTCGGTGACATTCACTGTCAAGCGCTCTGAGACACTATCTGCATGAGGGGCGCTATACAAATGCAACTTCTTGTTGTCTCTAATTTGAAGAATGAGGATGACTGTTAGATAATACTATTTTTTGGCAGTGAGTATGTAGTAAACAGTCATGGTTAAGAGGATGTGCCCTTGTTCTACAATACTCAATGATTGCATTGTTTTGCAGGTGGAAGTCACCAGTCTTCTCCTTGTCATGTTGCGTCACTCTCAATGTGCTCTTTCTTGCACTGAGTGAAGGTAAGAAGAATTTCACCCGAGTTGGGGGTTGGTACTCGTGATAATTTTCCTGTGAATTGTTTCTCCATCAAATATGATCGTTGGTTTAGGAATTGTGTATGTTATTGTATGTGAGTATCAGTGATCAGTTGCTGGCATGGTCGAGTGTGACTGACTGTATCTGATAACTCAATGTCTTCAATTACTCTGCTTCTTGTTCTATTTCATTAATATCCAGGATTTGAAAATCTCACCTTGGTTTAGTCAGTAACACTCTCCCTCTCTGAGCCAGAAGGTTGTAGCTTCAATCCACTGAGTTGGAACTGAATTAGTTCATTCTCCTTTGAGAATTTGTTCAGGGAGTTTGGCATTTGCAAAGCATTCACGACATTTAACAATAGCTGTTGTAAAGTACTTTGAGACATTTTGGCATTTAAGGTACTATAAAATGCAAGCTCTTACTTTCCACTGCCTTTCGGTTGAAGAAACATATCTAATGCCACTTTTAATGTGTAGGGGTTTTGGCAATCCTCTCATTTTCTCTGTCCAAACCAGTCAGGATTTATATTGAACTGTTTGAGACTGACTACTAATAATAATAATTAATAATAATTCTTGCATTTGATATAGTGCCTTATCAAGTCAATGAAATGGCTCGAAGCACTTCACAGAATATCCCTAAAAGTGAATTAACTATGTTTTGTGGGCAAAACACAGCAGCCAATTGTGCACAGCAGTGTCCCACAAACAGTTGTAGATTGAGTGAGCAATTTATTATTATTATTTTTTAAGGACCTGGAAAAGCGGGCCACCAATCGTCTAATTACCGGGTTCCGATTTACTGCTAGGTAAACAGAGATGTGTGGAGTAAGGAAACTTGCCTAAGGTTTCACCCTGCCTGAGAATTTAACCCAGGTCCTCTTGCTTGCAAGGTGAGCGCTCTAACTAATATGCTATGGAACTGCGTGCAACTGAAACCTCTTATCTGCTGAATGTCTCTTGCGAATGCTCCGGTTAGATACAGAGAAACCCCTCTGGTCGGGGAATCCAGAACAAGGGGGCATTATCTTAAAATTAGAGCTAGGCCATTTAAGAGTGAAATTAGGAGGCAGTTTTTCACCCAAAGTGTAGAGGAAATCTGGAACTCTCTGACCGCAAAAGACTTGTGAATCCATTCAAGTTTTCAAGACTAAGTAGATAGATATCTGTTAGGTCAGGTTATCAAGCAATATGAGGCAAGGGCAGGTAATTGGACTTGAGGTACAGATCAGCCATGATCTTATAAAATGGTGGAACAGGCTCGAGGGGCTGAACAGCCTACTCCTGTTTCTATGTTAGCTGAATGCTAGTTCTTTCTTTCTTCAGTTGGCAAAGTGTTTCACAGTTCTGTTTTCCTCTTTCATGTTTTGCAGCCGGTTGGTTTACTTTGTTGGCACTGGTTATCTCAGTGCCAGCAGCATTGGGTTACCTGCAGGACTGTTGCCGAGAGCAGCTGACAGAACAGGCTGTCATGAGGAGGCGAAATCACACTGTCCGGAGAGAGGATCTTCAGAAGGTCAAAATCACCAGACAAGAAGCTCTGGTAGAAATCAAAAGTTTGTAAGTTTTTGTAGTGCTGTGTTTCCTCTCCTGTTTTTCCAATTAACTTTTTTCCAATCCTCTGTGGTCCAGTTAATAATAATAATCCTTGCAATTGATATAGTGCTTTATCACATTGTCGAGACGTCTCAATCACTTCACAGGATACGCTGTAAAGTGAATTGACTTGTGTATTTTTTGAGCAAAACATGACAGCCAATTACGCACAGCAGTCATGGATTGAGTGACCAAATTATAATTTTTTTTGAAGAGATTAGTACCCCCGGGAAAACGATCCGCCAATCAACCTAATAACTAGGTTCCTATTTACTGCTGGGTATACTAAGGAGTGCGGAGTAAGAAACTTGCCTAAGGTTTCATTCTGCCTGGGAATCAAATCAGGTCCTCTCGCTTGTGAGGCAAGCGCTCTAACCACTGAGCTACAGGACTCCACAATTCCATCAGACACAAGCTGCTCTCCAGTACCTTTCCCAAGTGGCTATTATTTATGTGAGCGTGCTATTTGACTTGAGTGGGGGCAAGTGGGAAGAAATGTCCTTTTACTGGCTCCCTGGTTGAGATCAGCTAACTCAGCACAGACTGCGATTTGAACCTGTGACCTTCTGGTCTGGGTGGCTTAATGCTTCAGTGCCTTTACCATCTAGGAGTTGTTTAGTAATTATAATAAATAATCAGGCATGTGGATTGAGGAAACTTGCCCAAGGTTTCACTCTGCCGGGAATCAAACCCAGGTCTCTCGCTTGCGAGGCGAGTGCTTTAACCACTGATCTACAGGACTCCTGTAATAATAATTATGATTATTAATTTGGCGGGGGGGTCATGACTGGTCTACCCTTTCAAGTGCTGCCGACTGCTATCATCAGCAATGCCCTGGAGTACTGCAGACCCTCCTGGCTCAGGAACTGGACTGGAGACCGTCACCAAGGATGGCCTCGATTGTGAGATTCTGTTGCTAAACATGTCACCATGGAGCCAGTTCAGCTCCAAGGAGACCCGGTTTACCTCCCCGCAAGGAGAATAGCCACTACTTGGTCATTTGACATCCAACAAGCTGTCAAATTTGAGCCCTCACTAGGTGGATGTTAGGTACCAGGAACTCCCTGCGAGCTTCCTAAAGGCAACACAGCTCAGCATGAAATGCGAGAGAGTACTGCCATCATCTTGGACACACTTCCGTTCCCATTTAGCGATGGTGCCACCAGTTGAAAGTGTGGAACTAAAGCTTAAGGGAAAGAAAGACTCGCGTTTAGCATTTGATCATCTCTCTTAGCAGCCTTTCTGAGATGTCTCTTTCTGAGGCTATAGAACTGGAAACACTGGTTGATCAGCATTTGAAAGAGAAACATAAGTGATTGTTCTGGGTGTGACACATAAACAGATTGAAGTGCAGGAATAGCTGGTGACAATGTCTGTATTAATTATTGATGTTATTGGTCTGCTGTTGCCATGGCCTATGGGCCATTTTGCTGTTAATAATCCTTGTATCTGATATAGCACCTCATCGCGTCGTCAAGATATCTCAAAGCGCTTCACAGGATATATTGTGAAATGGTTTTGACTGTGTTTTGTGGGCGAAATGCGGCAGCCAGTTTGTGCACAGCGATGTGTCACAAATAGCCAGGGAGTGAGTGATCATTTATATAAAAAAATATTTGGATGATTGTTGGCCAGAACACTGGGAGAAACTCCCGTCTCTTTTTGAATAGTGCCACGGGTTCTTTAACAACAACGTCAGTGAATTCTGTGAAGCGCTTTGAGACGTCTTGAAGACGTGATAAGGCGCTATTTCAAATGCAAGGATTATTATTTACATATTTATTTATTCACGCAGGGTAGCGTCCCAGAGTGTAACATTAACCTGAAAAGGGAGGCGGGATTTTGGTTTAATGTCTAATTCGAAGAGGAATCCTGTGGGGGTCACTGTGCTGTTGCTATAGTCTGGAGGAAAGGCGGTCTGAAAACCATAAAGATACCCAAGGCATTAGCCTCGTTGCCTCAATAGCTATAGCTCTGCCACAAGAGGAAGTGGTGGCCGGCATGTTGTGGGTAAACAATGTGAGATTTTGTGATACGTAAGGGAAGTAGAATGCGAGACCTGTTGTGTATTTGTCAGCCTGGTTGACGCTTTTACAGAAAGTTAAGGCTGCATAAAACATATATTCCTCTTCCACCCAATATTCTCCCCTCAAGCTGACCATTGCAGTACATCTCACCCACAGTAAAGAGTTTATTCCCATGCTGCTCTATTGCTTATCTACTGATTTCATCTCCGAATAACTATTATTTACACTCAAATATACTGAGATAATGCTGTCCTGTGATGATCGGTGCAACAAACCTCCGTAACTCACTCAAGTGGCACTTGCAGTCTGCTGTTTGCCTACAAATATACAGTCAGTGCTTAACAGCAATTTCCCATGAAACACTTTCAGTATTGTGAAGTTACAGGCACTGTGTCAAATGTAAGGATCATTATTAACTGTAAGCAGCATAATAATAATAATAATCCTTGCATTTGATATAGCGCTTTTCACGTCGGGAGGACGTCCCAAAGTGCTTCACAGAACACACTGTAAAGTGAATTGACTGTATATTTGTGGGTGAACGCGGCAGCCAATTGCGCACAGCAATGTCCCACAAACAGTCGTAGATTGAAAATGACCAATTTATTATTGTTTTGGGTTTTTGGAGGGATTATTAGACTGTGGAGTAAGGAAACTTGCCCAAGGTTTCGCCCTCTGCCTGGAATTGAACTCAGGTCTCTCGCTTACAAAGCGAGTGCTCTAACCACTGAGATACAGGACTCCACTTCAATTGTGCAAAAAAGAAATAAATTAGATGTACAGTTTTTTTAAAAAAAAGATTGGATGCACATAGTGGCTTGCAAATTTTCATATTTTTCACAAAGCAACAGTAAAGACACAATTTCACAAAGTTGATATATATGCATTTACTATATTGTCTTGATTGTTACGACATCCATTGAAATAAATTTTTACTGATTACGGATTTTAAAAAAATTTACCGTAACACTTCTGCATAAAATCTTCTTTCAAAAGCGTCAATGCTTCTAAAATGATTTAAATTTTGATTCAAATACAATAAATTTCTTGCTCAAGATAGTGAAAATTAGAGCTTTGAGGGCAAGGAAGAAATCACTTCCAATGCAAAAGTGTGAACATTGTTTGCACATTTGGTAATTTGTGGAGGATTTTTTTTTAAGTTAAGCTTTGAGTCTGGGTTGAGATGCTCCCTTCATATGGAAAATTTAAAGACAGTAGACGGAGGACCCTTCATTGCAGGCAGGCAGGCAGTCTGGACCAGATGTGAACTCCACTCCTTGAGATAAGAGAACGGTGTTCCAACCCAAAGCTGCAGCAGTATCTCTTCATCCTTGCCTCCCTCCCTCGCTCCCTATTTTTCCCAGAATTGTCATCAGATCCCACTTGAAATTTCTTGAAATCCATTTTTTTAGTTGGAGTGTTGGCCAGGTTTCTGTCCAGTGGTGTTTTTCTAACTCTCTGTGCTTTCTTCTTGTGGCATTTCAACTGCTTATTTTGAACACATTCCATCGCCTTCGTTCCAACCTCCCACCTTTCGGAGTTGCTCACAATTCTTCTTCAACCCAGCATTGTCTTTTCTTGTCCAAACCAATGTTATGCAGGAGATAATGTGCCAAAGAAAATTGAACAATTTTTCTGTTTGTGTCTCTCCCTTTCCTTAAAGAATGCCACTAAGAGTAAGTGGGAGAGTCGTTCTGTCAAAGGAGATAAGCGTGCTGTGTTGTGACCGCTTCATCCAAATTTACAACTTTGTTATAATTTTCCTTATTTTTTNAAAAAAAACTAACTGGTTGAGATCTGGTGAAAGGCTGGTGGAAATCTATGCGATGTGCTATCTCCATTTTATTAATAATAATCCTTGCATTTGATATAGCACTTTTCCCGTCTTCTAGACGTCGCAAAGCATTTCACAGAATAGGCTATAATATTTGTGGGTGAAACACGGCAGGCAATTGTGCACAGCAGCGTCCCACAAACAGTCGTGGATTGAAGTGACCAATTTATTATTATTTTTATTTTCTTGAGGGATTATTATCAGGCGTGTGGAGTAAGGAAACTTGCCCAAGGTCTCACCCTGCTGGGAATTGAACCCAGGTCTCTCGCTTGCAAAGCAAGTGCTCTAACCACTGAGCTACAAGACTCCACTTTGAGAGGCTGATTGTGGGATCGCTACAATTTTGAATGAACTGCCCTTCAGAATGAGATGTTCAATCAAGGTCCCGTCTGCTGTTCGCTCTGATGTTGTTGGAAAAGAGAAAGAACATTTTTATGGCGTCCTGGTCAATAATCCTCCAGATTAGCCTGGACAGGGTTGGTAGCACTCTCACCTCTTGTTCAGAAGATTGTTTCAAGCTCTATGACATGCCTTGGAGCTTCTAGTCTAGACTCCCATTTCAGCACAATGCTACATTGTCAGAGGTGTTCACTGGGAGTCATCTCCACTCAGCTCCTGTTAAACCTGCAAGTCAAGCCCTGATGGTCCTAGCTGAACAAGCAATGGGAAAGCTTGCCACGGCAATATCAATGGCAAACTATGAGGTTTTAGCTGGTTAGACTCCAGCAGTTACCCCAACATGGGGTCCCAAAGCCTTGGTTCTTGTCAGCCTGTGCCTAATACTTTCTGGAATTAAGTAGGCAGTATGCGTCCCTCCAGTGAGAGAGTAAGCATTCCATTCTAACAATATATCTCTGGGATTTCCATTTGTAGGTGGGATGCAAGGAATTGTCAGCTTGGTTTGGATACTCCTCAGTATGGTGTTGAGTTTCCGCGTGGACCAGACACCGAGCTTGGGAGGAAAAAAAATCTTTCAGATGAAATCCAGTCTCTGACTGTTCAACTGCTGTTCCAAGACCTTTAAATCCCATTTCCCATTCAATTGCATTGCCCAACCATGAAGAAATACCTGCTTTTACTGCCTGATCAGATGAAGGTGTAAGATTCTGTGATTCTTTTTTAGTTAAGAAAACGGGAATTTCTTCTGGTGTCCCCAGCCAACAATCCTCCCAATTAACCGTCTGTGTGAGGGAACTTTGATGGTGGAAATGCCCTCCATCTGTGCCTAGAAAAACACAATGGCAATAATCACCTGTGAAGAGCTTTGAGAGATTTCAATGGGATCGGGAGCTATAAACATGCAAGTTCTTTCTCTCTCGTAGTCTATCAATGGAAGAGTGAAGGAACAGTGAAAAAAAGGTTTAGAACACTTCTTCCCCCACTGATTAACCTTTTGTACTGTTAGTGTAGAAGTTGGATGTTGCCTGGGGCAGGACATCACTTTCTTTTGTAACTATTTGATCTGGTTCCTCAGTTTTGTCAATGCATTCCGACCTTGAATAAATCAGCTTGAACCAAAGACACTGTAGCACACAACAGTGGGGTTTGATGAGGGTGAATTCCTGGCCAGGCCTGTACTGGTTCCTTGTGCCTCTGCCATACCCTCGACCACAAAAAGTACATCTCGATCAATCTGTTCCTATACTGTGCACGTTACCAGTCAGGAATGTGCTGATCAGATCTGTGTGTGCATTCTAGTCAAATCCACACAGAAACTATTGTGTAGAGGTTGCTCCACTGAAGGTCAGTTTGAACCTTTTAATTTCACAAATGAAACAATTACAAAAGGAAAAATATTCCATGTTGCACAATTATTTGTTCCATTGTCTCTTCTGTCTTATTCTTGCTACGTTTCTACAGGCAGCTGAGAACTGTTGCTGATTTTGCAGTAATGGTTACTCTAATAATAAAATAATAATATTACTTGCATTTGATATAGCGCTTTTCACGTCTCTAGACCTCTCAAAGCGCTTCACAGAATATGCTGTAAAGTGAATTGACCGTATATTTGTGGGCGAAACGCGGCAGCCAATTGCGTACAGCAGTGTCCCACAAACAGTCGTGGATTGAAAATGACCAATTTATTATTGTTTTTATTTTGGAGGGATTATTATTACAAGGATGTTAAGATGAGATGACAAAACCACCACGTTCAATGGTTTCCTCTTGGCTAAGCCATCGTTTCCAGGTCTCAGTGAGAGACAGACACAACAGAGGAAGTCAAAAAGTGAGCAAGGAGCACTGTAACTCATTGTGTGTCCAATCAATAACATTTTACCACCTCTCCCACCAACCCTATCCGATTAATATCTGTATAGACATAAACAGCAACGAGCAGACAACAAGAAACAACAACAAATAGTGAGGGGAATAGTGAGGGGAATTAACCAGCTAGACAGGGGCCGACTCTTCCCTCTAATAGAGGAGTTTCAACATATCTCTTTACCCAGGGGCCAGTTAACGACAGGTTGCCAGGCAGGGTAATTGTGTCCTGGATGCTGGATTCATATTAAAAAAGGAAGACAGTAGGGTTGGTAGTTTGGAAGATGAGATAGGATGGATAGAAGTGCCTTCTTCATCCAAACCAATCTTTTGATCTTGCCCAAAAGATGGGACACTCCTACAATTAGAACTGAGACTTTTCTAGATGTCCCAAGACTTTCCTCTTTGATCGTGCTTTCGGCCTCCCTCTCACCTCCCCTACCCCTCTTGCTCGGGTGCAAACCCTTAACTATGCGGCACCTTGGGACGTCCTTCTAATGTGAAAGGTAGATGTAATTTTGTTGTTGTTGAGACGGTTAGAAGTGAAATCAGAAAACATTTCTGAACACGAAATACTGCGAGGATATGGAATGCACTGCCTCAGTTGGCTGTACAGGCAGAGTCAATTGAGATGCTTGAAGGAGGGATAGCTAAAGACTTGGGAATAAAGGTGTTGCATTGAGGGATACTGTATGGAAAAGGTGGGAAAATGGATTAAAATTTCTGCAGAGATCTAATAACCTGGTGAAAATCCACTATATCAAATACAACGATTATTATTATTGTTGTTGCAGTCGCAGTCAATCTGAGTCTGTTTTTCACTTCTAAACAAGTGAGTGAAGGACATGAGCTATGCTGGTCAGAGGGCACTCAAGATCTGGCAACTGTGAAACCAATGAGTTCCCTAGAGCCTGGAGGGTTGTGGTATCTTCTGATCTCAGTACTATGAGAGTTTGCTCCACATCCCCTGAATTTTGCTCCCAGTGATTTTAAAAGCTTGGATTCCATCTGCCCTTAAAGGGCTGTATCCTGCGAGTTACTGACTAGGTGTGAGCTGTGTCTTAGCACAATAGTTTCACTCACACCAGCCTTTCACTTCTTCTCCCACAGTCTAATTCAGCTGGGCGAGATGCTGAACCGAACCTGCAACCGCTGTGAGGCTGCGTACCGTGTGCTCTACTGGGAAGATCACTCCATATCCTTCCTGTAAGTGAATGACTGTCAACAACACGTTTATAAAGCGCAGTTGTGCAAAATGAGCACCTCACAGCACTTGATAAAATGAGATGAATTTCGCCATGAAGTGAGTGTTTTTTTGGGGAGGTAAATGTGCCACCAGTGGAGGGGGGTGGGAGTCTCTTGGGTCCACGTGAATCATAAACCAAAGATTCAATTAACTTCAGGAGAGTTGGGAGTGAAATTGGGGATTGGGTGAGAAGGTCAGAAGTAGCCCACGTCAGTGTTTCACCATGAGATTTGAATTGAGTGATTCACAAAAGGATGGATTGTGGCCAGTCCTCTGGAACTCTGCTTGTACGCTGACCTTGGATCTCTGTGAACCAAGTGCCTCCTCGGAGTTCTAGACTGTGACACACCTGAGATTTTCTAATTACAAAACCTTTTGTAAACCTTGTAATTTAGAATCATACGAGTATTACAGCACAGAGGAGGCCATTCGGCCTATCATGCCTGAACCGACTGTTTGAAAGAGCTACCAACTAGTCCCACTCCCCCACTCTTATCCCAAACCCCTGTAAATGTTTCCTTTTTAAGGAATCCAATTCCCTTTTGAAACCTATTATCAAATCTATTTCCACCACCCTTTCACGCAGTGCATTCCACACCATAACACCTCTCTGGGTAAACAAATTCTTCTCATCTCCCCTCTGGTTCTTAGACCAGAATTAGTTTCAAAAACAAATTTCAAAGCGGAACAATGTACCTGGTCCAATTGGGGGTCCATGTAATCCCGACCACCTATAGTGGGCGCCGTTGCAGATTAACACTTTCTCACTGCGCGAGAAAGATGGTTGGTTCCATCAGCGCTTCAGTACACCAGCCGCTGGCACGCAGGAAGCCAAATGGATGACTTCTGGGTCACTGGGTCCCCATTGACAACACTTCCTGTGTGCTGCGAACAGATGCCTCAGAAGTCGGCTATTTGGGCTTCCTGCATGCCAGCCAACTTTTTGATGGAGTACATTTTGGGTGAACATTTTGGGGAGAGCTTTCAGCCACTCTGCCCCCAATCTCTGGAATTCCATCCCCCAGTCACTCCGCCTCGCCCCCTTCCTTAGCCTCCTTCAAGTCCCACCTCAAGACCCTACTCTTCAACCATGCCATTGGCCACCCTCCCCTCCCTCCTCCCCCCCCCAACCCTAGCTCGGGTCTGAAATGCTGTACTCTGTCCAGTGCCTTGGGACGTCCTCCTGACATGAAAGGCGCTATACAAATGTCATCTTGTTGTTGTTTGGTTAAGTAAATGTCACAGTCCAGAACCCAATAAGCAAAATCACATTATAATGAAGCGTGTGATAAGAGGTTCTGCTGGATTCATGATTCTAGTACTTGTCTGTGTTATACAGTGTTGGGGGTGTAACTCAGGATATTTGCTGTACTTTTGTTTTCAGGTTTTATGGATCTCTGCTGGGAGCACTCTCTGTTTTTTACTTACTGCCGCTCTGCTGGGTCCTAGCGTTGCTGAACAGTGCGTTATTTCTGGGAAACAGAGATTTTCACAGGGGTAAGTGAGCCAAACATTCTGCAGCATAGGCAGCGGACACATGGGGCAGACTCCCCATCATTAATGCCTGATGCTGTGTTAATTAGCCTTTCAAAAACAAAGCTGGCTGACCCATCAAAGGGAACCATCTCCGTGCAGTGTTTAGTTAAACTTTCAGCGTTTGTATTATTTACATTAACGTTTGAATTGGTGTAAATTGCACTGAAACTCATTGTAATATTACGCCATGTAATCAACGCACGGCATTTTTAGGCCCTTCTTGAAGAAAAAAATTGGACCAGTTTTTTTTCATGACTGGAGTGAAAAATGAATGCCCCATTATATAATTTATACATTGTGGCAGAAGGATATGGGTTCAAGCCTCACTTTGGGACTCTGAGCTCACAGTCTAGCATAGTATTCTATTAAGAGTGCTGGAGGGAGCACTGCATTGTTGGAGATGCCGTCCTTCGGGTGAGGTGTTAAACCAAGGTTTGGTCTGAAGCTCACACGGACGTTAAAGATCCATGGCACCACTCAAAAAGAGAAAGGAGTTTCTCCTGGGGTCCTGGCCAACAGTCCCCCAAATAAAGAAGCTTTAGACGTCTCAATGACGTGATAAGGGTCTATATCAAACGCAAGGATTATTATTAATTCTAAGTAAATGCTGTGCTTGTGACATCAAAACACACAGGTAATTGGCGTCAGATGTAGTTACTGTGTGAGATCCAACGCTCTATTAACACGGCTCGTTTATAGTGCCGGAGGTTGTGCGTTGGACAAATGCATAAGAAGCCACTTACAGTGCGGTAAGTGACATCAGGCACCTAGATGTGGGGGTGTTATAATCTGCAATAAATAAAGGTGAAAGTTTATTTGAATTTATTCTAGGAATGTGATTGTTATCACTATATTCATACATTGTTATCACTAAATGTGGAGTCCTGTAGCTCAGTGGTTAGAGCACTCGCTTTGCAAGTGAGAGACCTGAGTTCAATTCCAGGCAGAGGGCGAAACCTTGGGCAAGTTTCCTTACTCCGCACACCTAATAATAATCCCTCCAAAACCAAAAACAATAATAAAATTGGTCATTTTCAATCTACGACTGTTTGTGGGACATTGCTGTGCGCAATTGGCTGCCGCGTTCGCCCACAAATATAGTCAGTTTACTTTACAGTGTGTTCTGTGAAGCGCTTTGAGACATCCTCCCGACGTGAAAAGCGCTATATCAAATGCAAGGATTATTATTATTAAATTCAGCAGTGCATTCGCTGAGCAAACGGGCATGGTCAGTTTATGGCCTTGAACACCATTTTTGTTTTGTTACATTTCTGGGTGAAGTATGTGAACGCTGATGGACTCTGAACGTAAAAAATGATAGAAAATAGGAAAAAAAAATTGCTCTTTGTGAAACAGCTCAAAAAAAATCTAACCGCAGCACATACAATCCTCATTGAAGCAATTCCCAGTGTGAGGTGTCAGTTCCATGGAAAGTTGTAGTTCAAGTTTCCACCCTGTGGATCTGATCCAGGGCTGAACGACAACTTTCTTTCTCTCTCTCACTCTCACTCTTACTCGCTTGCTCTCTCTCTCAAGACTGAGGTCGGTCAAAAAATGTTTGTTAGGTTAGGGCATCAAGGCATATGGAGTAAAGGAGGGTAAATGGACTTCAATGGACTTGTGGAGTCCTGTAGCTCAGTGGTTGGAGCACTCGCTTTGCAAGCGAGAGACCTGAGTTCAATTCCAGGCAGAGGGCGAAACCTTGGGCAAGTTTCGTTACTCCACACACCTAATAATAATCCCTCCAAAACCAAAAACAATAATAAAATTGGTCATTTTCAATCTACGACTGTTTGTGGGGCATTGCTGTGTGCAATTGGCTGCCGCGTTCGCCCACAAATATACAGTCAATTCACTTTACAGTGTGTTCTGTGAAGCACTTTGGGACGTCCTCCCGACGTGAAAAGCGCTATATCAAATGCAAGGATTATTTTTCAGGTACCGATTAGCCATGGTCTACTAGAATGTTGTAACAGGCTCAAGGGGCTGAATGGCCTCCTCCTGTTCCTGTGTTCTTTTGCTCCTGGCTTTATCCTCTGTGTGTTTCTCTTTGCCTCTTTCTCTTTGCATCTTCCTCAATTGTATCAACGTACAGACAAGATGCTCTTGCAGGACAGAAAACAAGCGCAGAGCTATACTGTCAGATGGGCGATGATCAGCCAATGTTCTGTATAAAGGGAGGTAGGATCAACATCCAACTCAGAAGAATTCGTGTGATGTTATTTGGCTGTACTTAACAGGAACAAACTCAGCAAAGGGTTATGGCATTTTTTGATGATAGGTTTGCACGGGCAGCAAAGAAGGACTGGGAGAGGAATTGGGTCAGACATTCAGCCAAAGATAACAGGCCCCAGTTCTTAATGAGTATCATTAGGAACTGGGGCCTTTCTCAGTGCTGTTAGTGTAAATAAGGTGCAGTCTGGTTTAACGTTTCTTAAGGGTTATTAAAGCTCCTAATGTTTATACTGTGGTGCCAGACAGACAGATGGGGGGGGGGGGGGGGAGACTGGCAATGGTCTGGACCTATTGCCCTAGTTGTTCAATGAACAGCCTTGTTTCACACATTCTGTGCCATGTCTCATTTATGATCAGTGTTTAGTGTTGGTTGACCATGTGACATAATAATCTGCACCCTCAAGTGTGTTCCAAACCACCCTCGTTTCAGATTGAGGGAATGGCACTTCACTGTCCATGTAGAATGAAGTATTTTGCAGTCCTGCAATGGGAAGCCCTTTCCTCATGCTGGGGGGGAGATGAATACAACTGAATAGAGGACTTTTTTTGGTCAGCCGTGTGACCTGACACACGCGGAAACCCATCACCGTGCTTTAGAGTATCCAAACCAAATTGAGATTTCCATGCATCCCACCCACACATAGAAATCCCAGACATAGATTGTGGGAATGGAATGCGCTCTCTCTCCCTGGAGGGACGCTTCCTGCTTACCTAATTCCAGAAAGTACAAGGCGCAGGTTGACAACAGCCAGAGAGGATTTGAATTAGATGAACTCGCTATTTGCCCACCACTCTGTCAGCGAGACAGATGTAGCACCAAACTGACGAGATGCAAAGTGAGTTGATATTGCTGGTCCTTGGCTTTCACTGAGGACTGATGAGGTGGGCACAGAAGGGAGAGTCAATGCTCCTCTGTGGAGTCCTGTAGCATAGTAGTTAGCACGCTCGCCTTGCAAGTGAGAGGACCCGAGCAGAGCGAAACCTTAGCCAAGTTTCATTACCCCACTTGCCTCTGTTTAACTAGCAGTAAGTAGGAATCCGGTTGTTAGTCGATTGGTGGATTGCTTTTCAGGGGTAATAACCTTTATCCCCCGCCCATCCCCTCCCCCCAAAAAATGTAGTCACTCACACCTCGACTGTTTGTGGGCACTGCTGTGTACAATTGGCTGCAACATTCCGCCACAAAATATACAGTCAATTCACTTTACAGTATATTCTGTGAAACACTTTGAGACGTCTCAACAACGCGATCAGGCGCTATATCAAATGCAAGGATTGTTATTATTTGCGGCTCACGTTCCACCAGCTTTTTAATGCAGGGCAGGTCTTCATATGAGACATTAAATGAGGGCGTATCTGCCCGTTCATGTGCACGGCAAAGATCCATGATGCTACATGAAAAGAAAGGAGTTTCTTCTGATGTCCTGGACAACAATCCTCCAGATAAATGTTCACCTCATTGTTAGTGCACAAAACACAGAATTACTCTACATTATGTCCTAAGACGCACTTTGAGATGTTCTCCTGATGTGAACAGTGCTGTATCAAATGTAATGATTATTATTATTGCTGCTGTTTTTGGGACCTGGGTAAAATGGCTGTGGTGTTTACCTATGAATACACAGTCCCTATATTTGACCATAGCTATTGTAAATTGCTTTGAAACATTTCAATGAAATAATACAATAGAAATCTACATTTCTATGGCGGCTTTCCCGTCGGGAGGATGTCCCAAAGCTATTAATCAGGCGTTTTTCTTTCATGCTTTGATTTATTAGACCACTAGTTTGGTTAGTGATGTAATGCTTTCAGAGAAATAAATCCTCCAAAATTCCTGGGCAGAAATATAATCGGAACAAAAGTTAGAGCTGGACGGGGGAAGAATGAGGGATGGGAACTGGCACGGCGATCTTGGTTTTCAGTGAGATTGCAGACAGGCTGATGGCCAGTGTTAGAGGGATGAGCTGAGAGGAATGCATGCATAAGCTTCGGGCTTGTCAGCTTCGACAAGCTCAGACTTTGAGAAGTCTCAGAGGATTTTCCAAAGTGAAGTCAATTGCCCATTCTGTTAACACAATAAAGCCACTGGGGGGCGACATTTGCTCATATCTGCTGCAAAGGGATATTAATCCCTATTGGATTATAGAGCACAGTCGGGCGTAGCTTTGTCTTTCACTGAGCAGCCAAAGATTAATTGCGTACTCTGAGAGTTCACCTATTGATCGCCTGCAAGTGGACACTCACAGCATATTAAAGCCAATCCTGTGAAGCACTTTGTGATGTTAGTATTTTTATTGTTTGCATGATTTTTCTTTCTCCAATCGGTGAGAACCCTACCTGCCACACTCCTTAAATGAGACGTGAATATTAATAATAATCCTTACATTTGATCGAGAGCCTTGTCAAGTCACAGAAAAGTCTCAGCCCTTCACAGGATTTTACTGTAAAGTGTGTATTTGCCAATCCCTAACTCTGAGATTCCCACGCCTTGGCTCTTGCCAACCTGTGCCTAATACTTTCTAAAATGGATGCGTCCCTCAAGGGAGAGAGTGCGCATTCCAGTCCAACAATTTATCTCTGGAATTCCCATGTCTAGGGTGGGATGCATGGAATCATCAGTTTGGTTTAGATACCCTTAAGCACGGTGATGGGTTTTTGCATGTGTCAAGACACCCAGCTGCCCTCCCATATATATATATATATATTATACATATATATATTTGCAGTAGAACATGACAGCCAATTTGCACAGAGTAAGTGAACCACAAACAGCCACAAGTGACCTGGGGCAATTAGCTGGAGGATTGTCGGCCAGGACAGCAGGAGAAACTTATGCTTGGAAGTTTGTTTACCCATTAACCTCAGGGTCAGGTTGGGCGCTATAAGGATAGCACCCAGTCATCTTGTTCCCTCCTCTGGAACCTCTCCTGCTGAGTTGAAGGCAGGTGAATGTGAGAGATCATCTCACAGTGGGGTATAAATGAACCCCTAACCGTGGGCTGCCTCGGCTCCACATCTGGTACTGGTTCCAGCGTGGCTTGCTTTTCCCTCAGGGAGGCCGTCAAGTGCAGATAGTATGAGTAGGGCATTAACACAATGAAAAATATCCTGCTGCCGGACAATCACGAACTCCTGACTGGAACGGCTGAGAGCAAATGCAGGCTAATCTCATTAGAAGCAGTGGAAGCTAGCCCCTGTGCCCCCCGCTTCCATTTGAAGTTCTGTTAACAGTCAGCAGCGGAGCTCAGACTTCAATAAGATGAACCCTGATTAGAACAGGGTTCCTGGATTAAGAGTTTACAATAACCAGGTCTGACAGGGCTCCATAGTGCCTCAAAGCAGCCAGGGAAAGGTCCATCAGTTTTACGGTTGTGTAAAGGATATGGCGAAAAAGGCAGGAGAATGTGACTGAAGAGGAATCCCTTAGCATAGTGGTTAGTGGGCTCGCCTCGCAACGAAAGGACTCGGGTTGGATTCCGGCGGGGCAGAACCTTAGACATGTTTGCTTACACCACACACCTCTGTTTACCTAGCAGTAAGTAGAAACCTGGTTTTTAGTTGATTGGTGGATTGCTTTCCGGGGGTAATAATCCCTCCAGATAACTCTTATTCTCTTTTGAATTTACTCCTGATCGCTAGGATTTATCTCCAAACTATGACAGTCACAACACCCACATTTTGCATTTATACACCTCCTTTTGTGCAAGATAGAATCTCAGAGCGCTGCGCAGTGCGGGGTTAGATAACGAAGAAGGAAGAAGGGGAGGGGGGAGGTGACCATAGGGATGGTGACAGAGGCATGTCTATACTTTACAGTAAATAATGTGAAGCACTTTATTAAAATAATACTTTCCATTTGATATAACACCTTACAGAATATACTGCAAAGTGAATTGACTGTATATTTTGTGGGTGAAACGCGGCAGGCAATTGCACACCGCAGTGATCCACAAACAGTCATGGATTGAGTGACCAAATGATAANTTTTTTGGAGGGTTTATTTCCTCCCCCGAAAACAATGAGTCAATTGACTAACAACCAGGTTCCTATTTACTGCTTTGTAAACAGAGGCGGATGGAGTAAGGAAACTTCCTATGGTTTCGCCCTGCCTGGGAATCAAACCCACGTCCTCCCTCTTGTGAGGCGAGCACACTAACTATTACGCTACTGGAGTCCACTTTGAGGTGTCCTTGAGGTGAAAGGCACTATAACAAATGTAAGGATAGAGGATTCATTTACCGCAGTATGTAATTATTATTGGGCCACACTTGGTAGCACGTTAATCTCCCGCTACCTTTCTCTTGGGAGTAATGGATAAGTTCCTACTCCTTTTCCCCTCTTATATGTGTCTGATGTTGTAACTTTAGTAAGGTTGTCCTTTATGGATTGCATCATTCTAAAACATTTGTGTTTCATCCAAATGCATTTCATAGTGTTCCATTCAAATCATTCGCTAAACGGATAATAATAAATACTTGGGAGCAATTATAAAACTGTAATCTAATCAAATGGTTTAGACAGTTTCAATATAAAATAACAAATAGCTTGGGAGCGGTTATAAAACTATAATCTAATTGAGGCATTCTGAAAGTTTGGAGGCTGAATAATAGATACTTGGAAGTGTGGTAGGACTTTAATCTAATTGACTGCTCAGATGGTTTGTGTATATAATGGAGTGATTGCAAGGAAGCAATCTAATCAAGAATTTCAGACATCACAAACCATGAGAACAATACTCAAATTCCTTCTATCCCTCATCTGAACCTAGAGATTAAGTTACTGCCTACAAATCATTGTGAGTTGTTTTCATAGTCACAGAATGGTACAGCACAGAGTCAGGCCATTTGGCCCATCAAGCCTGCGTTGGTTTGCTTTCTCAGCGTGAAACACCCACTCCCCTGTTCCCCCCTCAAGCATCCAGTGCCTTGAGACATCCTCCCGACATGAAAGGCGCTATATAAATTTTGTAATTTTGAATTTATTGTATATATTTCCCCCTTGAAAGAATCCTTGGAGAATTCATGTAGAGAATTCCAGATTCCAACTAACCTCCATGTAAGGAAATGTTCTCTAAACATCCCCTTTAATTCCTTGTTGTGATTATCTTAAATTTCTGCCCTCTCGTTACTGACTCACAGGCCAAAGAATGTGGAATTTAATGTCTCCACGCACTACACGGTAATTGCTGTAAGTGTAGTGACCGTTTTTGTAGGCAAATGTCTGTCTAACCACAAGAGTGAAGTAGGAAGAAAGAATTGCATGTTACCCCCTCGAGACTTGTTAAAACCTCTACTGCTGATTTGTCATTGTGCCGACAAATAGTAATGAAAAGTTCATGAATCTCACGAAATACAGGCAATCGCCTCCTCACACAAGGGGGCTGAATGTGGAACTTACTGCCTGAACCTGCGGTTGAAGAAAAAAAGCGCCCATAATAATAATATTAACGATTCTTGCATTTGATTTAGCGCCTTTCACGTCAGGAGGATGACCCAAAGTGCTTCACAGAATATATTGTAAAGTGACTGGGTGTTGGTAGGCAAGTGTTGATTCAGCCCAAATCAGACCTGTGTAATTCTGTAGGCATCACACCACCGAGTGCACTGGTCTATTGAACCAATGAGGAAAGGGGGTGATGATGGGTGTGGGGGGGGGGGTATAGTCTGCTCTGACCTCCTAACTCCTTACCAACCTATCCGCTCCCTCCGCTTCACGTCCCCTGCCTTGCCCACCTTACCATTGGGGGGAGTGGGCCTTCAGTCTCTTTGCCCCCACCCTCGAACTCCATCCCGCAGTCCCTCCTCCTCATGCCCTACCTTGCCTCCTTCAAGGGCCGTCTCAAGACCCTCCTCTTTGACCGTGCCTCCAGTCACCCGCCTCCCCCTGCCCTCCACCCCTCCTGATCCCAACCACCAGCTTGGGTGTGGTTCCCTGACTGTCCAGCGCCTTGGGATGTCCGCTTGAATGAAAGGCGCTGTACAAATGTAATTTCTTGCTGCTGCTGTTTAAGATGCTGGTTTGAGCAGCTCGTGGCTCACTTAGAGTTGCTTGGTTTTCTCATCATCGCCTTTTCCCTTCTTGTGCCTATGTTCCCGCAGTTATAACTGATTACAAGGGAGCGTTATTCCAGAATATTAAATGTAACGCTCAGGGGGTGGTGGCACTCACCGAACCAGACGGAACCTTGAACCTGGACCCGACCCTGACATCAGGCACCCCTGAGGTAAGAAGCATTGTACAATCCTGCCCCTCAAAACCCTTACCAAAACCGCAGCTCATGCCCCCCCCTGCATGCTTCCCTGGTGAAGGGTGCTATATAAATTCAAGTTGGTGTTCTGTGTCGTCTTTACGAGGGCGAAAGTCAGGACAAAGATCTGAAAGTTGATATGTTGTAAGCTGCGTACACATTATAAAACAGTATAAATTTACACGTGTATAGTACAGAAGGATGTCCCAAAGCATTTAGCAATGCTGGGCACCCGAGCACATACAGACTGCTCACTAAATCCTGTTACCCCCCTCCCCTGTTACCAAACAGCGACGTGAGACTACGGAGGAGCTGAAACAAGCTGTCGGAGATGCATTTCCCCTCCTCACTCCATCCATTTCAGGCAATGTGGCACTGAACATGGCAATGGATCAGGGGTACCAGGAGACCTAATAGAGGTCTTCAAAATCATGAGGGGATTTGATAGGTTAGAAAGGGAAAAACTGTTTCCACTGGTGGTTGTGTCGGTGATTCGAGGTCACAGATTCAAAATAGTCTCTAAAAGAAGCCGAGGGGAGGTGAGAAGAAATTTTTTCACGCAGCGAGTTGTTGGAATCTGGAATGCATTGCCTGAAAGGGCGGTCGAGGCCGATTCGATAACTACTTTTAAAAACGCGGCGGACGGGTATTTGAGGAGCATGGGTTTGCAGGCGCTACACACCCATCCTCTGGTCATCTAACTATAATTAAACACTTGTGCTGAATACTTGTAAATACAATTATCATTCTTCTACATGTTTCAGTTGTTGGCCAGTGGACTATTAGAAACAACAATCAACAATGCAGTGACAGGACTTTGTGGGCACCCTGTACAGTAATAGAGATTGCACTCACAAGCGGAAGGTTTGACAGGGATAGTTCCTTCAGCAGATCACAGTGGCATGATTGACTTTCTGTGTGCTGAATGTAGTATCTGAGCGAGGAATAGAAGTTGAAGGCGTTAATCTGGTAGACGTCAGATATCATTCAGGTGATGAAGTGGAGTGAGAATGAGAGAGAGATTCTACTCTTTGTTGTCTACCTGCTTCCCTTCCAGAAAATGGGTGGGAATGGGGGTGGGAGGGCATTGCCAAAGATGCTGTCCTTCACATGAAGCAATAAACTGGGGGTTTCAGGTGAGCAAGGATCTCACAATTGGAAGCAAGAAGGAAGTCAATGATCCTCCAGATTGATTTGCATCTTGTGCTTAGATAGAGTGATACAGCTCGGAAACAGGCCATTCAACACAACTAGTCTGTGTCAGTTGTTTTGTGGGATCTTGATGTGTGCAAAGTAGTTGCTGAATTTACCTGCAAAAACAGTTACTACACTTGACTGTAGTTATTGTGGAGTGCTTTGAAACCGAGCAATGAGATAAGGAGCTACACAAGTGCAAGTTCTTTCTTTGTTTCCGAGCTGGGGTTTGCGAAATGTTTTATATCGGGTTGAGTCTGAGGACAATGCGTTAGGAGACTTTAATCTCGTCTGATGACAGGTGCCAGTGCTGGAGTCTTTCGCTCTCGCTCACCGTTAAATGTGTTCATTTTTCGCACTTGATTCGCTTCATGGCTGTTTGTGAGACGTTGCTGTGCGTCTATGGCGTTCGCCTACAAAATACAGAGTCGCTACACTTTACAGTAAATCCTGTAAAGCACTTTGAGACATCTCGATGATGTGGAAGGCGCTACATTAAATGCAAGGACTATTATTATTTTATTGTTAGAATGGAGTCACACAGTTGCTGTGTAAATGGTGATTTACTGCACTTTCTTACTAACTTTAAAATGCTCACCTCACTCACTCTCACAGCACCGAAGCTCCATCGCAATCAGTGATCTAATTACACGTCACTCACAGAAACTACACTGGCACGGATGGTTTCTGAGAGGGTTTGAGATCGGGTTCAGGCTGAATGGTTAATGCCTTGCCCCCACTAAGCGCTGTCTCTCGCTAACAAATTTATTTAATTAGCTAAGCTTTCCAATGACCTCATATTATTTTTAGAGTCAGACAAAATAGACATAAGTGACTGAATCAACAGGCTGCATCCAGTGGGGCCTGGGGTCTGCACGGAGCTGGTGTAAATGAGAGCCAGCTGCATTACCCTGCTCTCACTGCACCAGGTGACTGGGCTCTGCTGCAGGCACAGTCCAGCCAGTTTAGAAAGGGCGTCTGTTGTGTGTCAGTAGGGATAGCGTTCTCGTTACTGAGTCAGAAAGTTGTGGATTCAAGCCCCCATGTCGGGACTTGGAATCACATAGTCTAAGGTGATGCCCCAAAGCAGCGCTGGGAAGGGGATGTCACATTGTCAGAGGTGCTGTCCTTCAGCCATCCCAATCCTCTGTGTTTTCTTGCAGCCCTTCACACTGGCTCTCTCCGCTTCCTTTGCCAATTCCCTTTCAATATTGTCATGACCTCAGGTTACCAGTGACTAGCTCTCCAAATGTCTAAAATTATGTGAAAAAAACACCTCCCCAAGTGGCTTCTCTCGTTTGTGTCACACTTGTGGAGTCCTGTAGCATAGTGATTAGCATGCTCGCTACGCAAGGGAGAGGACCTGGGTTTGACATGAACGAAACCTTAGCTAAGTTTCCTTACTCCACATGTTTACCTAGCAATAAGTAGGAACCCGGTTGTTAATCGATTGGCGGATCGCTTTCCGGGGGTAATAATCGCTTCAAATCAATAAATAAATAATAATTGGGTCAGTCAATCCACAACTGTTTGTGGGACACTGCTGCACAATTGGCTGCTACGTTTCACCCACAAAATATATGGTCAATTCACTTTACAGTATATTCTCTGAAGCACTTTGCGATACCCGTGATAAGGCACTGTGTCAAATGCAAGGATTATTATTATTATTGTCAGCAACCAATGGAGTAAGCTTGTGAATACAGATCCTCTCCAAACCTTTCATAGAGCCCAGGGCCTCAATTCAATCTCCTTTCCACCTTCCCAGCTCCAGTGAATATGCAGAAATATATCTGATCTCAAAGAAACCAAAGCAGTACTCAGCAGCTGCTTCCAAATTTTGTGTATTTGTTTGATCTAAGCCAGAAATCAAAGTGCTGATTACCCTGAAGGCTGCCCAAAAGCATTAATTCCACCAGATCTGGAACAACCCACTTTCCTACATGTTGCCACTAGTTCAGGTGATTGGTTTTACTAATCAAATAATAACCAGGTTCCTATTTACTGCTAGGTAAACAAAATCCGGGTTGTCTTGCTTGTGAGGCGAGTGCTCTAACCAATACGTAACAGGACTCCACCGAGTTACTTTTAATGGAGTATTCCTGGATACGTTGGATGCCATTCTTGGCATCATAAGATCCATCATGATCTAATAAAGTAGCAGATCAGGTTCAGCAGACAGTGTTCCTGCATTGTTAACTATCCAGTGTGCATTATAAACAGACCAGATATCCTTCGCACAGCTTGGTGTGTTACATGAGGATATGGTGTGTATGTTGGAACAGCTGGAAATGCACAGTAAGAGGTACAAAGCAGTCATAAGTGCCAATCCTTAACAAGCTTGCTCTGAATAAACCCTGACTGAGCAATAGCCTAATCTAAGGAATTGCAGGTGTCCAAACAGTGTGTCAGTCTCTGCCCGTCTCTATTTCGCTCCCCCCACTCCATAATTACCCCCGATTAAAAGACCCGTCTCCAGTACGTGCTGCTTGATTACCGCTCTTGTCAATTTAAACGAGTTGTTAGATGTTGGAGTTGACTTGTATGCTGTAGGGTTAGGCTGGCCATGTAAAAATAATCCTTATTATTAATAATAATTCTGACATTTAATACATCGCCTTTTCATCTCACTGAGATGTCTCAAAGCGCTACCCAGAATATACTATAAAGTGAATTGACTATTTTGTGGGCAAAATGCAGCAGCTAATTGCACACAGTAGTGTCCCACAAACAGTCATGGATTGAGTGACTGACTTTATTTATTTATTTACTATTTATTTATTTATTTAGAGGGATCCACTAATCGACTAACAACCAGGTTTCTACTAACTGATAGGTAAACAGAGGCGTGTGGAGTAAGGAAACTTGCCTAAGGTTTCACCCAGCCCCGCAATCGAGCCTAGGTCCTCTCGCTTGCAAGGCGAGTGCACTATCCACTACATTACAGGACTCCACACAGGATCAATACACAGTGATGTTAGAAACAATCATCCCACCCCAACCACTACGCTACGGTACGCCCTTTTCTGGTTTGTTAGTCATTCATCTCATTGCTGCGTGTGGGGGGGCATTGTTGGCACAGGTTAACTGTTGTCATTGTCTACATAATAAGTCGCTGCACATCCAAATAACTGAGAGGTTTCAGTTCTATAACAAAAGCACGTCTTATTTATTATTGCTGGTGATCAGCTGGGAATGCTGAAGAGGGGAGGCCACGATTCTGGCGAGAGCGCTATCTTGTTTATTTTCCTTGTCCCCGAGTTCAATCTTTACAAATGATTACAGAAAGTAACGCTGAATTATTTTCTTTTCCAAGGAAATCAGCGCTGGGAACCTGGAGGAGAGTGAGGAGCAGGAGCCAGAGGATGAGTTCAAAGATGCAATAGAGGTGGGTTTGATAGCTTCTCAACAACTTGCTTTTGTATAGCGCCCCTCACGCAGGGTCATGTCCTAGAGCGCTTGACAGTAGTGGAGCACAAGCTGGGGAGGGGGGAGGTGACCGTAAGCACGGTCACAAAAGGAAGGTCTTCAAACGCGACCTGAAGATGGTGAAGGAAGGGGTAAGACGGAGGGATTCTCAGTGAGGATGGCAACTTTCTCTACTTGCGTGTGTGGCAAGGTGCTTTTGAGAGTCTGTGCAGTGCTGTGACCACCCACACAAGATGGTGCCAGAGTGGGATTATGACCTTGTCATGGATTTACGTTAACGAATACACAAATGATAAAAGCCATTAACACATTACCAGCATTTTTGTTCCCTCCGCCAATTTTCTTTCTTCCTCTCCCGAAGGCCATTGTACATTTTTAATAATAATAATAATCCTTATATATGCCAAGGCGCTGATACAGTCAGGGATTTGGACCCGAGCTGGTGGTTGAGATCGGGAGGGGTAGAGGGCAGGGGTAGGTAGGTGATCGAAGGCGCAGTCGAAGAGAAGGGCCTTGAGACATGCCTGGAAGGAGACGAGGGAAGGGGCAAGGCGAAAGGACTGTGGGATGGAGTTCCAATGGGTGGGGTCAGAGAGGCTATAGGTCCGACCGCCGATGATGTGGGGTTCCCAGTGGGGGACACGTGTTAGTTACGTCCTTGAATCACTCTGGTTTCATTCTTCAGTGAACGGCAGAATCCAGTCCTTCATCTTGTTTATCCTGATGGAGATTGTGGGAAGATTGTTGTGACTGAGTAACTGCAGTGCTGTATTTCTGGATCACAGCGTGAACCGCTAGAGAACTCTTGTGAATAAAATGTTACTTCGCAGCTTTGTTATTGCGCTGACGTTTCCATGTTTATACCAAACTCACCAGGTGAAACATACCATTGACACAGAATAATAATAAAAATAATCTGTGCATTTGATATAGTGCCTGATCACGTCGTTGAGACGTCTCAAAGCGCTTCACAGAATACACTGTAAATTGAATTGTTTGTGTATTTTGTGGGTAGCCAATTCCGCACAGCAGCGTCCCACAAACAGTCGTGAATTGAGTGACTAAATTATTATTATTTTATATATTTTTTGGAGGAATCGTTCCCCCAGATAGCAATCCACTGATTGACTAATAACCAGGTTCCTACTTACTACTAAGTAAACAGAGACGTATGGATTCACGAAACCTACCTAACGTTTTGCCCTGCCCGGGACTCAAAACGGATGCTCTCGCTTGCGAGGCAAATACCCTAACCACTGAGCTACATAATGTGCGGGGAGCGATCAATACTGTTGATACACAATAAGGGGTTGACTAAAGGTCCATGATGCTGGTGAGCGGCTGTTGGAATATTGGTGAAAGATGGATGTTTCGTGATAGATTTGATGCATATAAATACTATAAATTTATAGAACATTTCAACTAGTATCAGGCTTCAGAACGTTTTGTCTTAAACTTTAAGATGGAGTAGAATTGTGGCAAATTCTCAACTTCTTAGTTTAACTCTTTTTAAAAAGCTTCCAGGTTAGCACTTGAGGGTTAGAATTCTCCACAATGTTGCACAAAAATAAATTTGAAGGTAAAATGGTCTCATAGGCAAAGGCCAAGTGGAATTTCCGACACTGCATTTTTCTAATGACTTGTGTTCCTCAAGACTGGCTTTTTGACAGTGGTAGGATGTGAAAAAATACAAGTTCTTTTTCTCTCTTCCCTTTCAGTCTCCTTCTCTCCTTTTCTCTCCCTCTTTCTATCTTTTTCTCTCTCTTTCTATCTTTTTCTCTCTCTTTTCCCCTATTTCTCTCTCTCTCTCTCCCCCCTTCCTGTGGGAGAGATGCTGGTGCCCGAGAGACTATAGCCTGGCATGTATCACTGGCTTCAGGAGGGAGGGTGTACAAGGCGGCAGGGGGGTGGGGGCAGGAGAGAAAATAAATTTATAGAAAATCACTTCTGCAGGTGTTGTGTGAAAGACAAGCTGTACAGGAAAAAAAAGTTCTCCATTCAATCGAGAAACTATGCCAAAAATGCACACTGAAAATAAACAGGACCTTATTAAAAATATCTATCTGTGAATGAAGACTTGCTTGCCATTCCTGCAGACTTTCTGCTAAGGGAGTGGCAGGATTGTGACCATGTTCAAACAGACATGGTTTAGGAGTGGGCGACAAATTCGGGAGCGTTAATTTGTGATGCAGCATTAATCATTTTTGTTTCGCCTACAAAATATACAGTCACTACACTTTACAGTAGTAGTACACTTTACTGAGAAGATCTTTGAGACATCTCAAAGATGTGAAAAGGCCGTATATCAATACTAATAATCCTTGCATTTGATATAGCACCTTATCACATCTTTGAGATGTCTCAAAGCGCTTCACGGAATATACTGTAGTGACTGTGTATTTTGTGGGTGAAACGCGGCAGTCAATTGCACACAGCAGTGTCCCACAAACAGTCATGGATTGAGTAACCAATTTTTTTGGAGGGATTATTACCCCGGGAAAGCGATCCGCCAATTGACTAACGAACAGGTTTCTATTTATTGCTGGGTAAACAGGCATATGGAGTATGGGAACTTACCTAAGGTTTTGCCCCACCCGGGAATCAACTGGCCTCAGTTCTCGCTACCCTTGTTTGTGTCTTCGTGTCTTGCTTTTACTTAATGCTCCACTCCGCTCTCATTTTCCCTCTCTTTTAAATATATAATATATATATATTCACATATATTATGTATAATTAGACTTGGAAAAGGTTCTGCTTCAGGGAGTTGAACTTCCGAAGCAAATTCTCCAGCGAGTTGAGCACATGTTTCCATTCGGCAAGTGCCCAGAACCATTTGTGTATCCAACACGTGGTCTTATTGTACCTGGGAGAGTTTTGTGTGTATGGGAGGGGGCGTGGGGAGGCGCCTGGATTGAGGCTTCTCTTTTACTGGAAACATATTGAATTTTAGCACATGATCCATTTAGCCCAATGTGCCTGTGCACAGCTGCCTATAGAATCCCCTTTATTATTACCAGGTATATTTGTATATTGCCTTTCACGTTGAGAGGACATCCCAAGGTGCTGGACAGTCAAGAGTTTGCACCCTATTCAAATTTACATAGTTGGAAAGGTGTTATAGTCCTCTTGGGAATCCTGTACAGGAGTGGTTAGCGTGCTCACCTCGCAAGCGAGATGACTTGTGTCGATTCCCGGGCAGAGCAAGTTTCCTTACTCCACACGCCTCAGTTTACATAGCAGTAAGTAGGGATCCGGTTGTTAGTCGATTGGCGAATCGCTTTCCGGGAGTAGTAATCCCTCGAAGTAGGAAAGGTGACCTAAAGCACTGTCGTACAGACAGACGTTGAACAAGTTGGGCGACCTCCTTCCCTTGGACCTTAGTCCCACTCTCTAGCTCTTTCCCCGATCCTTTTATGTTGTTACTGTTCTGGGAGCCTCTCCAGTTCTCTTTTAGATGATTGTCAATCTTGGTAATGAATTTCACACTCATTGTCCTCACTCCCTGAGTGGAGAAATTCACACTTGCGAGGCGACCAAAATCTTTGCATTTGATATTGCGCCTTTTCTGTCGAGCAGGACATCCCAAAGCGCTTCACAGAATTTACTGTAAAATGTAGTGAGTTCTTATAAACAGGCTCAGCAGCCAATTTCCACAAACAGCCGCGAGGTGAAAGTTGTGTAAGCCTCTGTCTTTAATGGACCTGCATACAGCAGAGCTTCTGTATTTGTTAGCAAACCTGATTCTTTAACCTCTTATTTGAAAGCATTCCTAAACCAATATTCTGCCTGTGCATTGCTAATTGCAAACACTCTAATACAATCTAGAGATCCCAAATCCTGACTTGTTTTAGCCTGTAAAACCATTTTATCACAAACAACAATAACTTGCATTTACACAGCGAGGAGCCTGACGCCAAGCTGGGGAGGGTGGTTTGGGGGGAGGGGTTGATAAAATCTGAAATAGCACAGAAAAGTGCAAAATCCTTCATTTCAGTTTTAGTTTGCAGGCAGATTTATTTTTTTGGAGAACTGCGGGGAAAAAAAATCTTCCAAATCAATACTAGGTTTAAGAATTTTTCACCGTTCTGAGAGAAAAGTCATAAATTTGGGAACAGAACTGGTCTGAGCGGGAGTGAGACAAGCAGATAAATTCAGGCCTCCGGTAAAGGACATTCTCATTGCAAATTGTGTTTGATTTCCTGCTGTTTTTTTGGGGGGTAGAGGGATAATAATAATAATCCTTGCATTAATACACCTTATCATGTCTTCGAGACATCTCAAAGCACTTCATATACTGTAAATTGACTGTAAATTGACTGTATAATTTCTGGGTGAAAGGTGGAATGAGTCAGTGGAATGAAAGTTCATTAGTATTACTCTACCCATGTGGTCCAACGTACCACCTGATGTTGCCAGAGATTGAGGGGGTCGAACCCACGGCCTGGATCTTACAGGGCAAACATTCCTCCTTTCCTTGCTTGGATGCGCTGTACACAAAATGTGCTCATCCCTTGCGTCAGCTGTGACCCAGTTTTAATGTTGAGCAAGCCCTCTTCCTCCCACTCAGAACGCCTGTTTCAGACAAATGTTGTTAAGCACTATAAGGTCAAACAAAAGTAGTGAGTGGAGCCAAGACATACAGATTGTAATGTTGAATAAGTGATCCATTGGGATATCTCTGAGAATCGGATTCATATTGTTTTTTGCCCAATACTGATTTTATTTCTTTCTCCTGCCCATCTCCTTGAGATATCTGACTCTTTTTTTCTATGTAACAGAGTTTCACTACGGCGCTCTTCACCCAACAGCCTATTCCTGCACCTGTTTATACACACCCACACACACATGCTTCTGTCCACTTTCCAGCCCTACTGGCTATCTCCTGCTTAACAACAACAACTTGCTTTTACATAGCGCCCCACGTGCAGGGCAGCGTCCCAGAGGGCTTGACAGTGGCGGAGCACGATGGCAGGAGAGGGGAGGTGATCATAAGCATGGTCAAAGAGGAAGGTCTTCAGACGCGATCTGAAGATGGGGAAGGAGCGGGGGGGAGCAAGGCAGAGGGATAGAGGAAGAGTGTTCCTAACCCAGTGACGTAGGTGAAACGTCTCATCTCCTGGCTTCTGAGCTGCCTCATAACTTAACACAGAGCAATGCTGAGTTTTCTATCCTTGATGATTGTAAGGTTCATCAGAATTCATGTGCTCTAAGCCCACTGTGCCATCACATCAGCGTTAATGCACTCTGGAGATCAGGGGGATTTCTTCACTAATATGAAACAGCAACAATAAGTAGAAGGCAGATGTTTGCAGGTTCATCTTATCCGCAATTTATGGTTGTTAAGGCCTCCAGGGATATGATGCTCAATATTGGCTCTCACTCAGGGTAAAACCAGTGCTGGCATGTATTTTATTTACTGCTGCATTATCTTCTACAAAGGAGTATCTTACACAACACAGGATCAGGAGGAGGCCATTCAGTCCTTTGAGCCTGCTCCACTATTCCATAAGGTAATGGCTAATCTGTACCTCGACTCCAATTACCCCTGCCCCTTATCCCTTGATACCCTGATCTAGCAAATATTTATCCACTCAGTCTTGAGAATGTGAATCCAGCCTTTTGGGGGAGTGAGTTCCAGATTTCCACGAGCCTTTGGGTGAAAAACGTTCTCCTGATTTCACTCCTAAATGACCTAGCTCTAATTTTAACATTATTAGGCATTTCTTTTCAAATATTTTATTTTTATGCCAATTTTTCTGCAGTTTTTTTTCTTCTCCTTTTATGACCTCCTTTGATCCATTACCTCCACTGAGGTTCAGCTCCTTGTGTGTGTGTGCCAGCCACCCTCACGTGCCGTGAGCATCACTTTACGTGTAAGGGAGCTTGTGAAGCCCATCCTATCCGAATACGCCATGGACAAACACGCATACACACCTAATAAATAATAATCCTTACATTAGATGTAGCGCCTCATCACTTTGTTGAAAAGTCACACGGTGCTTTGCAGGATTTTTGTTTCCATTGTAAAAGTGTAGTGACTGTTATTTGGGGCAGAGGCCTGGGTAGTGATGTGGCTGTCTGCTCCTGCCCCAGGAGGCGTGGAGGGTCATTGTAAGTCGAACTGCTGCCTCGACCGAGATCAGGCACTCAGTACAAGGTGGGGATTCGTACATGCAACCCTGCAGTGACGGGTGGTGCGTTTCCCCTGTAGACCACGAGGGACGCTGTAGCTACATGTTCTAGTCCACAACTAGCAAAGTATGTTAATTGAGTCTTATACACTAGAACTTCATTTATTGCTGTGGTGTCTGATCCCTCCTAAAGGAACGGCTTATTTACGATGCCTCTCTTTAAACAATTACTTACAAATCAACTGCACACATCTGCTATGAATAAAAATCATAATAATCTTTGCATTCTAAAAAAAGGGCCTATAACATCTCGACGTTTGAACGGCCTCAAACGCTTCACTTCTCTTTGCACCTTCCCCCTCTCCCCCCTCTCTAAATAAACATTAGATTTCCTTTTGTCCTTCCTACATACGGGCGGGGGGGCTATAAACCTCTGTATTGCTGCTGCCAATTCCTGCCATTAGATAGGGAGTCCAGGCACATCGAATAGAGAGCGAAGCGGAAATGGGTTTAAATGAGGTGTTTAATATTTGATGGTGTGAAATGGTGTTTTACTGCTCAGCAAGGATAGACTAAACACCCCGAGGCACAGTGCATTAGGGAGGGCTTTGTTGTAAAACTCCAGCCCGTGGCTTATGGTTACCATAAGATCCTGTTCACTAGCTGAGTCATAGCGTAGGCTTTCAATCTGCTGAGAGTGACTTGTGAATGTGCAAGTTTGCTTGTAAATGGGTATAAAATAAGGGCTTTTCGCACCTTTGTTTTACAATACAGTAAAACTCACACAAGTCTGATCTGTGTAAATGCTATAATCACCTAAGTCGTACATAATAATAATTATCCTTGCATTTTATATAGCTCCTTATCATGTCTGTGAGACGTCTCAAAGCACTTCATGGAATATATTGTAAAGTGTAGTGACTGAGTATTTTGTGGACGAAATGCAGTAGCAAATTGCACACAGCAGTGTCCTGGGGAACATCTGCCCAATTCCCGTTCAAGAGTTTATACGCTATGCAAGTTTGACATAACTCATACAGTAATTTGAACAAGTCTTATTAAATGTATGGTCCCAACTGAAGTGACTTATGTGTGGTTGACTGTACAGTGCAATGCTGGTGCTGATGAGCTGCCAACTTGCGTTTGTTTCATAAGAACATAAGAATTTGCTGGCAAAAAAAGACCACAGTCCATTCAGTTTGCCTTCGACCATTCTGGCAGTCGCTAGCACATGTCGTGTCCTAAACTATAGACCGTATCTCAAGAGATTATTTCTGAACAGAAATCTATCTAATTTGTTCTTGAAAGAATCCACGCTTTCTGCTTCCATCATCTCCCTTGGGAGCTTGTTCTATAAGTTTGTTACTCGCTCACTGAAATAGTGTTTCTGCTGATTTGTTTGGAATTTATCTGCCGGGGGGATGGGGGAGGTGACTGTAGGTCGAAGAGGAAGATATTCAGGTGTGATCTGAAGATGGGGAAGCAAGGGACAAGGTGGAGGGATACAGGAAGAGTGTTTCGGGGCACAAGTACAAGATAAAACAGCTTATCATGGTCTACATTATCTTGTCTCGTCTTGAGTTGGCAAAGTACATACACAACCTTGACTGGTAACGATTTCCGGTTCCTGGGCTCTTCCTGGGTCTTATGAACGGTGTGTGTGTGTATGTGTGTGGTTCACCCACCCTCGGCATCTAAAAGTGGAATTTGGCAATGAAGGCTGGGCCTTTGAATATTTGAACAAAATAAGAGTCTGCGATGCTGAATAACCTTTGTTTCTAGAGGCACGCATTTCTAATTTGAATTAAATTCTGCATGACAGCGGAGAATAATCAGCGACCTTTTGAAGTCGACAGTTTTTGATCTGTGGAATTAGTGTTGTATCTCATTTAATCTGGAGTAACTCCTTCACCGGAATTTCATTTCAATCCTCTTTTTTTTCCTCCTCATTCTCCTCCTTCTTGTTCTCCTCCTCCTCCCCCTTTTTCTGCTTCCCTCCATTCTTTTCCTCCTCATTGGAGGTCTGAGTATATTGGTTAGACCACTTGCTTCACAAGCAACAGGATCCGGGTTCAATTCCTGGGCGGGACGAAATCGTAGGCAAGCTTTCTTATTCAAGAGGCCTCTGTTTACCTAACAGTAAGTGGGAAGCAGGTTGGTAGTCAATTGGCTGTTTGATTTCTAGAGGTAATAATCCCTGCAAAAATAAATAAATAATTTTATCTCTCAATCCACGGCTGTTTGTGGGACACTGCTGTGCGTAATTGGCTGCTGCGTTTCTCCCACAAAATATATAGTCAATTCACTTTACAGTATATTTTGTGAAGCGTATTGAGACATCTCATCGAAACGAGGCAGGCAATTGCACACAGCAACGTCACATAAACAGTCGTGGATTGAGTGACCACAACTCTTGGAGGGAAATCAATCCGCCAATCAACTAACAACCAGGTTCCTGTTTACTGCTAGGTAAATAGAGGCGTGTGGAGTAAGGAAACTTGCCTAAGGTTTCGCCCTACTCGGGAATCGAACCCAGGTCCTCTCGCTTGCCAGGCGAGCATGCTAAATCACGACACTACAGGACTCTAAATGTGCTGGTAATGGCCACATTCTTCTGAAAAGTTCTGAGTGCCATCAACTGAGTATTCTGCTTAGTGGGGACAGTTTTGGAGACTCTGAGCTCAATCAGAGGCCACTGGCTGAACTCTTATCTGAGTTGTAAGGAATCTCCTGTGAATAAGACCAGAGAGGCTGCGTTCCATACTCGCAAGTGGCAACCGAGGCCAGCAGATTCCATCACTCCCGTAAATCTGCCTTATGTATTGTATTGTCTGTTGCTGTAATCTCTTGTACCTCATGTAACACATGTGTCCCTCTTCTCTCCTTCGCTATTCATTCTAAAAGGAGCATCGGCTGCTGGTCACAGTGAGTAGCACTTCATACAGTTGCATTCTGTAACTGCAGATGTTTAGTAAGGCTATTAAGTTCCTTTCAAGCAAAGCGTTGTATTGCCTTAAACGTTACCAGAACTATCAGTTGTACAGGAACTGTTCATTTCACTGATTAATTGCTGTAACAGTACTTTCATGAGAATAAGGTATGGGAGCAGTCCAGAGAAAAGTAGGAATTCTGCTAGCTTCTCTGCGGTGAGAGGAGAGGAGGGAAATGAAGGAATCTGTAACAACATTGAAAGAAAATTGTTGAAAGCTCTTGAACGGTTTATCAACCACAGGGGAGTGAAACTGGCATAGATTTGCACCTGGTATATTTGTAATATATTAACTGTGAAGTCCTGTAGTATAGTGGTTAGCACACTCACCTCGCAAACGAAAGGACCCGGGTTTGATTCCCTGACAGGGCAAAACCTTAGGCAAGTTTCTTTACTCCACCTAGCAGTTTTACCTAGCAATAAGTTGGAACCTGGTTGTTAGTCGATTGGCGGATCGCTTTCTGGGGATAATAATCCCTCCCCCCCAAAATTGGTCAATCACTCCACAACTGTTTGTGGGACACTGCTGTGTGCAATTGGGTGCTGCATTTCGCTCATAAAGTATTCAATCAATCCACTTTACAAATACACAGTCACTATACTCTCAAGCACATCTGCAGTAAAACTGGCTTTGAGACGCCTTGTCGATGTGATAAGACGCTTTATCAAATGCAAGGATTATTATATTTCCTGCCATCATACTGAATCTGCCACCTTTTGGCCCAGTCGGGCAAAAATCCTTCTGAATCTGGCTGGCATTGCTCATTGTCCCTTCTTGCTATAACCAGCAGGCTTTGCTCATACTGCCTGATGACCACACGTTTCAAGACTCCCCAGATTTGAATCACTGCCGGACGGACGCCTCTTTGGTGAAGTGCTTTGTAAATGAGCCTAGGTCTGAATATTTTTTACCTTAGATTTGCTATTTTAAGGAATCATTTAATCCATGGTGCATTATTTGAGTGTCCTGGCCTAAACACTAGTAAAATGAACTGCTTTTTGAAGGGGAACAAATTGTGTGGGCAAAGTGGCATTCTTGGTGAACACATCTCAGCGTTCTGCCTTGGCTCTTAAATCATGTTTCATATTTAATTGCTCAATAGGATTCCTTAGCTGAGCCCTATAAATATCTGTTATACGCATGGCTTCAGCTAGTATGGACTGTTTCCAGTGTAATCACGCTACAGAACGAGGATTGGTTAGCCATTACCTCAGTTTGGGATCAGGTAGTTCTTACCCTCAACCTTCGAGAGTAGCAAGTCTATGCTTGCCCATTTGTGAAAGAATGAGAGACTTGGGCTCTGTTCCTTAGAGCTGAGTAGGTTAAGGGATGATCTGATTGAGATTTTAAAACAATGACAGGATTGATAAAATAAATAATAATTTGGTCACTCAATCCAGGGCTGTTTGTGGGACACTGCTGTGCACAATTGGCTGCCGCGTTTCACCCACAAAATACACAGTCAATTCACTTTACTGTATATTTTGTGAAGTGCGTTAAGGCACCTGAATAACATGATAAGGCGCTATATCAAATGTAAGGATTATTATTGTTCTAAGGGATGAATGACTCTTCACCTCTGGTAGAGGGATCCAAAACAAGGGATTTTTTTTGTAAATTAGAGTTAGCATAGAAGTGAAATAGGAAAATATCTCTTGAAACGACCGATTGTGAGAATGTGGTACCCCAGAAGGCTGTGGGGCTAAAATCAATTGTGATATATACTTGGGCATTTAGGGGATTAAAGGTTCCTTGACTGTCCAACTTTTTGGGACATCCTCGCGACATGAAAGGGGCTATACAAATGTATATACAAATATAATTTGGTATTGGTGCATGAGGAAGAGGTGGGGAAAGGACTTAAAATTTCTGCCATGATTCGATAAAATGGCAGAACAACCTTAACAAGTTTAATGGCCCCCTCCTCTGGCTATGATCTTAAAGTGTCGAACAACAACTTATTTATTTATCACCCTTCACACAGGGTAGCGTCTTGGAGCAAGAAAGACCGGATCTGCCTTTAGACAATGAGTTCCAGTTGTGATACTGATTCCCCAGAATGGCAGCTGAGCCCTCCACCCCTCTTCTCCCCACATTGAGACTTTATCTCACAATCACAACGCTTCTGTGTAGTTCTGGACTGGGATGGGCGCTGCATTAGTGGAGGTGCCATCCTTCAGATGAGACGTTTACCCAAGGTCTAATCTGCTTGTCCTCAGATGGATGTTGCGGTTTCCTGGCACTATTATATGACAGCTATCACATTCTCTGATCTTGCTGAAAATCTTGTTGTGGCGTCTACGTTCGATCAGCAATTATGAAGATTTAAGCATCCCAACACACGCTGGAGTCCTATAAGCAGTGGTTAGAGCACTCGCCTCACAAGTGAGAGGACCTGGGTTTGATTCCCTAGCAGGGTGAAACCTTAGGCAAGTTTCCTTACTCCACACGCCTCTGTTTAGCAGTAAGTAGGAACCCGGTTATTAGTCGATTGGTGAATCCTTTTCCGGGGGTAATAATTCCTTCAAAGAAAAGTAATAATGATAATAAATTGGTCACTCAATCCACGACTGTTTTGACACTACTGTGTGCAATTGGCTGCCGTGAAAGTTAAGGTTAGGGTTAATTTAGGCTAATTTGCCCAGAAAATATAGAGTCAGTTTGCTTTACAGTATATTCTGTAAAGCGCTTCGAGACACCTTGGAGATGTCAAATGCAAGGATTATGTTTATTATATTTAATAAATTTTTATTATATTTATTATGATATATTATTAATAGTAAATGCAAGGATTATTACATTCTCCACCTGCCGCTATTGCTGTTTTGTGCCCGGTATTTTACGGCTGAAATTGTGGAAAATGTGAGCAGTCTCATCTAGAATGCTGCACAGATCCTGCCAATGCTCTGTCATGAATCACCCGTTACTCTTGGATCACACAGATCATGGCCACCTCCCAAGGAGGAGAATGGAGAGCCCGCGGATTATCCAATAGCCCAGAGGCACACAGCTTTTGATCAGCTTCCAGTTGGGACACAACCATTTGCACATTTTGCGAGATTTCCCTTTCACTGTAGGCAATAACTAAACTCTTTCCATTATGGGATTTGAATGTCTATTCATAAAATATTGAACACCCACCACATCCTCTTGACCTAGAGCAATGGTCGATGAAACATTTTTTCATGAAAGATCTCTCTGTTGGTTATAATTATCCTTACATTTGATAATAATCCTTGAATTTGATATGAGCCTTATCATTGTCTCTGAGATGTCTCAAAGTGCTTCGCATACACTGTAAAGTGGATTAATTATATATTTTGTGGGCGAAACACGGGAACCAATTGTGCGCAACAGTGCCCCACAAACAGTCCTGGATTGAGTGACCAAATTATTATTTTTTTAAAACTTTTTTTTAAAGGATATTTACGCCCGGAAAAGCGATCCATCGATCGACTAACAACTGGGTTCCCACTTACTGCTAGGTAAACAGGTGTGTGGAGTAAAGAAACTTGCCTAAGGTTTTGCCCTGCCTGAGAATAAAACCCAGGTCCTGTCCCTTGCGAGGCAAGTGCGCTAACCAGTACACTACAGGTTCCAGCTGCAGCATCACTTAGTTATATAAGGAATGTTTGCACGAGAGCTGAGCTGCGAAGGTTGAGCGTTGGCCTGATAGAGGACTTCAAAATTGTGAAAGGTGAAAGATCTTCAAGATACATAAACGTCCCAATGCGCATCCTGCACTTGCCGCTCCTGCTGTTAGGGTGAAATAGGTTATTTCCACTGCTTGGCAAGTCCATTAGGAGACACACATTTAAGATGTTGTAGCTCAAGATACCCTGTTCTGAAGATGCCTGCTGTACATAGACACTTCCAGGCCTTCTCATCCTCCTCTGAACCTTCGCAGCTCAGCTGTAGTGAAACAATCTTTATATAACTAAGCAGTTGGAGAGCCACCAGCTGTAGTTGGGAGTATGTTGTCCCAACATCTACTTTACCTTCTGAGATGCGATGGTTTGCATTGGAGTGTCACCTTAAACACCACTTTGACGGCCAACAAAACTTTAAAAAAACGATAATTTGGTCATTCAATCCATGACTGTTTGTGGTACGCCGCTGTGCGTAATTGGCTATCGCGTTTTGCCCACAAAATCAATCAATCAATCCACTTTACAGTATTTACAGGGTAGTGCTCTGAGATGCTACTCTGCGTTGAGGGCGCTATATAAGAGCAAGTTGTTGTATTTTCACCCACAAAACACGTAGTCATTATTTTACAGTAAATCCTGTGAAGCGCTTTGAGATATCTTGACGACGTGATAAGGCCCTATACCAAATGCAAGGATTATTATTATCATTATTACAAATGTTTCTTGATTGAACATTTCTTGATTCATGGCAAAAATCTATGCTATCTTGTTATTTCTGTAATTATTTTATTGGTCAACCAGAATGGGTGGCCAATATATATATATATACATTTGGTATAACGCCTTCAAAAATATATGTAATATATACTGTCTATCTCCCTTTTATACTCCCCACTTCTTTCCGCGATCACTGCCTTCTGGGGTAATTCTTGGGCAAGTTTCTTTACTCCACAATTGTGAATTATTATCTTCTGATCTCACTTCGAAGAATTTAGCTGTAATTTGAAGACTAGGTCCCCTTGTTTTACCAGTGGGAAGAGACACTATTTGTGGAGTCCTGTAGCTTAGTGATCAGTGAGCTCGCCTCACAAGCAAGAGGACCCGGTTTCGATTTCAGGCAGGGCAAAATCTTGGGCATAAGAACCTAAGAAATGCTAGACGAAAGAAGACCAAGGTCCATCTAGTTTGCCTTCCACCTTGCTGGTGGTGGCATGCACATATGTTACAAACCACCTGTGTACTATATCCCGTAATGTTATTTCCTACAAGAAAACTATCTAATCTGTATTTGAAACTATATAATCTTCCTGCTTCAACAGGGAGCCTGTTCAACAGGTTCATTATTCGCTCACTGAAATATTGTTTGCGTCGATTCGTTCTGAATTTTTCCTTCAATCAGTTGCAGGCTGTGTTCTCTGATTTTACTATTCTGGACAAGTTGAAACAGCCTGTCATGATCTATATTGTTTTGCCCTTTTAGAATCCTAAAGACAGCAATCACATCATCTCTCAATCTTCTCTTTTCCAGGGTGAACATGCGCAATTTACTGAGTCACTCATAGTCTCGTCCCTCCATTCCCTCAATCATTTTGGTTGCCCTCCTCTGTATCTTCTTGATTTCTTGAATATCCTTTTTGTACTATGGAGACCAGAACTGTACACCGTACTCTAAGTATAGTCACACCAATAATTTATACAGTGGCAGGATTACCCCATTATTTCGGATTGCTATTGATCTTTTGATACATCCCAACATCTGGTTTGCTTTACTCACTGCCACAGAGCATGGTTGGGAGAACTTCAATTTATTGTCAATTAGGACCCCCACGATCTTTTCATTTTCCACACATATCATTTTCCTTCCGTTCAAATAATAATCCTTTCCAGGATTTTTTGTCCCCATGTGAAGTAGTTTACATTTCTTCACATTGAATTTCATTTGCCACCAATCTGCCTAATCCCCAAGTATTTTCAAATCGTTCTGTAACCTATCCTGTTCAGTTTTGCAATCTACCACCTTTATTAGCTTGGTATCATCTGCAAACTTAGCCACTGTGCTGGCGATTCCCAGTTCCAGATCATTTATAAAAATATTAAACAAGAGAGGTCCCAAAACAGACCCTTGTGAAACTCCTCTGGTAACATTTTCCCAGTCTGATGACATTCCCTATACCACCACCCTCTTGAGTTCTTGTAGTCAACCAGTTCCATATCCCTTGTTATCTACCTCCACTGATTCCCACTTTCTTTACTTTCAGTACCAGCCTCTCAAGAGGAACTGTGTCAAAGGCCTTATTGAAAACCAGATATATAACAGCCACAGCCTCACCCTTATCAACCTCCCTTCACATCGTCAAAGAAAAGCAGTGAATTAGATTGGCAAGACCTCCCCTTCATGGACCTATATTGGCTATCATTTATGATTTTATTTCTGTCCAGATACTGCATGATTTTATCCTTAATAAGTCTCCACAATTTTACCCACAATGGACATCAAACTTCTGTAGTTTCCTGGGTCACTTTTGTTATCTTTCTTAAAAATAGGAGTAATATCTGCCTTTCTCTGGTCCCCAGCCACCTCTCCAGTATTCAGTGAATTTTGAAAGATTTGTGCCAGCATTTCTGCGACTTCCTCCCTTAGTTCCTTAAGGATGCAATTTATCCGACCCCTGAGATTAATTTAACTTAAGTTTGCACAGTTGTTAGGCAGCCATACTGGTAGTAATATGAATATTGTCGCAACTTTCCTCTGCAACATCTTTGAGTTCTCTTTCCAGATCAGATAGGTTACCCATCTCCTCCTTGGCAAAGACTGATGCAAAAAACATATTTAGCACTATTGCAGCCTATCATCATTTGTCATGTTTTCTCCCAAACACAGCTTCAGTGGCCCTATTCCATTGCTTGTTTTTCTTTCACTCTTACTGTAATTTTTTTTGTTATTATCCTTCACATCTCTTGCCATGTTCAATTCAAAGCTTTTCTTTGCCATTCTGATGCCTTTTTTGCAGTCCTCACATGCCTTCTGGTATTGAATCCGATTTAATTCTGTGCCATTTTTCTTCATGACCTTAAATGCCTTGTTTTTCCATATTATGATTTGCTTTGTAGCCCCATCCAACCAGGCAGGAATGCCTTTAAGCTTGGTACCTTTCTTTGCATGTACATGTTCTTCCATTGCCTTCATAATTACCTCCTTGAAGGAATTCCATAGGTCCTCAACTCCCATTCATATTTATGCTGCCAGGCCCACTCCGACTAGACTTCTCAAGTGCACAAGACTTGCACTAGACTTCTCAGTCCTCTTGAAATTTGGCAGTTTTGTTTGGGTTTTTATAACCTCACCAATTCTTGTGATGTCAAATGTGACTGCATTGTGATCGCTGTTGCTTATTGCTTCTCCCACCTTTATGTTGGAGATTTGGTCGTCCCTGTTACTCATTATCAAATCCAAGATGTTATCTCTGCTCGTTGGCTCTGTTACAATGAGTCATAAAACAGTCTTCCTTTAACTCCGGAAACCTCTTCCCTATCTTAACGTAATCCCAATCAATTTCGGATAATTTAAAATCTTCAACTACTATGGTTGGTCCCTTACTAGTGCTTTCCTTATCCCACAGTTCCAGTAATATCTTACCACTGTTACCAACTTTTAATTATACCTAAAATGATTCTTGTCTGCCCTTTCCTTTTTTATATCTTCTCTCACAAGGATCTGAATAATGGAACTTATATATAGTGCTACACCACCTCCTCTTCTCCTAATACGGTCCCTTCTAAACAGTTTGTAACCTTCCAGATGCGTATCTCATTGAATGGATTCATTCCACCATGTCTCTGATGCTAATGATGTCCAATCTGTCACTCCCTAGAAGAACAATAACAACTTGCATTTATATAACGCCCTCCACGCTGAGCGGCATCACAAAGCCAGGGAGAGGTGACCGTAGGTGTGGTCGAAGAGTAAAGTCTTCAGGCGCAGATGGGGAAGGAGGGGGCTAGACGAAGGGGTCGAGGGAGGGCATTCCAAAGTTTTGTGGCGTAGTGGCTGAAAGCACGGCTGCCGACAGTGGAGCAGAGGATTTGGGGGTACCCACTTGTTAGTCGATTGGAGGATTACGTGCGGGGTCTAATAATCCCTCCCCTACCCCCCCCACCCCCCAAAAATTTTTGTCACTCAATCCACAAGTGTTTGTGGGGCACTGCTGTGCACAATTGGTTGCTGCGTTTCACCCACAAAATGAGCAGTCAAAATGAACAATTCATTTTACAGCATATTCTGTGAAGGGCTTGGCGAAGTCTCAACAACGTGATGAGGCGCTATATCAAATGCAAGCTATGTTACTTCTAACAAAGTTTGCAAAGAGAGCTGCTTTCTCTTTCCTCTCCATACACATGTCTAAATCCATTTTTTGTATATGCGTATTTGCGGTTATCAAAACAAAGACAACTATGTAGAGAAAAGCCAATATTGTTGTAAATTTCACACAAGTCATAGTATCAAACTTTACAAGGTCAGGCACAGCAAGCACGGTTGATACTTAACTTGGTCACATACAATGTGATTCTGCCTAACTTAGCCTGATAACATGCCGAGGCCTCCAGAGCACAAGCATGACTTGTCGGTTTCCCAGACTCGTGCGTTTGAACGAATGCCAACTTTGGGCCACAGATTCTTACCCACCCTTGATCAGAACCGGCCCACCCAACACAGCCATCCTAATGAGAAGTTTATTCAGCGCAGTGGGGGTGAGACGAGGGGGTCTTTACCCAGCAATCACATAGCGCTGCACTGAATCAACATTGTGGCGAAAGTACTGACAAAAGGGTCTCCTCTCTCCTTCCTCCCCTGTGGGGGATGAAATAGAGTATTTGATGAATAAGAGTAGAAGTGTTAGTCTGCAATCTTTAGGACAATACTGGCTTTGTCTCACCCCCCACCACCCCCTCCCCCAACCCGTGAGAAATCCTACTATCCTTTCTGTACTTTCAATGTATTTTTAATGATAAAAATGTTATTTTGCAAGGGTTGAGTGACCCAATAATAGCTTTTCCCTACTCGAATCCCTCCCCCTCTCCCACCCTCCCCCCAGCCCTCAACGGAACAAAGGAAATCATATACCGTATGAATAATAGATTTAGTTTTGAGATCCAAATTATAAATTAGATTGATTCCATACATTGTAAGTTGTGTTCGTGACAGATTCAGAGCAACATTGAGAGAAATGTATGAGTGTAGTTTAATTTACTCAAACTGATAACTATTCACCAGGGGAGGCTCTATTGTCAGAGTCTTTTGAGGTGCTGTTTAGAAGAGAAGCAACAATTGAAAGAAGAATAGAGATTATTTGATGATCAGTGACAGAAATTTTGAAAAGGAGAGAAGAAATTTAACAGAAGCCGCTATTTAGGTAGACCCTGAACAATTCCAGGGCACTCGTGGAAAGCAGAAGGGAGTGTCAGTGCTTGGATGAATTATTAATGGGTATTTGTGGGGCCTTGAGATACTCAAGATGGCTGCCACATGTTGCCTAACAAATAGTCATTACACTTGTGTTTTGAGGTGTTTTGACTTTGTAGTGGTGGATCAAATGTAAGGGCAATTGCTTTAGATTATTACTTGGGCAGGTCAGACCCGATGGCGGTACCCACTGTCAGCACGAACTACAGTGCACATGTCACAGATGTCACAGAGCTAATTGTAAATGTGGAATGAGGGTGTGAGTGGGAGGGGAAGAGATTAGACAGGCCACTTAGTAACAGTAGTAAGTGCTTTACGATGGAATTTGGAAATATAGAGTGGAACATTGCTGTGACCATTTTGCGTTGTGCAACATGCGGTATTCAGCTGGGGAAAATCAAAGGAAACACATGGCAATGAATATACACAAAAGACAATTGTTACAAATTGGCCGGTGATAAACAGATGATATACACTGGGCAACGGCAGCAATCCTCATCTTCGTGGGAGATGGTAATACCATTGTCGACCGAGATTGGGAGCTAAATACTAAATGAGATTGATCATTAATTGTAGATTAATCCAGCGGTGATGGATTCAGGACTTGCGAGGCTGGGGCTCTATCGCAGCATTGTGAAGCAAGGGTGTGCTTGTGACTGGAGCATAATAATAATAATAATCCTTGCATTTGATATAGCACCATATCACGTCACTGAGAATCTCAAAACGCTTCGCAGAGCTGTTCTGTTACAAAACTGCTTGACAAAATGAGATGGGGTGCGGGTGGGGGGATAAATCCTCTAACCAGTGTTTATTCACTCTCCCGCTCCCCCTTCCTCTCTTCCTCCCCCCACCGCCCCACCAGTGTTTATTCACTCTCCCCCTTCCTCTCTATCCTCTTCCCCCACTCCCCCCAAGAGTTCCCAATGCATCCTAGAGCAACAAAAAGACTTGCATAGTTATTACAATGAAATGGTTAGCAGAAGCAATGCTAATGTTAATGTATTTGACAGGCATATGTAAACACTTAACCAAGGCACATGCCTGGAATGTGCGTTATTCACATGAACATATATTTTGTTTTGGAGGCCATGGGAATAGTTTTTAAGTTTAAAATTACAGGATAGCACCGCTTTACACCAAGCCCACCCAAAGAGAGCTAGCCCCTTGGACTTGAATTCAAAGGGTCGATATCAAATTTCCCCTTCTGTAAGTACTTGTACACAGTGATGGTTTATCATTTTTGTTCTTCAAAACATCTGATATTGTACAAATATTGGTTGGAGTTGAAGGGCTGTGGGGGCAGGCTGCCAAGTCAATGGTTACACAAGTGACCATCGTGTGTTTCAGTGAGCGGGCTGGGAAGAGAAAGGGGGATCAGGGTTTGTATGCAGTACAACAACAACTTGCATTTATATAGCGTCCTTCATCTGGGTAGCATCCTGGAGCACTTAACAGTGGTGGAGTCTGACCTCGAGCCAGCGGGTCAGGGAGCGGGGAGGTGACCATAAGCACGATCAAAATGGAAGGTCTTTAGGCGGGATTTTATAGTGGGGAAGGAGGGGGCAAGGTTGAGGGATTGGGGACAGAGTTCAAGAGTTTTGGGACGAAGTGACTGAAAACACAGCCGGCAATGGTGGAGCGGAGGGGGCGAGGAACGAACAGGAGGCCGGAGCTGGCCGAGCAGAGGCAGCAGGTGATGGAGTGGGGGGCCAGCAGGTCGGATAGGTAGGGAGTTGCGAGCGCATGAAGAGATTTGAAGATGAGAGAGGATCTTGAAGTCGATCCGTTTGGAAATTTGGAGCCGGTGGAACCTGGCAAGGACTGGTGTGAAGGGGTACGGAGTTTTGTGCGGATTAGTATCCAGGTGGCGGAGTTCTGAATTTATTGTATTTTAAGTATGGTGGAACTGGAGAGGCCAGCGTGGAGGGCATTTGAATAGTCCAGCGGGAAGTAACAAAGGCGCGGATGAGGATTTCGGCTGCTGTGGGTGTGAAGTACGAATGGAGGCGGACAATATGGCAGAGGTGGAAAAAGGCGGTCCTGGTCGGAGAACGGATGTGGGGGAGAAAGGAAAGCCGTGGATCGAACCTGATGCCTTCTGAGTGAGAGCACGGGGAGGTTAAGGAGTTTGACCTACATGAAAGAAGATGTTGACGAGAATCAAAGACTATTGCTTTTGTCTTGCTGATGTTCAGCTGCAGGAAATTTGCGTTTATCCAGGCCTTGACGTCCGTCAGACAAACTGACAGGTCGTCAGCCGACTGGGAGACGCAGCTGGAGGAGAAGTAGATTCGAGTGTCATCCGCCTCCATGTGGAAGTTGACCCCTTGTTTGCGGATGATATCGCCGAGAGGGAGTGTGTAAATGATGAAAAGCAGGGGGCCAAGGGGTACACCACAGGTGACCAGGTGGGGGTGGGAGGAGAAACCGTTTCCTGAGATAAATTGTTGGCGGTTAGTCAAGTAGGACTCAAAACATGCAAATGCAGTCCCACGAAGGTGAATGAACAGAACTTCAGAAATGCAAGACGAAAAAGACGAAGGTCCATTTAGTTCGCCTTCCACCTTCCTGGCGATCGCATGCACATATGTCCAAACTCCCTATGTCTATATCCCATAAGAACATAAGAAATGCTAGACGATAAAAGAGGGAAGCGAGGCGGTGGAAGAGGATGGTGTGATTGACTGTGTCGAATATAACGGAGAGGTCGAGGATGCAGCGGGAGTTCTGGTCACACACAGAGAATCGTAATTTATTACTTTGATAGGCGCTGTCTCTATGATGTGGGCAGGTTAAATATCGGACTGGAGGGCTTCAAATAGGGAGTGGTGGGAGAGGTGTGAGCAAAGTTGATTGGCAACCACACATTCCAAGACTTAGGCCACGAAGGGCAGGTTTGAGATTGGTCTAAATAACAACTTGCATTTACATAGCAGCCCTCATGCAAGGTAGCGTCTCAGAGCACTTGACAGTGGCGGAGCACAAAGTTAATCCAGGGGGAGGGGGGAGGTGACCGTAAACCCTGTCAAAGAGAAAGGTGTTCAGGTGCAATCTGAAGATGGGGAAAGATGGGACAAGACGTAGGTTAGGGTATCATACAAAATGGTCTAATGGGGGTTAGGGTACCATATGAAATGGGTTTCAAAGCAGTTTTGTGGGCTCACAGGTTGAAACTGCCCTTAATTCACCACAAAGTCATCACTAAATTGGTGATTTCCCACAAAAGGAGCCATGAATGTCTGACCTGGTCTAGTTTGGGGAATGGAAATTATACTTTTGGTATCAAAGAGAGGTCTTCTGAGGTTGCTTTTGGTTCATAGCACAGGGACAAAGCAGAGATACTTTGGATACAATCATGCTATACCCGGTCTCGGAATGCCAACACTGAGCGACCCAAAATGGCCAAGTACCACAAACTAAACTCCCAGCAATTCACCCAAAAGTCAGGTGGAAATGGAGCAGGTGCCTGTCTCACACTCAGCCAATGAACAGCTCCCAAAGGCAGCTGCAAAATAACCTCCATGGAACGCTCCCTCAGTAGGAGCTAAATCTAACCCGTCTGTTCACTTGTCCTCTTCTGAGCTGCTGGGCATGGATGTCTATAAAATAAATAATAATCCTTGCATTTGATATAGCGCCTTGTCATTGAGACGTCTCAAAGCGCTTCACAGAATATACTGTAAAGTGGATGGACTGTATATTTTGTGGGCGAAACGCAGCATCCAATTTAGCACAGCAGTGGATTGAGAGACCTTTTTTTTAATCTGAGGGATTATTACTCCCGGAAAGCGATCAGTTCCCACGTTTCTACTCATTGGTTTTGGGATCGATTTGCCCAAATCATGTTCCAATTTGGCTGCCGAACTGTGTATCCTCCCAATGCCAGTCAATATTTCACAATGTTCCACGATGACAGTAATGTAGAACGGAGAGCAGGTCTGTATGCAACTCAATGCCGAGAGAGCATTGGGTGGTCTGTAGCCTTGCTGGTTAATAATTTTCGTATTGCTTGAATTTCCTCTGACTTGGGAAACTATTTTACATCAAGTTCTAATAATTCCATTTGGTTATATTTCTAAAGAATGATGTGTTGGTTGGAAACACATTTCTATGTGTGCGAGATACATAGAGTGATACAGCACAGAAATAGTCCAGTTAATCCATGATCTAGTATGTGACTACTGCACACCAACATCTGTATGAGTGACTACCCATTTCTGTTGTTTGGCAAGCTTTCCCACTGCTTGTCCAACTAGGACTGCCCTATCGTTAGGGTTTTGACTTGCAAGGTTAACAGGAGCTGAGTGGGAGGATTCCCTGCCCCCATTGACTGGTCTGCCCTTCCGGATCCTGCCAATGAACCAGGTTGAGCTGTGCTGTCATCAGCAGTGAGTGCCCTGGGATACTGTAGATTTGTCTGGCTCAGTAACCAGACTAGAGACTGTCACAGAGAGCTGGCTCGATTAAAGCATTCCGTTGGCAGGTATATCACCCTTGGAGCCAGTTCAGCTCCAAGGAGACCACGATTACCTCCCCCCAGAAGGAGGATAAACACTAGTTATTGATGTTCATCATTTCTGAGGCCGTGCTCTGCACATTCTCACACTCCTCTCGGTGAAGACATGTTTTCTGATCCTTCACCATCTCAGATACTGACCAGCAGCAGGTTTTCAGGATGGTCTCTGGGAACAGGTTAATCTTGGTGCTAGTGGATCAAAAGGTCTTTTCCTCCTCTGGAGTTTGAGATTGATTTCAGCACAGGCTGATCAGAGAAAATTCTGACCTGGAATCACTGTATGCATTGCCCTACAACAACCTCCAGCCATCCAGTCAGATCCAGTTATGCTGACCCATTTGGTTTGTATTGGGGGTATCTCCATACTGTAGCTCAGAGAAGCCCAGAGGTGATGCTACTGGCCCTTTGGTAGTGTGACACGATACGCAACAATAACAAGAAAATTACATTTGTATAGGGCCTCAAAACTCTAGAACATCTACTCTCCCTCATTCTCTCCGCTGTGCCCCCTCTCCCTTTTTTCAAGTCCTGCCTGAAAACCCTCTTCTTCGACCGTGCTTACAGCCACTCCCCTCCGCCCCCGCCCCCCCCATAACTCCGAGTCAGGCCCGCCACTGTTAAGCGCTCTAAGACGCTACCCTGCATGGAGGGCACTATACAAGTGCAAGTTGTTGTGCCTAAGGTTTCAGACCGCTCGGGAATCAAACCTGGGTCCTCTCGCTTGCGCTACAGGACTCTCCAAATACGTGGTGGTGGGCGGGGGTGGGAAGGAAAGAGATGGGGCAAGTAAACTGGTTGTGCGGGCAGCTTGTTGACTGCTTTGCCTTTGTGTTTTTTTCCCTGGCGAAGGAGGATGACGACGGCCCACAGTGCAGTGTGGATTATGAGCTCATCGCACAGGACAACGGCTTTTTCAACAAGAACGAACCTATCAGAAGCAAAGTCTCCAAGCTGACGGAGAAGCTGAGGAAACGTTACCCTGTAAATAACTCCGGTAGGTGTGGCAAGGTCCTCCCTCCCTCCCTGTGTCTGGAAGGGAATGCGCCACTCTCTTCCTGGAAGGGCACACCCTGCTTCCCCAATTCCGCATAGTATTAGGCGCAGGTTGGCAAGAGCCAAGGCTTGAGCAAATCGGAGCATGCGTTGGCAGTGCTGGAGTCTGGCCAGCTAAAACCACACAACTTGCCATGGAGAGCGCTGTCTGACAAGGTTTCCCACTGCTTGGCCGGGTACAACCACAGTAAAGGCTGCAGCAAAACTTCACCGAATTGAGACCAATCAGCGAGACCAATGGCTTCACCTGCATTCCTGACTGTGACCAGTAAGCTCAGCGCAGGGTTTGTGACTCCCACCGCAGTCCAGTAGCTGCTGACACCCACTCTTTGGGATCGTACTTAGTAATACTTTCTGTGAAGCGCTTTGAGATGTCTCAACAACATGATTCCAAATACAAGGATTATTATTGCACACAATCAACAGGCATTTGAGCAACGTACCAGTGGAGCAACTTCTCTTTCCAAGTCTCAGATCTCCGGGTCTTTAATGCCCACCTGAACAGGCAGATAGGACCTTGGTTTAACTTCTCGACTGAGGGCTGGCACTGTGCATGGATTAAGTGTCAGTTTGGACTGTGAGCTCAGATCTTGACACATAGTTTAAAGTTGATTTTGAACCATTTACCCTTCTCGATTCCCAGAAGTGATTGTTACCAACTTGGCTCCAAGATGCTGTCCAGCGTGAAGGGAGCAAGTTGTTGTTGTTCAGCCAAGCTGTCAAATAACACTGCAGCATTGCATTTTTATGGTTATTTATCTCCATTCTATATGAGATTTGTTTTGGGGGGAGGGTCAGCCAGGTGTCTGACACATGCGGAAACCCATCACCGTTGCTTAAGAATATCTAAACCAAGCTGAGAATTATGCATCCCATCTACACATGGAAATCCCAGAGATAGATTGATGGAAAGCTCTCTCTCCATGGAGGGACCCATCCTGTTTACCTGATTCCAAAAAGTATTAGGCACAGGTTGGCAAGAGCCAAGGCTTGGGGACTCCAGAGTGTGTGTTGGGGTAACTGCTGGAGTCTAGCCAGCTAAAATCGCATCGCTTACTATTGAGATCATTGTCTGGCAAGCTTTCTCACTACTTATCCAGCTAGAACCACAAGCAGGGTTAACAGGAGCTGAGTGGGAGGATTCCCTGTCCCCAGTGACTGGTCTGTCCTCCCAGGTCCTGCCGATGAGCCAGGGTTGGGATCTATGTGAGAGATGAGCTTAGTGCTTCAGAGCTGGGCTCCTGGCCATTGCGGAGCACTAAAAATGGACACTGAGGACTCTTTGTTTGGCCCACCCTCTCCGCTACCCTTAATGAATTGCAGCTTTGTGGCATTGACTGTTTCAGGCAATATCAGAGTTGAAAGCTTTAAACAAACTGACCTACGCAAAATTGCAGCCACGTCTAAAGTTACATTGAGGTAGACAGAGGTGGCTTACCTCTTGTGGCATTCTCTGCCGAGTGTTGATTAGGTTTGGCACCTGCGTTTAGTGTTGGCTAATTCTTTGGCTGGACCAGAGGGATGGTACTGTACAGCTAAACCCTGGGCATGGTGTGTCGCGAGGTGATAGGACTTGCGTTTGTCACCACTGCTCTCGTTCGGGGGGTCAGTGCTAGCTTTGTTTCATCAAAACTGCTCCCAATTATCAGGAAATGGCAGGAAGCTGTTAGATTGAGGCATTTTTGCTTCCTGCCATTAGGGGCTTGAGGTGGAAAAGAGGAGCTTCTGTGTGGGTTTACTGCGTGTTCGTCCTCTGCATTTCAGTCCCATACATCACTAGGAGGATTGCTCTGTGAAAGAGCCAGCAGAGACACGATGGGCCATAGAAAGGAACATAGGAACATGAGTAGGACATTCAGGCTGTTCCGGCATTCTATAAGATCATGGTGATCTGTACCTCAACTCCAATTACCTGGCCTTTCCCCGTATCCCTTGATACCTTGACCTAACAAATATCTATCCATCTCAGTCTAGACAATGTGAATGGATCCAGCATCCACAGTCTTTTGTGGGAGAGAGTTCCAGATTTCTACTAACCTTTTAGTAAAAAACTGCCTCCTGATTTCACTCCTAAATGGCCTGGCTCTAATTTTAAGACTATGCCTCCCTGTTCTGGATTTCCCACCAGAGGAAATAGCTTCTCTGTATCTACCCTATCAAATCCCTTTATTTTAAAAACCTCAATTCTATAATTGAATGAATGAAACCTTGGTGTTTCTGTCCCTTGCCTGAGACATGCAGCAATATGGCTGAGATTTCCACAAACATTCCTTAAATAAGGAGAGGAATGTGTTTAGGAATACTTAGTTTTGACCACAGTAACTTTGGTCTCATTTATTAATTGTTTGACAGGAATGAGGAATACAACCTTGGTACTGTAGAAAGCTTACAAGCCTCTTTCTCCCCCTTCCCACACTCACCCCTGTAATAATAATCCCAAAGCACAATGCACAGATCAGGAATCAGCAGAGGGAACACGGGATATTAAAATGCGCTTCATTACAATTAATTGTAGTATTGGGACCACTTCTGTTTTTGATCTATATAAATGACCTGGGCTTGGGTACAGGGAGTACAATTTTCAAGTTTGCAGATGATACTAAGCGAGGAAAAGTAGTAAACAGTGAGGAGGATAGCAGCAGACTGCAAATGGACATAGACAGACTGGTAAAATGGCAGGTGAAGTTTAATGTGGAGAAATGTGAAGTGATGAATTTTGGGAGGAAGAATGAGGAGAGGTAATATAAGCTGATGGTACAATCTTAAATGGGGTGAAGGAACAGAGAGACCTGGGGTTCATATAAGTAAATTTTTGAAGGTGGCCAGACAGGTAGATATAGCTGTTAATAAAGCACACGGGATACTAAATGGGGCATAGAATACAAAAGTCAGGAAGTTATGATGAACCTTTAGAAAACACTGGTTAGGCCTCAGCGAGAGACAGTGTTCAGTTCTGGGCCCCACACTTTAGGAAAGATGTCAAGGCATTGGAGAGGGTGCAAAGAAGATTGACCAGAATGGTAACAGGAATGAGGGACTTCAGTGATCAGGAGAGGCGAGAGAAGCTGGGATTATTCTCCTTGGAGCAGAGAAGATTTAATAGAAGTTTTCAAAATGATGAGGGGATTCGATAGGATGAACAAGGAGAAACTATTCCCACTGCGGGTGGGTCGGTAACCCGAGGATTTAAAACAGTTGTTAAAAGAAACAGAGGGGAGGGGAGGAGAAATGTTTTCACACAGTGAGTTGTTGAGATTTGGAATGCATCGCCTGAAAGGCTGGGGGAAGCTGATTCAATAACAACTTTTAAGAGAGAAGTAGATAATTATTTGGGGAGGACAAATTTGCAGGGCTATGGGGAGAGAGCGGGGGGAATGCGGTTGTTTTGGATAGCTCTTTTCAAAAAGCCGGCACAGACACGATGGGCTGAGTGCCCTCCTTTTGTACTATATAAATTCTATGATTTTAATTATTAATCGCCGTGTGTTTAAAAGCTGACTGAAAAACTGGAAATGGGCAGCAATTAAAGCTTTCCTCAGCCAACTAAACAACCAACAAATACTTCACGGGTCCAATATGGATAAGAGCTGTGAAGTTGCAAACTTGTTTATTTGCGGGAAATTTTTTTGAACTGCTGTTGTTCACTTCAAGCGCCTGTTCAGTTGCGGTGCTGCTGTTGGTCAGATTCCCGACACACTATCAGAATAGAGCAGGGAGTTTCTCTCCGTGTCCTGGCCGACAAACCTCCAGATTAATAATAATAATTCTTCCATTTGATGTGGAGTCTTATCACGTCGTTGAGACGTCTCAAAGCATTTTACAGAATGTACGTACAGTGAATTGACTGTATAGTTTGTGAGAGAAACACGTCGGACAATTGATCAATTGACAATTAACAAGTTTCCTTACTCCACACGCCTCTGTTTACCTTGCAGTAAGTAGGAACCCGGTTGTTAGTCGATTGATGGATTGCTTTCCGGGGTTTATAATCCCTCCCCCCACCCAAAAATGTTGTCACTCAATCCACGACTGTTTGTGGGACGCTGCCGCGTTTCACCCACAAAATACTCAGCCAATTCACTCTATAATATATTCTGTGAAGCTCTTTGAGACAACAATGTAATTAGGCACTATAATAATAATACTTGCATTTGATATAGCGCCTTATCACAGCTATATCAAATCCAAGGGTTATTATCAAGAAGGCTGAGAGCAAAGTGGCTTTAGAATGAGGTTCAGAGACCAGGGGCGTGGAACGGTGGCTCAAAGCTGAGTCACTGGCAGTGGAGCAAAGGGAACAAGCAGTTAAAAAAGAATGTGAACCCATTGGTTTAACAATACAGTACAAATGTACATTTATATAGCATGGGAGGGTGTTCCAAGGCACTTAAGAGTCCTGGTATCCAAGTTAATAATAATAATCATTGCATTTGATATAGCGCCTTATCACTTCTTCGTGACATCTCAAAGCATTTCACAGAACATACTGTTTAGTGAAAACAAAAATAGAAGTCGCTGGGGACACTCAGCAGGTCGGCCGCATCTATGGAAAAAGGAAAGTGAGTCAACGTTTCGAGTCCACGACCCTTCATCAGAACTGAGCTGTGCTCTACCCACTGAGCTACGGGACTGCACGTTGGGAGTGTTGGGGTGGGGGTGGAAAAGATGACCAAAAGCGAGGGCAAAGTGAGGGAGGGAGGAAGGGAACAAGTCAGAGGGACTCCAGATGGACTAGGGTGGCAGAAAGGTTGAAAGGCTGACCGGCGATTAACAACTAAAGCTGGTATTTATCTAGGGTCCTTCACGGTGGGGCAGCTTCTCCGAGTGCTTGGAGCGCCTCACACTAATGAGGTGTATGAGCTCATAGAGGCCTTTGAATTTGCCCTTTATTTCCCCTTCACTTCCCCGAAAAAAGCAGTCGGGTGAGTGGGGGGAGGTGGGGGTGTATCTAAAGGCAATGTGTCCGTGTATATTGAAGCTTCTACTTGCATTGATCACCTTGTCCAGGGTCAGCAAGCTGGGAGAAATTCCACCGATCGTATCCTCTGCATTTGTGTTAAGCCCGGACTGTCTCCAGTAACTTATCAGTGAGAGCTCATTGTAAACATGCCTTATACAAGCCTAACTGGGATATCCTGTGTAAATATCTTTCAGATAGATAAATAAATGTTGCTTTTTGAAACAGACACTGGTGCGTTGATGAGGTTAGCGTCTCGGGCTTTGACAGGAAGGGCAGAGTTTTTGGCTACAAATCCCTGTCTGTGAATGCAGGCAAAGTAATCCAGTATCAGAAAATAATTCAAAACATTCAGCAATATTAAAACGCCTGGCCTGACATCAAGTTAATTCAAAGAGTCTGGAGAAGGATTGGAGTGGCATCGGGCAAGGTTTGATTTCACCAGAGGAAAGCAGAGGCTTTCGCTGTGTTAACAGGCAAACCTTGTGAGATAAGCAAGGCCAATATCGCAGATAATACTATGAAAGCAACAGGTTTTTGGGGCTTTAATTTAAGATCAGAGCCCACTCTCCTTTTAATCCAGAGGATAAATAATTAAATGCTCTGCAATTCCTAACATCCTGACTGATAAAGGGTGGTGTGCAGGTGACATGCCACAGAGTTTTCATGGTCATGTGGAGGCCAAGTTTCTTTGAGGAGGAGGAATCTGATTTGATTCTCTCTCTCTCTTTCCCTTCTCTCTCTCTCTTCCCCCCCCCCCCCCCCCCCCGTGCACGCTCTCTCTCTCTCTCTCTCTCTCTCCCTTTGGCTGGATGGGTGGCTGTTTCTCTCTGTCTTGTCATCTCTATTTTTCGCTTTGTCTGTATGTATATCCTGACTGACTGTCCAGCACCTTTGGGATGTACTCCTGACTATTGCATTTTTCTACCGTCTGACTCTCTGTTTCTCCCGGTATCGCTACACCTCTCTGTTTCTCAGTGTTTCTCCACCTCTCCCTCATGTAATGTCTTGTCTTTGTCAGGAATGGGAGAGTGTCAGCTGTAGAGTGAAAAGAATTCTCCTAATCTTTCTTTCGCTCTTCTTGTTATATGACTTTCGTCCATAAAATACCACACTTCAATATGCGCAATTGGCTGTCGGTTTCGCCCACAACATACAGTCAATTCACTTTACAGTGAAGCGCTTTGAGATGTCTCGAAGACGTGATAAGGCGCGATATCAAATGCAAAATTTTAGTAAGGATTATTATTATTATGACTTGATATCTTCAATCTGGGTTCCCGTTTGCGCTCATCAAGATGAGGATCTTTTCCCATTTCATATCATGGCTGCCACTCGAGTAATGTACAGTAATGATAATATTAATAATAATCCTTGTATTGGATATAACGACTTATCACATCTTGTATGTGTGGGCGCCGCTGTCAGAGTGAGATGCTGTCATTCAAACAAGATTTTAAACTGAGATTCTGTCTACCTGTACAGGTGGATGTTGAAGATATCTATTGAAAAAGAGAAGGGACAGTCTGGAGGGGGAGTGGGAAGTGCTGACTGTTCCTGGGTAAACTGGCCTTTATCTCTTGGCTATTACCACTACCCTCCTGTATGTTTAGTGTTAAATAAAGGCTGCTTTTCAGCTGTTGTATGACAAACTGGGTTCCACTGAATAATCCATATTACATGGTCAGTGAAAACATTAAGGGATGTGAGGAAAGAGCTGGAAAGAGGGATTAATATTAAAAGCACGACTTAGAAAAACAGGAGCTATGAGCTGAATAGCACATTCTGTGCTGAAATGTTCAATGTTCTAATAATATCAGAGATCAAAGCCATCATGTCTGTGTCATTTCTAGCTGTCACCTGGACTCTTGGACTTGATTTTAGGCTTGAAATGGCCTCTGGTGTCTGTGGCGGTGGATAAAACACGTGTTTTATTCAGTTTGCAATCTGTTTGCTGTGCGTTGGTTGATGTGTATTGTCAGTGGTAGTAGTGTGTGACTGTGTTCACACAAGATGAATACAGTACTGGGGTTTGTGTGGTGTGCGTATGTGCATGTGTGTGTATGTGTGTGCGTGTGTGTCTCAGTGATATTTCAAAAAGTGTTTGTTTTCAGATGTAAATTAGAGTCTAACAAGTGCCTACGATTACGCAGGCACTGTGCTTAATATAAAACACTGTGAAGTGCTTTGAAATGTTTGACGTTGACAAGGTGCTGTATCGCAGCGGATCTAACACTCACTGGGATAGTAATATTTGCCCCACAGAAGGAATACTGAGTGAGGCTGAGACTTTGCCAACATCTGCAGGCTGAACGGACAATATTATCCAAACTGACACGCTTGCTCTTGCTCCCCGTCTCTCCCTCCCACCCACACTCTCCCTCTCTCTCCCTCTGTTTCCCCTACATGCACCCCATCTCTCCTGGCACCATCTAATCATAACTTGAGAGGCAAAGAACCGTTTTGCCAGTTACCGAAACAAATTCCATCTCCCCCTAATCACGTAGATAATTGCAAGTCCACAGCATTCAGAAAATTGCCGATGATTATTGCAGATGGGATCACGCCTTTCTTCTTTGCTGCGTGTGTTTTGAAAGCTGCATAGCAAATCCTGCTCAAGCATTGGCAGTGACTCATTCCTGTCCAGGTCTCTAATATGGAAGGACTGGAAATGGAGAACTCTTAGCAGAGCGGAGTTAGCGGAGAGGTGGAAATTCTGTAAGGGGTTGAATAATGGGTTGCAGACCGCTTTAATTGTTCCAATACTGTATTTTTTTGGGGGGGCCTGTCCGCTCCCTCCACTCAGCGGGCTCCAGCCTGTTCCATGTCACACCGACCATCCCACCCCACCATCTTCGGCCTCTCTGCCCCCCCCCCCCACCACCTTTGGAACTCCACCCCACAGCCCCTTTAGCCCCTCTCCCTCATTTGCCTCCTTCAAGGCCTATCTCAAGATCCTCTTTAATTGGGCCTTCTGCCACCATCCTACCCCCCCCCATATGTAAATGTAAATTTGTTGGTGCTTTTAATGAAAAAAGATTGAAAGACAGGTGCTGATGCCCTGTTGCTCCTGTATCAGTCTGATGCTGCCACCACTGCTGGACAGACAGAGAGAGAGGCAGAGAGAGCAGCGTGCTCAGGCACTTCTTGGACTCCAATATACATTGGAAAACAAACACTTTTTCAAATATCGCTGCGACACACACACCACACACTCGCAAAAACCGCACACACACGCACCACACACATACGCGCGCGTACACAGGCACACACCACTGCTACTAACAATACACATCAATCAACGCACAGTTGCAAAACAAGAGTGTATTCTGGGCTCTTTCCTGACAACTTGAAGGCAGTGACTTGCATTGTGTTGCAGCCATAACGACAACAAATTCCATTTATTTTGTACCTTTCACGTCAGGAGGAAATTCCAAGGTGCTGAATAATAATCTTTGATTTGATATAGCGCCTATAAGGTGAATAACAATGCAAGGATTATTATTATTGTCAATGATTAATTTATCTGGAGGATTGTCAGCCTTTTTGCATCAGTGTCACGGGGTCTTTAACGTCCACCTGAAAAGCAGACGGCAATTGTGATTTAACATCTTATTAATATTAATTGCATTTGATACCTTATCGCTTCATACAATTGTCTAAAAGCGCTTCACAGGGTTTACTGTAAAGTGTAGTGACTATGTTTTGTATTTTGAAAAGACAATTTGTACCTAGCAATTTCCGTCAAAAAGCCATGAACAATAACAACTTTATCTGAGATTGTCAGGACACTAGGAGAAAGAAACTCCTTTCTATTTTCCAGTAGTGCCTTAGGATCTATAATGCGCACCTGAACAAGCTGTCAGGACTTCGGTTTAATATCTTATCCAAAGGCAGAAACTTCTATCAATACGGCACTCCCCTTTCACTGAACTAAAGTGTCAGCCTAGACTGTGAGCTCAAAGTTTTGATGTGGGGCTTGAATCCACAACCTTCTGACTCAGAGTAAAGAGTGCTCCTGACTGAGCCAGCCTGACACCTTACCCAATGTGGTGCCTCTGACATTGCAGGACTCCCTGATACTGGCCTGAAACATTAACCTGAGCAATGAGCTCAAAGTGGAGGTTGAAGGATAAGATAGATCGAATGGGCTGAAGAACCTTCTTCATCCTGACCTCCCTTGTGATTTTGTGACTGTCTACTCAGGCGAGGTATCAGAAGGCTTTTGTCACCCAGGAACCCGGGGATGGACGTGAAGCCCTGCCTTCAGGGTGGGATGCAGGGAAAGATAAACAGAACAGCGGGGGCGGGCAGATCAAAAGAAAACGGACGCCATTCAATCATCGCTGTCCGTCACGTCAGCTTTGTTCTTTTATATAAAGGGCCAAACGATGAGAGTCTCTGTTAGATTTACTGTGAGTGAAGTTGTGTGGTTTGATAGTCAGCATTAGTGGTTGACAGAAGAAAGGAAGAGAGATACTTTAATATTCAATCCAGATCCAGGTTTCAGACCGGATATGAAACTGTCTGTTTTCAATCCATAGGCCCTTGGTAAGCACCAGAAAGCAGCGAATTGGAGGATTCGCAGGGGCAGAACAGAAGTTTTCTTCAACTAAACGGCAGAAATAATTGACGTACAACAAACTGTTTGACAAACGTGGGGTCCTATAGCGTAGTGGTTAGAGCATTCGCCTCGCAAGCGAGAGGACTCGGGATTGATTCCGGGCGAGGTGAAACCTTAGGCATGTTTCCTTACCAAACACTTAGTAGCAAGTAGGAACCCTGTTGTTAGTCTATTGGCAGATCACTTTCCAAGTCACATAGCTTCCTTTATACTAAAAGCTCATGGTTTGGTGTGTGTTTGTGTATATGTATGCGTGCATGTATACACGCACACACATGAAAGACCATTGGAATGCTTAGTTTTAATAAGACAGTGACTAAATCAGTAAAAGATTTGGGGAAACTGATCTGTCGGGATGATGGAGAGATAATGAAGTTTCACATCCTTTGATAAATAAAACTCGACATAGCAAGAAGATATTTGGTGCTCACTCGCAGTCGAGGACGAAACTCCACTGGAATGCTCTACTCTAACCTCATTCCCTGCTCTCGTGTCTGTGCTGGGGCTCGCTTCCCCACTGGAACTCTCTACTCTAACCCCATTCCCTGCTCTCTCTCTCTCCCCATCGTGAAAGGTACTATACAAATGTAATCTTGTTGTTGTTGTGTCTGTGCTGGGGCTCACTCCCTCACTGGAGCTCTCTACTCTAACCCTATGCCCTGCTCTCTCTCTCTCTCTTTCTCCCCATCATGTCTGTGCTGGTGCTCGCTCCCCCACTGGAGCGCTCTACTCTAATCCCATTCCTTTGCTCTTTTCCCTGTATCTTTTAACATTATTTTTCCTCAAGTATTTATCCAATTCCCTTTTAAATGCTGCTTTGGACTCAGTTTCAACAGCCTTTTGAGGAGCGTACACTGGCAAAGCGTGCAACACACACTATTCTTTTCATTACATTTCCCCGGCCAGTCTTTAAACTCTGGCTCACTTTGCCACTGCTCATTAAATTCGCAATTTTGTAGACGTGTTATTTTTGGCTGGTTCGACTGGGAATCTTGCACAGGGCTTTGAGCTCACAGTCCAGGCTGACACTCCAGCACAGTACTGTGGAAGTGCCGCGTTATCAGAGGTGCTAACCTTCGGGGTGAGACTTTGAAACAAGGTCTCGTGTGCGTCTGTCCAGGTGGACGTTAAAGATCTCATGGCCTGACATAGAGAGAGAGATGAGTTTCTCCCAGTGTCACTGGCCGACATTCGCCCACATTGTGGTCAGCAAGACTGGACCGGAGTTCGATTACGATATGCTAAGTGATTTCTCTCTACTACAAATATACAATGCATTCCACACAAAGTTTGCAGAAATGTTAGATTAGTGCCACACAGTCTGCTCTGCCTTTTCTCTTTCATCTCTCATCAGAAAAAGTATTTCAATTCCCCTTCCATCCTTCAGGCAGTTTGAGTGCAGAGATTTGGGTGAGTGATGTGGGGGGTTGGGGGTGCTGGAGAGAGAATGTGTTGTCTCAGATGGCTGTGCTGGCCAAATCAATAGTAACGTTTAAAGAGCAATAGGCACAATACTGGGCAGTAAATAATAACTAGCAGAACTAGGCAGCCATGTCAACAACAGTTCACGTCAGTTTATGTTTCATGGTGGGGAGGATGTCTCAATGTGTTTCACATACTTAACTATTAATCGCAAAATGATTGTCTAGGGTCCCATCTCCCTGTTCAGGCGGGTGTTTAAAGACCATTGGCAAAGAACATGGACTTTCTTTTGGTGTCCACTAAAGTGTAGTGACTGTATATTTGTAGGTTGCAAGCTGCTTTAAAAATGCAAGTTTGTTCCCTCTCCTTTCTGGTGCAGTCTGGTCCCACTATGTTGTTTTATATTCTGCCCGATCACTAATATTTCCCCAGCGATATTTCCCTACATGTGTGCAGCATTCCTGCAGTGTGCAAGCTACGGTGTGACCATGGGGAGAACGTGGGCCTGAGTCCGTATCGTTAGACGTGTGATAACCTTGCAGTGTTTCCCTCCCATGTGTTATGGCAATCGCTCCACTTTAACACCCAGTTAAGAGAGCTACATGTGCATGGAATGTCTGGCTGAGGCAGAATTGCTAAACAAGTGGTTTCCACTGGAGATAATACTACATCGATCATACAGTGAATGCCAAAAGCACAAGTAATTAATGCATTTTTGTCTCCTGCTCAATGTTTGTGAGAGTGTGCTGGCACAAATGGCTGCCACTTTTGCCTAGAAAAACAGAGGCGGCACTTGACAGTAATGACCTGTGAAGCGTTTTGAGACACTTAGAAAAACACAAGTTCTTTCTTAGCTCCTTTGTCCTCAGAATTAATTTTAATTCCGATTCAAAACATGTTTTAACCATTAAATTTGACTGAGTCGTCAAGGAGGCTTCACTCCCCGAACACAACTTCTTTGATTGCCATTTTGGTTCTTGTGTGCATAAAAGGGGCTTTACGGTATTGCTATTTCAGTGAGCGAATAGTAAATGAATGGAATAGGCTCCCTAGGGAGACGGTGGAAGCAGAAAGTGTGGATTCTTTCAAAACAAAATTAGATAGATTTCTGTTAGAAACATAGACTCTTACAGCAAAGAAGGAGGCCATTCGACCCATCGTGCCTGTCCTAGCTCTTTGAAAGAGCTACCAACTAGTCCCACTCCTCTACTCCTACCCGATAGCCCTGCACATGTTTTCCTTTTTAAGTATCTATGGTTAAGAGATAATATCTTGGGATACAGTATATAGTTTGGGACGTGACATGTGCATGCGACTGCCAGGATGGTAGAAGTTGAACTGGATGGACTTTGGTCTTCTTTCATCTAGCAATCCTTATGTTCTTATGTAATATTCTGGCTAGTGTAAACTTGTAACTATTTTTGTACTAATTCTGGCTCAGGAATGAGAATGTTGCCCACTGAGCCAGGGAGCAGGGAATCGAGGGGATGAGGAGGCTCATTTGTAATATAAACACCGGCACAGACTAGTTGGAGTATGGCCTGTTTTTACCTTGTAATGTTCTATGTGTTTCTATGTCATTTTGATTTGTGCGAGAATGTTTGTTTGCACTGTTCACTTACATCTGATACGAATAGAACTGGGATCATCTCAAAGTGCTCTGGACAATTCCCAGAGAGCAGGATCTATCAATCTATCCATCTGCTGGACTGATCCTATTGTGTCTCTCGGTCTTCCTCATTGTGTCTCTCTTATCTGAAGGACGGCACTGCTGACAACACAGTGCTCCTCCAGTACTAGAATACCGGCTTCAATCATGTACTTCATGTTGTGGGACCCCAATAGCAACCTTTGAGCTTCCAGCCACTAAGTCCTGACTCTGGAACTCTTCCGCAAATCCACTTTGCCTTGTCCTTCTTTCTTTGTCTTCAAAAGCGCTATATCAAATGCAAGGATTATTATTATTATTATTATTATTATTATTATTATAAAATCCTCTTACACATATCTTTGACCTGGTTTTGATTAACGCCCTTCCTCTCCTCCCTCGTAGATTCCCACCATCTTTGTGATACACTTTGTGACGTTTAGTCTATGTGGAGATTGCTGTATGAGTACAAGTTGTTGTGGTTGGTTAAGGCGGGCAGCGTGAGTGTAGACTATCATTGGGTGATTGATTGGGATTGGTGCGTGCTGTTACATACATCCAACAACCACAACATTGACAAGAGCTCCAAAGGCACAAGACTGCTGGTGTTACTTTACTCCCAGTCCGGGGAGTACGATCAGAAAGGAAATGAAGTGATATGCAGGATGAACCCAGTGGGGAACATACTCAAATTAAAGGGCAGCCTAAAAGGGGGAAGGAAGAAAAACATCTGGTTTAAAGTGGTTGTTCTGAATCGTGTGTGTACTAAGAACATAAGAAATGCTAGATGAAAAAAGATCAAGGTCCATCTAGTTTGCCTTCCACCTTCCTGGTGGTCACATGCACATATTCCCCGAACTATCTATGTACTACATCCCATCATGTTATTTCCTAAAAGAAAACTATCTAATCCGTGTTTGAAAGAATCAACACTTCCTGCTTCAACCATCTCCCCAGGGAGCCTGATCCACAGGTTGACTATTCGCTCACTGAAATAGTGGTTGCGTAGATTTGTTCTGAATTTACCTGACTTCAATCGTAGGCCTTGTCCTGAAACAGCCTGTTATTGTCTTGCCCCTTTAGAATCTTAAAGACAGCAATCATGTCACCTCTCAATCTTCTCTTTTCCAGCGTGAACCTGCCCAATTTACTGAGTCCAGTCCCTCCATCCCCTCAATCATTTTGGTTGCCCTCCTCTGCATCTTCTCAATTTCTCAATATCCTTTTTGTACTGCGGTTACCAGAACTGTACACAGTATGCTCTCCCAATGATTTATACAGTGGCAGGATTACCCCACTATTTCGGATTGCTATTGATCTTTTGATACATCCCAACATCTGGTTTGCTTTACTCACTGCCACAAAGCGTTGTTGGGAGAGCTTCAATTTATTGTCAATTAGGACCCCAGGACCATTTCATTTTCCATACATATCATTTTCCTTCCGTTCAAATAATAGTCCCTTCCAGGACTTTTTGTCCCCATGTGAAGTACTTTACATTTCTCCACATTGAATTTCATTTGCCACTGATCTGCCCTATTCCCAAGCATGTTCAAATACTTGTTTAACCTATCTTGTTCATTTTCGCAATCTGCAACTTTCATTAGCTTGGTATCATCTGCAAACTTAGCCACTGTGCTGGCGACTCCTAGTTCCAGATAATTTATAAAAATATTAAATAAAAGAGGTCCCAAAACAGACCCTTCTGGAATTCCACTAGTAACATTTTCCCAGTCTGATGAGATTCCCTGTACCACCACCCTCTAGTTTCTTGAGTTCAACCTGTTGCATATCCCTTGTAATATTACCTCTACTGAGTCCCGCTTTCTTTACTTTCAGTATCAGCTTCTCAAGAGGAACTGTGTCAAAGGACCTTATTGAAAACCAGATATACAACATCCACAGCCTTACCCTTATCAACCTCCCTTTCACACTGTCAAAGGAAACCAGTGAATTAGATTGGCAAGACCTCCCCTTCATAAATTGGCTAACATTTATGATTTTATTTCTGTTCAGAAACTCCCATGATTTTATCCTTAATAAGTCTCCATAATTTTACCCATAAGGGACATCAAACTTACTGGTCTGTAGTTTTCTGAGTCACTTTTGTTACCTTTCTTAAAAATAGGAGTAACATCTGCCTTTCTCCAGTCCCCCGCCACCTCTCCAGTATTCAGTGATTTTTGAAAGATTTGTGCCAGCATTTCTGCGACTTCCTCCCTTAGTTCCTTAATGATCTTCGGATGAAATTTATCCGACCCCTGAGATTTATTTATCTTAAGTTTGCACAGCTGTTTGGCAACCATATTGGTAGTGATATGAATAGTGTTGCAACTTTACTCTGTGACATCCTTGAGTTCTCTTTCCAGATCAAATAGGTTACCCATCTCCTCCTTGGTAAAGACTGACGCAAAAAAATTATTTAGCACTATTGCAGTCTGGGGATATATCATGTCTCTCCCAAACCCACCTTCAGTGGCCCCATTCCATTGCTTGTTTTTCTTTTACTCTTAATGTAACTAAAAACTTTTTGTTATTATCCTTCACATCTCTTGCCATGTCCAATTCAAAGCTTTTCTTTGCCATTCTGATGCCTTTTTTGCAGTCCTCGCATGCCTTCTGGTATTGAATCTGACTTAATTCTGTGCCATTTTCCTTCATGTCATTAAATGCTATTATTTTCCCTCATTATGATTTGCTTTGTAGCCCCGTCCAACCAGGCAGGAATGCCTTTAAGCTTGGTACCTTTGCTTTGCATGTACACGTTGTTCCATTGCCTGCCTTCATAATTACCTCCTTGAAGGATTTCATAGGTCCTCCACTCCCGTTGCCATATTTATGCTGCCAGGCCCACTCCAACTAGACTTCTCAAGTGCACAAAGTCAGTCCTCTTGAAATTTGGCAGCTTTGTTTGGGTTTTTATAACCTCACCAATTCTTGTGATGTCAAATGTGACTGCATTGTGATCGCTGTTGCTTATTGCTTCTCCCACCTTTATGTTGGAGATTTGGTCGTCCCTGTTGCTCATTATCAAATCCAAGATGTTATCTCCGCTCGTTGGCTCTGTTACAAACTGAGTCATAAAACAGTCTTCCTTTAACTCCGGAAACTTCTTCCCTATCTTAACGTAATCCCAATCAATTTCGGATAATTTAAAATCTTCAACTACTATGGTTGGTCCCTTACTAGTGCCTTCCTTATCTCATCTCACAGTTCCAGATCAAGGCTTTGACCCTGGCCTGGGTATCTATAGCAACCCCCCCCAGTAATATCTTACCTCTGTTACCAACTTTTAATTATACCCAAAGTGATACTGTGTCTGCCCTTTCCTTTTTTAGATCTTCTCTCACAAGGGTCTGAATAATGGAGCTTATGTATGTATAGTGCCACGACACCTCCTCTTCTCCCGATACAGTTACTCCTAAATAGTTTATAACCTTCCGGGTGTGATCCCATTAGAATCATAGAATTATACAGCACAGAAGGAGGCCATTGGCCCATCGTATCTTTGCTCTTTGAGAGCTTTCCAAATCAACCCCACTCCCCCGCTCTCTCCCCATAGCCCTGCAAATTTGAATTCCCCAAATAATTATCTACTTCTCTCTTAGAAGTTGTTATCGAATTGGCTTCCACCAGCTTTTCAGGAAATGCATTCCAGATCCCAAAGCTCGCTGTGTGAAAACATTTCTCCCCACCTCCTCTGTTTCTTTTAACAATTATTTTAAATCGGTGTTCTCGAGTTATCGACCCACCCGCCAATGGGAATAGTTTCTCCTTTTTCACCCTATCACATCCCCTCATAATTTTGAAAACTTCTATTAAGTCTCTTCTTAACCTTCTCTGCTCCAAGGAGAATAATCCCGGCTTCTCTACCTCTCCTGATCACTGAAGTCCCTCATTCCTGGTACCATCCTGGTCAATCTTCTTTGCACCCTCTCCAATGCCTTGACATCTTTCCTAAAATGTGGGGCCCAGAACTGAACACAGTCTCTCGCTGAGGCCTAACCAGTGTTTTATAAAGGTTAATCATAACTTACTGACTTTTGTATTCTATGCCCCTATTTATAAAGCCTAGTATCCCGTATGTTTTTTTAACAGCTTTATCTGCCTGTCCGGCCACCTTCAAAGATTTACTTATATGACCAGGTCTCTCTGTTCCTTCACCCCCTTTAAGATTGTTCCATTGCCTCTCCTCATTCTTCCTCTCAAAATGCATCACTTCACATTTCTCCACATTAAACTTTATCTGCCACGTGTCTGCCCATTTTACCAATCTATGTCCATTTGCAGTCTGCTGCTATTCTCCTCACTGTTTACTACTTTTCTTAACTTAGTATCATCTGCAAACGTGGAAATTATACTCCCTATACCCAAGTCCAGGTCATTTATATAGATCAAAAACAGCAGTGGTCCCAATACTGACTACCTGGGGGACACCACTGTACACTTTCCCCAATCAGAAAAACAACTGATCACCACCACTCTTTGCTTTCTGTCTCCCAGCCAGTTCTGTATCTGCTGCCACTGACCCTCCAATACCGTGGGCTCCTATTTTGCTGACAAGTTTCTTATGTGATACTTTATTAAACACCTTTTGAAAATCCATATAAACTACACCAACTGCACTACCTTCATCCACCCTCTCCATTACTTCATCAAAAAACTCTATCAGGTTTGTTAGACATGACTTTTAACAAACCCGTGTTGGCTGTCCTTTATTAACCCATATTTTTCTAAGTGAAAATTTATTTTGTCCCAGATTATAGTCTCTAGGAGTTTCCCCACTACTGATGTTAGGCTGTAGTTCCCAGGTTTATCCTTCTTCCCCTTTTTGTAGGGGAATAACATTTGCAACCCTCCAGTCCTCTTGCACCACCTTGGTCCAAGGAGGAGTGAAAGATTGTGGCCAGAGCCTTCCATTATTTCCACCCTGACTTCCCTCAGTAACTTAGGATGCATCCCGTGCGGACCGGGTGACTTATCTACCTTGAGCACCGACAACCTTTTTAGTACCTCCTCTTGGTTTATTCTTATCTTATCCAATTTCTCTCCCCTCTCCTCCAATACTGTGGCATTGGCTGCATCCACTTCTTTTGTGAAGACAGATACAAAGTACTCATTCAATTTGTCAGCTTCTCTGTCAGTATCTCTGCCTCCACAAGAAGATTTCCTCTTTGGTCCCTAATTGGGCCCACCCTACCTTTGACTAACCTTTCATTCTCTATATGCTTATAAAATACCTTATGGTTCCCTTTTATGTTACCCGCTAATCCTTTCTCATACAATCTGTTTGCCCCTCTTATTTCCTTTTTCAGTTCTCCTCTGTACTTTCTATATTCTATTTGATTATCTTCTATATTTTGGACATTACATTTAATAAACCTCCTTTTTCTTGTTTCATTTTAATCCCAATAAAATAATATAGATCAAAAACAGCAGTGGTCCCAATACTGACCCCTGGGGGACACCACTGTACACTTCCCTCCAGTCAGACAAACAACTGTTCACCACCACTCTCTGCTTTCTGTCTCCCAGCCAGTTCTGTATCCGCTGCCACTGACCCTTTAATACCGTGGACTTCTATTTTGCTTACAAGTTTTTTTTGGTCATCCAGGTAGGTTTGGATGCCCTACCTTTCCCCTTTGTGGGAATGTATTTGTTCTGTCCCTGAACTATCTCCTCCTTGAAGACAGTTGCTCGTTAGCTGTTTTTCCTGCCAATCTTTCTTTCCAGTCCACCTTGGCCAGATCCCTTTTTAACTCATTGAAAGTATCCCTCTTCCAGTTGAGTATCTTCACCTTTGATTGTTCCTTGTCCCTTTCCATAAGTACTCTAAACGTAATGAAGTGGTGATCACTGATCAGATGCTCTCCTATTGAAACCTACTCCACTTGCCCCACTTCATTCCCCAGAACTAGATCCAGCACTGCTTCCTTCCTCTTTGGGCTGGAAACGTACTGATCCAGAAAGTTATCCTGCGCATATTTCAGGAATCCTTCCCCGTCCTTGCCATTTACAGTATTATTTTGTCAATCTATGTTAGGGTAATTGGAGTCCGCCATATTCTATTGGTTTTGCATCTTTCTGAAGTCTGCTTGCAGATTTGCTCATCTATCTCCTTCCCACTATTTGGTGGTCTATAATATACACCTAACAGAGTAACAGTTCCTTTTCTCCTCCTTTAACCAAATAGATTCTGTTTTTGGACGCTCTAGCACATTTTCCCATTCCAGGGCCATAACCATGTCTTTAATCAATATTGCCACCCCCCCTTGCTTGTTTTCCTTCCCTATCCCTCCTGAATACATTGTAGCCAGGAATATTCAGCTTGCACTCCTGCCCTTGTTTGAGCCAGGTCTCCATATTGCCACAACATCATAACCCCATGTGGCAAGTTGAGCTACAGCTCTCACCAATCTTATTTATCACACTCCGTGCATTTATACACATGCACTCCAAGACCGACTGAGGCTGTTCTGCATTCCTCTCCTGTCTAATCCCTCCTTTTTTTGGATTGCTCCTTATTACATTACTATTCGTCTCTCCCAGCCCTCTATGTAACTTGTTTGTCCTCTCTGATGCTATATCCTGATTCCCTTCCCCCCTCAAAATTAGTTTAAAGCCTTCCCCACATCACTAGTTAACCTCCCTGTGAGGAGATTGGTCCCAGCCCTGTTTAGGTGTAACCCATCCACCTTGTACAGGTCCCACCTGCCCCAGAACTGGTCACAATGTTCCAGGAAGCTGAAGCCCTCCTTTCTGCACCATTTCTCCAGCTATGCATTCATGTGTTGGATCTTGGTGTTTTGATACTCACTTGCACGAGACACTGGGAGTAATGCAGAGATCACCTTTGAGGTCCTACTCTTTTGCTTCTTCCCTAGCTTCTGATACTCTCCCTGTAGAATCTCAGCCCTTTTTTTTCCCTAAGTCATGGATTCCAACATGGACCATGACTTCTGGATGTTCCCTTCCCCCTGTTGAAAGTTTTGCACCTGTTTGTAATGTCTTCAACGCTGGCACCAGGGAGGCAACATACCATGTGAGAGTCATGTCTTTGGTTGCAAAAACACCTGTCTACTGCATTCACCATTGTGTCGACAATGACAATTGCATTGACACTCTTCCCTGTGTCCCCCTGTGCATACATTTGCTTTTGACTCCCCTCCCCAGAGGTGTCATCACCCTGACCAGCATTCATTACAGAGAATTGGTTTGTGAGTGCCACACTCTCAGGGGATTTCTGCACTGCCCGTCCCCTCTTCCTAACATGCCGGGTGGACACCCACTCACTCTCCTTCTGAAACCTCTGTGGCTGTGGGGTGACCATCTCCTGAAACGTTCGATCCATGAACTCTTCAGCCTCCCATATGCTATGTAGTGATACCAGCCTCTCCTCCAGCTCAGAAACCCTGAGTTCAAGCTCGAGCAGCCGAAGGCACTTCCTGCACACATGTCTGTTCAGGGCACACAAAGCATCCTGGAGTTCCCACATGGCACACATTGTGCATGTATCACAGTCTCAGCTGCCCCGCCATATTCCCAGTCAGGTTTTATATTATTTTAATATAACACCTCTTTCCCCCTTTGCACCGAATACCCACTCTCACCAAATTCCTTAACAGAATTCTCACTCTGTTCCACTTCACTCAGTTCCCTCTCTCTTCACACTGCTGGGCTTTCTGCTCCACCACATCTTTGTGATGTTAATGATGTCCAATCTATCACCCGCTACAAGACCTTCCAAATCACACATCTTGTTTGTCAGACTTCTTGTGTTAATGCAAGTACAACTCCATATTTTTTTGGCTTTCCCATTTACTTTATCAGCATTTTTTGTTTCTTTTTCATCAACCTTTGGAGATAGACCCATTATACTGGTATATATATTTAAGTTTTCCCTAATCGGTTCGGGTGCTCTCTTATACCTATCACAACCACCCTTACACCTATTTTAAACACTCCCTAACTAAACTATCTATCCTGCCTGCTAACACCGCCACCACCTTTTTGTTTAGGTAGAGCCCATCCGTTCTGTATAGCTGTGCCATATTCCAAAAGGTGCCCCATTGTTTGAGGAAACGAAAACCTGACTCCCTACACTAATCCCTAATTACCCCGTCTCTCCTCACTAGCATGTGGAATGGGTAGTATTTCAGAAAATACTACACTTGAAGTCTTACCCTTAAGCTTCTTTCCTAATGCTCTAAATTTAGCATGAAGGACCTCTGGTCTACTTCTATCTGTTATTTCTTCCCAAACGAACAACTTTCCTCACCTGCTCCCTGTAGCATTTGGTCAACCCGGGGCATCAGATCCTCAACCAGTACACCCAGTAGGCAACTTACCATTCTATTTTCTGGGTCTGGTTTGCACAGAATGCGATCTGTGAACCGAAAAGTCGAACCCCTAATATCACAACTTGTCTGCTACTCTCTCTTCTTCCCTCCTTCCTGGCAAGCTGCTGGATTGCCTCAGTGTACTCACCTCGCAAGCTAGAGGTCAAAACCTTAGGCAAGTCTCCTTACTCCTCTGTTTACCTAGCACTAGCAATAAGTAGAAACCCAGTTGTTAGCGAATTGGGAATCACTCTCTGGGGATAATGATCGCTCAAAAAAAAATTGGGGAGGACACTGCTGTGTGCAATTGGTTGCCGTGTTTCGCCCACAAAATACAGTCAATTCACTGCAGTATATCCTGTGAAGCGCTTTGAGAAGGCGTGATAAGGAGCTGTATCAAATGCAAGGATTATTATTATTAACCAGAAGCCCTACTGTGTGGCAGATTGCTCTGTATTACAGGTGAGCTTCAGCAAGACCGGAATGTAATTGCTCCTCGGTGTGGACACACGACAGGGTGTACTCTGAGGGGACAGGGGACAGGCTGAACTCTGTGTGGACAGGGGACAGGGTATACTCTGTGTGGACACGCAACAGGGTATACACTGTGTGCACAGGGGACAGGGTGTACTCTGCTTCTCTTCTGTAGACGGTTTGTTGTTGGCCTTGAAAAGCTGAATTAGGCTATTTTAGTGTGATTGATGGCCGCTTGTGATATGTCCATCTTCTGTAAGAGACTAGAAATAGTTTACCTTTCCCTCTACCATTGCCCACCTTCCAGTTTCTCCACTTGCTCATACCTCCGCCTGGCCCCTAAAGTGACAGGTCAGTGACAGCACTGGTTAGAGACACTGTAAAGCTCCCTCTACACTGTCCATCCACTCCCAGGTCACGGACAGTATGAGCTATTACTGAATCCAGAGCTGTCTGTGACTTCCAAAAGTGATTTCCAATCTGGTATTTTCCTCACGTCCGATGTGAAAACATGCCAGAAGATCAGCAACATTTACTAGTTCAAGATTTTTCTTAAAGCTGATTTTTTCTCCTGTGTGTGTTTCAATGTGGAAGGAATTATCGGTGAGGCTATCGTTCTGTTAGAGTCTCAGATCCAGCCCAGGAGATGCAAAAAATGCAAATCAATATCAGCCACGTTTAGTGGCGTTTTATCCAGATTTTATATAAACCACAGATCACATTGCCTTTATGTCCCCAAAGAACGAGCTACAGTAATGATTTTACACTGCATTTGTAAATCCTCAGATTCGTTTTCAAATCGCTTCACTCTCCGACCTACTTACTCCCTAAACCACTATTCGCTGCCTCCGCTTGACTGGCTCCGGCCTCTTCCATGTCCCTTATGTCCTCGGTCCACAATCGGTGGCCACGCTTTCAGCTACTTCCTCAATCCCTCCGCCTTGCCCCTTCCTTCCCATCTTCCGGTCGCACCTGAAAACCTTCCTGTTTGTCCATGCTTACGGTCACCTCTCCCTCCCCCCCGGCTCGGTGTCGTGCTCCGCCACTGTCAGCCGCTCTGGGACACTACCCTGCATGAGGAGCGCTGTGTAAATGTTTTTGTTATACGTTGCAATAGGTGAAATCAAACTTAAAGCCGACGTAGATTCATTATTCTGGAATCATAACAGGGTTATCATAACAATACAACACTGAAGGTGGCCATTTGGCTCATCATGTCTATGCTGGTGCTTATTCCAATGCTGGAGCTGTCAACGCTAGTCTCATTCTCCTGCTCTTTCCACCCCCATCATTCAATAACCTTTCTCTTCAGGTATTTGTCCAGATCACTGTTAAATGCTAATACTCACTTGGTTTCAGCAGCTATGTGTGGTGAAGCATTTGACATTCAAACTATTGTTTGTGTGGGAAGGATGGTTTTCTGACTCACTGTCTTCTGGTGATATTGTAATAATTATAATAATAATTCTTGCATTTCATATAGCACTTTATCAACAGCAACTTGTATTTAGGAGTCCTGTAGTGTATTGGAGCACTCACCTCTACTGTCTCCAGAGGTGAGAGTGCGACATGTGAGGCATACTGACCTCTCACCAAAAGGTTTGTGTTCTGATCACTGGAGGCTAGACTGTGTCAGGTTTGTCAGTCTACAAGGGTGAGGGGATAACCCAACTGGAACTCCCATTTGCCAACTCAACCACTGCTGCTATTGGCAATAAAATACACCTGCAGTAGCGTTTCGGAGCCGGGGAGCGAGGAGAGGTGCCCATAGGGATGGTAGAAGAGGACAGCCTTCGGGTGTGATCTGAAGACTGGGATGTAGGCGGCAAGGTGGAGGGATTGAAGCAGAGAGTTCCATAGTTTGGGGCGTGGTGGCTGAAAACACGGCCTCCAATGGTGGAGCGGAGGGGATGAGGGACAAGCAGGAGGCTGGAGGCAGCTGAGCGAAGGCAGCCAAAGCACTCTGTTAAGAGTGTACAAATCTTGAAATCGATCCATTCTGTAACTAGGAAGCCTATAGAGCCTGGCAAGGATTGGGGGGGTGGGGGTCTAGAGATTGGTGCAGGTGAGGATACGAGCGGCGGAGTTTTTAAATTAATTGCAGTATACGAATTGATGATGCTGGGGAGATCGGCGAGGAGGGAGTTGGAATAATCGAGGCAGGAGGTGACAATTGTATGGATAAGGGACCCCCTTTAAGAAAAAATGTTGGATCCTTTAAGGAACACTATACTGGATCTATAAATAATAATAATCTTGCATTTGATATAGTGCTTTACACGACTTCCAAACGTCTCAAAGAACTACACAGCATACACTGTAAAGTGAATTGACTGTATATTTGTGGATCTCTAATTGTTTTGGTGGCCTGTTGGTTATATCGCTGTCTATGATCCAGATACCCCCCACTGACTCCTTGCCTTTCAATAACCAACACGTGGCTTCATACCAAGGTTTTATTAAATTGGCTCTGGCCACAGTATGCGCTGGAGCCAGTTGCCGCCAGGCAGTGTTTCAAAAATTCATGAATACATTTGTTTCCAATCACATGTGCCTTCGAAGCCGGCTTTGAAACTCCCCGCGTCTCTGGAGGGAGCCCGCCATCCAAAACAAACATGTTCCTGGCCAAGGAGCGCCAACTGGCCTCCGTCGCAGCTGTCTTACAGAAAAAATCCTCAGCCGCTCGGGACTTTAATACCGTGGTTGAATTGCCAGAGAGAGAAATAGACCCGTCGCATGACTTCCATCTGGCTCCACACGTCGATCACATGAGAGCAGAGTCCCTGTGGGATACAGTGTCAGGCTTCCCATTAGCGGGAGGAGTTCCCTCTCTGTTCCTTATTAAGAAATCACACAAACTAGACAGCAGCAACTTGTATTTACACAGTGCACCTCACGGAGGGAGAGTCCTGGAGGGCTTGACAGTGGCGGAGCACGACACCAAGGGCGTAGTGGCTGAAAGCGCGGCCACTGATGGTGGAACAGAGGGCACGAGGGACAAACAGCAGGCCGGAGCCAGTCGATTGGCAGCAACGGGTGGTGGAGTGGGGAGAGGTTGGAGAGCTAGGGAGACCATCAGGGCACCAAAGGATTTGAAGACAAGTGAGGGGACCTTGAAATCGATCCATTCGATGATAGGGAGCTAGTGGAGCATGGCGAGACCGGCGTGATAGACTTCCCCTACTCCCCTCCGCACCGCATCCCGAGTTCTGAGAATCCGCGTGTGCCAGACAGACACGATATAGAGGAGGTTGTCTGGATCCCCAAGAGGAAGGGTAAAGTCAGTGAATTAATCGGTAAGCAGTTGATTCTGCATTCCCAGCAGGAGTCAGTCTATGTGTGTGTGGGAGAGGGTTCAAAGTCAACTTCGAATACATTTCTAATTAGAAACAAATGTATTCATCATCATAATAATCCTTGCATTTGCTATAGCGTCTTATCATAGCATCTGAAAATGCTTCACAGAATATACTGTAAAGAGAATTGGCTGTGCATTTTGTGGGTGAAACGTGACAGGCAACAGCACATAGCAGTTTCCCACAAACAGTCGTGGCTTGAGTGCCCAAATTTTTTAGATTTTTTTTAAGGAATTATTACCCCCGGAAAGCGATCCATCAATCGACTAACAACCAGATTCCAACTTACAACTATTTAAACAAAGGCATGTGGCATAAGGTAACTTGCCTAAGGTTTGCCCCTGCCCGGGAATCGATCCAGATCCTCTCGCTTGCAAGGCGAGCGTTCTCACCACTCCGCTACAGGATTCCAAATGAGCAGAAGGCAGTGATAAGGCGCTATATCAAATGCAGAGATTATATTATCGTTAACAGGAGTGGAGAAAACACTCAAGCGCACAGCCACTACACTTGGCTTCATTGCTGTACAGCGCTTTGAGACGTTTTGATGTTGTTGGCATTACAGTTTTTTTCTGTTTCTTTTTCCCCTCTGGGTTTCCAAATTACACATCTGCGCTTGATTCACACCCAGAGGTTAATGGAGCAAAAGTGTAAGCAAGCCACCCAGAGACTCTTCCCACCCGCCCCTTGGGAAAATCTAGTCGTCTGCAAAATAAATGTAAATTTGTACCATATTGTGTTCTATAAGGTCACGTTTCCAAACACGGCAGAAATCAATAAAGCCTGGTAAAGTGATCAGCACTTGTGCAGTGGGACGTGTTCAGCGTTTGAGAACATGAGTACTCATATTAAGCCAAGTGTTGGGGTTTGTGACTTAACTCATCACCAGCATGCGTTTGGCGTTTTAATAACCTCAGCCCTTTTTTTGTGCGATCAGCAGAATTTGTGGGGAATTCTGTGAATGAAGTCATGTAAAACAGATGGAGTTTTAGATATGAGGAGTGTGTGTCTCTGCCTTGGCTTTCCAAATGCACATGTTTTCTGCACTTCTTCCTGTGCAAGAGACAATTATGACCAATAATGATAAGAATAATAATTGTACGTGCAGTAATATTGAATGTGGCCATTCCAAGTAATAATAATAATCTTTTTTGATTTGATACAGGCCTTATCATGTCGTCAAGACATCTCAAAGGGCTTCACAGAAAATATTGTAAAGTGGAGTGACTGTGCATTTTATGGTGAAATGAGGCACAGCAATATCCCACAATCAGTCAACAACAACTTACATTTATATATTGTCCTTCACGCAGTGCAGAGACCCGTGTGAAGTTTTTTTTTGAGGGAAAGTGATCTGCCAATCGACTAACAACCGGATTCCTACTTACTGCTGGGTAAACAGAGGTGTGTGGAGTAAGGAAACCTGTCTAAGGAGGCGCCCGGTTTTGCCCCGCCCAGGAATCAAACTTGGGTCCTCTCGCTCACGAGGCGAGAGCGCTAACCACTCGGCTATGGGACTCCCAGGGTTTTGCAGGTGTGCTCTGTACACGGAGGAGCCTTTGTTTTACCATCTACCTCTTTTACTGATATATTTTCTGCTCATCTCTTTTGATTCCAGGAAACTGTAACAGCTGCACTACCACCTTCTCAGTTCTGAAGAAGCGAGTGAGTATAAAAGAATTCATTCCTTTGCTAAGCAAGTGAATCCACAGTCGCAACCACTTCCCCTTGTGGACAACCACACGGCGGGGGTTTAAAGGGGAAATATTAGTGAGCTTGTTAAAGGCACAGTCAATCGCTCCTGTGGAACGCTTCCAATGCTGTGTAAACTCCATTCACAATTGATAGCCTCAGAGTGGGGCAGATTGCAGTGGTCGTCCAGAGATAAATTCAGCCTCGTGCCTACCCCCCCAACCACTCCATTGCCAGTTTTTCTCCTCCAATTCCTTGGCCTGTGATCTGTTGACCTTTTATAGGTCCTCCAATTCCCAGTGGGGGAGGGGAGGGAATAGATGAGAAACCAGTTACCCCCACTCCTCTCCGTCGCTCTAATCCACCCACTACGGGGAATTATACAGAGGATACAATCTGCAGGAGTCTAAATACCAGTGTACATCTTTCAGATGTTCTGTTCTATCCTGATTTGGAGTCCCGTAGCGAAGTGGTTACCACGCTCTCCTCACAAGCAAAAGGCCCCAGGTTCGATTCCTGGGTGGGGAGAAACCTTAAGCAAGTTTCCTTACTCCACAAGCCTCTGTTTACCTAGCAGTAAGTAGGAACCCGGTTATTAGTCGATTTTCCAGGGGTAATAATGCCTTAAAAAAATAATAATTTGTTCACTCAGTCCACCACGGTTTGTGCGAAACTGCCAAGTTTCGCCCACAAATTCACTTTACAGTATATTCTGTAAGTGCATTGAGACGTCTCAACAATGTGATAAGGAGTTATATCAATTGCTACGATTATTATTGTTAAGATTCTGCTTTTGTTCTGAAGGCTGGTCTCAAAATTCACCACGGCTCAGAATTTTGGAAGGTTCTTAATTCCGGTTTTATCGTTGGAAACCATTTTTGTAAATTAAGGCTAAATGTAAGAATTTTCCACAAATCTGCAGTGACGTTCTTAGACCGTGGTATTATGCCTAAAACCGTGTGAACTCTCGGGGCTTCGGGTATCACGTTAATATCCCAGCTCTGTTTTTTCCCTTTTTCAGCGTAACTGCAGCAACTGTGGAAACAGCTATTGCTCGCGATGTTGTTCATCCAAAGTTCCGAAGTCATCAATGGGAGCAACAGGTAATTGATTGCTTTCCTTGTGTTCCCCATAACAACAACAATAATAAATTACATTTACAAGCGCCTTTCACGATGGGAGGACGTCCTAAAGCCCTGGACGGTCAGGGATTTGGACTCGAGCTGATGGTTGGGATCAGGAGAGCTGAAGGGCAGTTGGGGTAAGAGGGTGACCGAAGGCGCGGTCGAAGAGGAGGGTCTTGAGACAGGTCTTGAAGGGATGGAGTTCCAAAGGGTGGGGGCGGAGAGGCTGAAGGCCTACCCGCCGATGGGGGGGCAGATTGGGTGGGGGATGTGGAGCAGGCCGGAGGCCCTCTGAGCGGAGGGAGCGATCAGCTTAGGTCGATGTAATAGTGTGAGGAATGCTGTTCAGGTCTCAGCCCGGCTCCCATTGGTGGAACCAAATTTAAGTGCTTCCGAGACGCTAACCCGCATGGAGGGCACTGTACAAATGCAAGTTGTTGCTGTTGTTATTTATAGCACGCTCGCCTCTGTGTCAGGAGCTTCGGAGTTCAAGCTGCATTCACGTCTTGAGCTCACAGCTCCCCACTAAAAACAAGAACAACAGCTTGTATGTATACGGCGCCCTTCATGTCGAGTAACATCCCGGGCACGGTCCACAAACTACACAGTCACTACACTTCATAGTATATTCTGTGAAGCGCTTTGAGACGTCTCAAAGAGGTGATCAGGTGCTACATTAAATGCAAGGATTATTATTAATATTATTTGTGGGACTTTGCTGTGTGTGAACAATTCACACTGATGGGATTGGTATTGCAGGACTTCCGATCGAAGGAGGTTGATCTGCCCTCACTCAGAGGACCAGGAGACACTGGAATACAGAGCTCACTCGAGCACTTGGTCACTAGGCTCAGACCGGGCTTGCCCTGCCATCCCATCACTTGACCTGTTCGCATGGTCGTGAAGACACATTTCAGGTCCACATTGTCCTTTTGACCATTTGGGGCCTGGAAGTTGGGGGGTATTCGGGCTTTCCCCCAGTACAGCACCGGTATTCCAGTAGTAATAATAATAATAATTCTTGCATTTTAAATAGCACCTTATATCATCGAGGGACAACCCTGGGTCCCTAAGTGGAACACATTCGGTTTAATAAACAAAAGTTAAAACCTCACACTGAAATGCTTTTGAACATTGTAGGCACTAAAATAATACAAGCTCACAATAATCTCTCTCTCTCTCTCTCTTTTACTTCCAGCCCCAGATGCCCAGAGAGAGATGGTGTTTGTGTGCGCTCAGTGCCACCAGATTTTGAGCAAATAGAAAGACGAGAGCTTTTCTTTTCCTCGCAAAAAAAATTTAGATTTGTTTTCCATTAAATCTGCTGCACCATCGCACGGGAGAGGAAAGAAGAGACGGATGGATGCGGAGAAGAGAATGTGAGAGAGTCGGGCTGCTCTGCTCTGAGAAAGGAATCAGGGGTACGGACTTGCAATGCTGTCCGTTATCTATTTGAGGCAAACACTGTATTCATCAAAAATCTGCAGCATATTATATAGAATAATAGTGTGTCCTGGGCTCCAGCGACTACTGTGTTTAGTGTGGTTCTAGGGATTTGATGTCCGCAAAGTCCTGTTACCCCCCCCCCCCCCAACTTTTACAGTGCACTGACCAACAACTGAAACATGGAAGAATGATGATAATTCTATATACAAGTGTTCAGTACAAGTGTGTAACTGTATTTAGACTTCCAAAGGATTGGTGTGAGTGTGAGTTCCATCATTTTCATGGCAGATAATCATTCGTCGCCAGGTTCAGTAACACATCTTCAGTAACAGGGATGAAGTGAGGCCAAATGCATCTCTGACAGCAGGTGCTCCACAGTCTCACATCGCTGTTTTTGGGTAACAGGACTTTGTCAGCCATTCCTGACGGGATACTTTAGCAACAGGAGTGGCAATACATCAGTCTGACTCGCAAACACGAACTCCGACACCAGTTACTCCCGGCGTGCCGTACCCCCATTCCTGGAGGGAGAGAGAGAGAGAGGGACTCCCCGCTTGGCTTTCCTAAGAAATGTTTATTTCCCAACTTCAATCCCGGTTTCAGATCCTAGCTGCAGAGTCAGACACCTTTGGGTTATTGCAATGGGCTATAGGTGAGAGCTTTGTCACGACATTCGGTGGAACTTCGCTCTGAACCCTGTAAAACTGCGAACCCTGAATCCCGACATCGCTCCTCGTTTGCCTGATTCACCCACACCCTGATCCCGGATTTTGGGAAATTCACGGCATTAGCAAAGATCCTAAAGGTTGCCACTGTCAGAGCTGAAACACCTTTAGTTTTACCGTTATTCTCAGCTGCCCTGGCTGTAACCTGTAAATCCTTTACTGTACACAACACACTTTGCTCCCAATGTTCGCTGTTCCCTCTCTGCCTCTCAGTGTTCGTACCACATTGCCTCAGGAGGCTGTGAACAAAGAGTCCACTGGGATAGTTAAGAGCGGAGACAGGCACTCGGCAATTGAGGCTTGGGATTTGGGATTGGGGAAAAAGCAGGTAAATGGGATTTCAAGTATCTGTGCGATGCATTTCAGGGTTCAGTCACACCTGCTCCTTCATAAATATTTGCTGTGCACAATTGGCTGCCGCGTTTCACCCACAAAATACAGTCAATTCACAGTACATTCTGTGAAGCACTTTGAGACGTCTCGAAGACATGATAAGGCGCTATATTAAATGCAAGGATTATTATTATTATCTGATTATGGCCGCAACACCTCGGTTGCACAGAATTGATTTTGCATTTGGTGGTTTCCCCCTTCTCTCCTCCCCCATTGATATTGACTTGAACCTGACCAGAGAAAAGGCTGATTTGACACAACATCCCGAGGGTGCTGAGAGGGGAGACATTGACCTGCGCCCTCAGCTTTGTCCTCAACCCTTTATAGTGTATTATACATTTTTCATTGCCAGTCAATTGTGTGTGGAGATTTTGCTGCTCTTATGATGTACACAGCTTTGTCGGTTGTGACCAGGATTTTCTTTGATGTCTTTATCTTGTTAACGATGTATATCTATCTGCCACTTAGTCACTGCGAATGTACAATTTTACTGAATATCTTTAGAGTTTTTAATTAAAGGCGCTGGATATTTGATTCCCTGTGGCCAGAGAGGGTCATCAACACTGACCTGGGTTTGTGTGTGTGTCTGGGGAGTGGGGGGAGTTTGGGAAGGTTGTGTATTTGTGTGTGTGTTTTTGGGGGGTTGTGTCTTGGGAGGTGCGTTTGGAGTTTGCATGTTTGGGGGTTTGTGTGTTGGAGGTTGTGTGTTTGAGGGGTTGTGTCTTTTGGGGGGGTTGTGTCTTTGGGGGGTGCATGTTTGGGGGGTTGCGTTTGAGAGGTTGTGTGCTTGGGGGTGGGTTGTGGGTTTGTGAATGTTGTGTGTTTAGGGGGTTGTGTCTGTGGGGAGGGTGTTTGGGGGTTGTGTGTTTGTGGGGTTGTGTTTTTGGGGGGTGTTTGGGGGGCTTTTGTGATTGAGGGTTGTGTGTTTGTGGAGGGTTGTGGTTTGAGGTAGTGTTTGAAGGGGGTAGGTTACAGGTTGTTTGAGGGGGTTTGTGTGTTCGGGGAGGTTGTGTGTTTGGGGGTTGTGTGTTTGGGGGAGTTGTGTGGTTAGGGGGTTGGGTATTTAGGGGTTTTGTGTGTTTGTGGAGGTTGTGTGATTGGGAGGGTTATGTGTTTGGGAGGTTGTGTGTTTGGCGGCGGGTTTTGTGTGTGTGTTTGGAAACGTTGTGTGTTGGAGGCGTTGTGTGTTTGTGGGGTTGTGTGTTTGGGGGTTTTGTATTTGGGGAGGGTTGTGGTTTGGGGGGTGGTTGGAGGGGGGTTTGTGTGTTTGGGGAAGTGTGTGTTGGGGGGTTGTGTGTTTGTGGGGTTGTGTGTTTGGTGGGTTTGTGTGTTTGGCGGGTTTGTGTGTTTGGGGGGGTTGTTGGGGCTTGTGTGTTTGGGGGGGTTTGTATTGGGAGGGTTGTGGTTTGGGGGGTGTTTGGAGGGGGGGTGTTTCAGGGATTGTGGGGTTGTTAGTTTTCGGGGTGTGCATTGGGGGGTTGTGGGTTTGGGAGGTTTTTGTGTTTGGGGTAGTTGGGGGTGATGTTTGGGGGGTGTTGTGTTTGGGGTAGGGTTATGTGTTGGGGTAGGTGGTTGGGGGGTGTTGTGTGGTTGGGGGTTGTGTTTGGGGGGTGTTGTGTTTGGGGGAGGGTTATGTGTTGGGGTGGGTGGTTGGGGACTGTTGTGTTTGGGGGAGGGTTATGTGTTGGGGTGGGTGGTTGGGGGGTGTTGTGTTTGGGGGAGGGTTATGTGTTTGGGTGGGTGGTTGGGGGGTGTTGTGTGGTTGGGGTTTGTGTTTGGGGGGTGTTATGTTTGGGGGAGGGTTATGTGTTGGGGTGGGTGTTTGGGGGTGTTGTGTTTGGGGGAGGTTATGTGTGGGGTGGGTGGTTTGGGGGTGTGTTGTGGTTGGTTGTGTTTGGGGGGTGTTGTGTTTGGGGGGGTTTGTGTTGGGGGTTGTGTGGGGGGTGTGTTGGGGGGTGTGTGGGGTGGTGTTGGGGGGGGGTGTTGTGTTGGGGTGTGTTTGGGGGTGTGTTGGGGTGTGTGTGGGGGGGGTTTGTGTTGGGGTGTGTGTTTGGGGGGTGTTTGTGGTTGGGGTGTGTTGGGGGTGTGTGTTGGGGGGGTTTGTGTTGGGTGGGTGTTTGGGGGGTGTTGTGTTTGGGGGGGGTTTGTGTTGGGGTGGGTGTTGGAGGGGGTGTTGGGGGGGTTTGTGTTGGGGTGGGGTGTTTGGGGGGGTTTGGTGTTGGGGTGTTGGGGTGTTTGGGGGGTGTGTTGGGGGGGGTTTGTGTTGGGGTGGGTGTTTGGGGGGGGGTGTTTGGGGGGTGGGTTTGGGGGGGGGTTTGTGTTGGGTGGGTGTTTGGGGGGGGGTGTTGGGGGTTTGTGTTGGGGTGGGTTTTGGGGGGGGTGTGGGGGTTTGTGTTGGGGTGGGTTTGGGGGTGTGTGTTTGGGGGGGGTTTGTGTTGGGGTGGGTGTTTGGGGTGGGGGGTGTTTGGGGGGGTTGTGTTGGGGTGGGGTGTTTGGGGTGGGGGGTGTTTGGGGTGGGGGTTTGTGTTGGGTGGGGTGTTGGGGGGGTGTTTGGGGGGGTTTGTGTTGGGGTGGGTGTTTGGGGGGGGGTGTTTGGGGGGGTTTGTGTTGGGGTGGGTGTTTGGGGGGGGTGTTTGGTGGGGGGGGTTTGGGGGGGTTTGTGTTGGGGGGTGGTGTTGGGGGTGTTTGGGGTGGGTGTTTTGGGGTGGGGGTGTTTGGGGGGGGGGGTGTTTGGGTGGGTGGTGTTTGGGGGGGGTGTGTTGGGGGGGGTGTGGGGGGTGGTGTTTGGGGGGGGGGGTTTGGGGGGGTTTGTTTGGGGGTGGGGTGTTTGGGGTGGGGGTGTTTGGGGGTGTTTGGGGGGGGTTTGTGTTGGGGTGGGTGTTTGGGGGGGGTGTTGGGGGGGTTTATATGTTGGGGTGGGTGTTTGGGGGGGGTGTTTGGGGGGGTTATGTTTGGGGTGGGTGTTTGGGGGGGTGTTTGGGGGGGGTTATGTGTTGGGGTGGGTGTTTGGGGGGGGTGTTTGGGGAGGGTTATGTGTTGGGGTGGGTGTTTGGGGGGGTGTTTGGGGGGGTGTTTGGGGGGTGTTTGGGGGGTGTGTTGGGGGGGGGTGTTTGGGGGGGTTTGGTGTGTTGGGGGGGGGTGTTTGGGGGGGGTTTGGGGGGTTGTTTGGGGGGGGTGTTTGGGGGGGGTAATGTGTTGGGGGGGTTTGGGGGGGGTTTTGGGGGGGGGGTGTTTGGGGGGGGTTTGTGTTGGGGTGGTGTTTGGGGGGGGGTGTTTGGGGGGGGTGTTTGGGGGGGGTTGTGGGGGGGTGTTTGGGGAGGGGTGTTTGGGGGGGGGGGGTTTGGGGGGGTTATGTGTTGCATATGTTTCCTCTTTGATGTCTGACTCTATGAAACAAGTGTCGGTACTTCCACACTGTGGGTGTATGTGAATGAGTGTGTGAGAGAGAGAGGGAGAGAGTGTGCGAGAGAGAGTGTGTGTGAGTGTGTGAATGTCCCTCTCCTGGATCTGTTCTTCCACTGTTTATTTGTCCACATCTGGAACAAACTCCTCTCCTCTCCAGTCTCCAGAGGTGGGGGGTGGTGGGAGGGTTTTTTTCCCCGCCGGGTGTCTGACACATGGGGAAACCCATCACTGTTGCTTAAGAGTTTCCAAACCAAACTGAGAATTCCATACATCCCACCAACACATGGAAATCCCAGAGAGAGATTGTTGGAATGGAATGCGCTCTCTATCCCTGGAAAGCATTAGGCGCAGGTTGGCAAGAGCCAAGGCTTGGGGGGACCCCAGAGTGTGCGTTGGGGTAACTGCTGGAGCTAAAACCACATCGCTTGCCATTGAGATCACTGTCTGACCAGCAGCGTTAATGAGTAAAATCAAACCCCAGCTACAACACACATCAAACAGTGACACAGTGCCTTTCACATCAGGGGGATGTCTCAAGGCATTTTGTGAACTTGGGGGTAGTGGGATGACCAAAAAGCATCATTGAGAAGAAAGGACTTCAAAGGTGTGGAGTGAGGGGAGAACCAGAGGGATTCTGGGCAGGAACTGAATGGCTGAAAGCCCGTCCAGCGACAGTGGGGAGGGTCAGAAAGCAGTGCCGAGTGGGGTGGGGATCAGGCAAAGGCAGGGGGAGAGTTGCAGTCAGTGTCGGAGCTAGGGTGGGGATGGCCATGGAGGGATGTGAGCGGGGCCACGGTGGGAGTTGTCTCACCGTGCCGAAAGGGTTAGCTCTAAGCGATGTTGGTGTTAGAAGCCGAGTCTGTCCTGAGTTTTTGTGTGTGCGGTTTTATTTTCTGAGGTTTGGCTTCTCTCCAGATGCTGGTGGTATGTTTTAAGTACCAGTAACGAGATGTTATGTCACAGGCATTTAAACTCATGGGACCTTCGGTCATTTAAAAGATTAATGAAGGATGTAATAGAATTAAATCCAGATAAACACAAACCTAGTTTGCCAAGAAATGCTTTATGGTCTCGCCTGTGCCCAATACCTATTCTAATCCTGCAGTGCTACAGCACAGAAACACTGGTCTACAATACATAGTCACTACACCTCAGGACTTTCAGTACAACACAATACGGTCTCCATTTATACAGCGCCTTTCATGTCAGGAGGATGTCTTAAAGCATTTCACAGTGCTGGAAGGACACCTTAACAGGGGCCGGGAGCCGAGGATGGGGGGGAGAGGAGAAAGATGACTGACATCGTGGTCAAGGAGGTACGTTTGAGACGTGACTTTGAACTCGTCTAATCTAAGCTGACTCTCCAATTCAGTGCTGGGGATGTACTGCATTGTCGGAGATGCTGCCCTTCGGATAAACCGAGCTTCCCGTCTGTGGATGTTAATGATCCTGTGGCTCTGCCAGGAAAAGAGAAGAAAATTTCTCTCTCCTGGTGTTCTGGCCAGCAATCTGCCAGATAAAATCAATCGTTCATTTCATGGCTGTTTGTGGGTTGCTGGTGCGTTCACCTGCAAATGCAGAGTCACTGCACTTTACAGTACACCCTGTGAAGCACTTTGAGATATCCTCATGATGTGAAAGGCGCTGTATCAAATGCAAGGATTATTATAAATTTGTGAATGGTTGGTTAATTCCGCTGGTGTCAGAGGCAGTTTAAAGATAATCGCAAGAAGATAATGAGAGGAACCGGGTTCGATTCCTTAGGCAAGTTTCCTTACTCCACACTCCTTTGTTTCCCTAGCAGTAAGTAGGAACGGTTGTTAGTTCGATTGGCGGATCGCTTTCTGGGGGCAATAATCCCTCAAAAAGAAATTACTCACTAAATCCATGATTGTTTGTGGGGACACTGCTGTGCGCAATTGGCTGCCTCATTTCACCCACAAATACACAGTTAATTCACTTTATATACTGTGAAGCTCCCTGAGACGTCTCAACGACGCGATAAGGTGCTGTATCAAATGCAAGATGATGATTATTATGTTATTATAGGGATGTTAGACGGGGGCGAGCGAGTTGAACGAGAGAGTGGGATCAGACTGGGAGTCTTGTGTGGAGACAAACGCCAGCACGGAGCAAGTGTCAAGAGTGTTTTCCCAACGGCTCCGTCTCTGCGCTGATTCCAGGACGAGTGGATTTCATTCACATGCCCTCAAACCAGGGAACTTTCATCTGTTTTTTATGTGTTGTAAATCTCTGAAGGATTACCCGCTGGAGAGAGTAGCCGGAGGGGAAGCGCTGTGTGAACCGAGCGATCTCACCATTCCGATCCATTGCTTTAGACCTTGAGTCGAAACGGTTCAGAGGCAACAATTTCATACGGGAACAAGTTGGGCGGACGTGCTCCGCTGAAGTCAGCTCGGGTGGGGGGTGTGTGTGTGTGTGTGTCCCCGACGAGACCAGCCAACACCTGGCATTGCTGTCGGCTGGTGTCTCTCGGCAGCCAGGAAGCAGGTACGTGCTGGATATTCTCCCTCTCTTCCCCCACGCCCTGACTCTCTCTCTCGCTCTCTCCCCCTCCCCCTCCCCCTCTTTCTCTCTCTCCCCCTCTCTCTCTCTCTCTCTCTCCGGGAATTAAAGGGAAAGGTTTTTCAGCATGTCACAAAAAAGGCAATTTGTAAAAGAAAAAATAATCGTCCAAAGAGTCAAAGCAAAAGCATGTGGCGGATTATTATAACAACAACAACAAATGACACGTGTACAGCGCCTCACATTCCAAAGCGCTGGGAGGGTTGAGAGGATGAAGCGTGGACGGTGGAGTGAGAGGGGAAGGGGGTGGGGGGTGGGGGGGTGGGAAACATGCTTTTATTCTGGGTATTTAAGCAGGGTTGCTCCCCCGCGCTGTTGATAAGCAGCACCTGCAGCCCTGGGTGGTCTCCTGTCGGGGCTGTGACTGACGTTAAGTATAAACGAGGTGGCCTTAAAGAGAGGGTTCAGCACTGAGGGCACCCACACAGCGAGATCCCAGCCTGGCTCAGCCGCCAGCGATCTCGCCCTCGCCTCCAGGGTCAGCAGCTTGAGGGTATGAGTGGTCCCCCCCCCAAACCCCCCCCCACCCACTCTCCCTCCCACCCACTCACACACGTCAGGGATTTGGAGCTCACAGGCCAGGCTGCTGCTCCAGCCAGTGGGTCTTCTCACCACTCCCCAGCTTCCTAATTATTATTATAATAATAATAACAGTACTTGCATTTGGAACAGCTCCTTATCACCTCGTCTCAAAGCGCTTCACAGAATATACTGTAAAGTGGATTGACTGTATTTTGTGGGCGAAAGGCGGCGGCCGATTGCGCACAGCAGCGTCCCCCCCACAAACCGTCGTGGATTGAGTGACCACATTTTTTTTTTTGGAGCGATTATTATCCCAGAAAGCATTCCGCCAATCGACCAACAACCAGGTTCCTACTTATTGTTGGATAAACAGCGCCGTATGGAGTAAGGAATAGTGGTACAGGTGCGACTTTGGCTTAAATGTTTCAGTGCGAGTGTTAGCCCAGACTGTGAGCATAAAGGTCTGAATGTGAGGCTTGAACCCACGACATTCTGACTCGGAGATGAGAGACAGTTCTACCACTGAGCCAGAAGACACCACTCCAATATTTTTGTGTTCAAACTTTACCATTGGCTTCAGCAGCCATTTCTAGTTGGAAATCCTTTCACTTTCCAATAACCCTCTGTAACAAAAATGTTCTCGTCCTATCGTCCTATTTTATTTTCCTCTAGTGATTAACCGAGAGAGAGGGCGAGCGAGGGGGATGGGAGAGAGCAAGAGAGAGAAAGGAGAAGGGAGAGACGGAGAGAGCGGGAAGGTGAAAGCAAAAGAGTTAGAAAGAAAGCAAGAGTGGTTGGGGGGGTGTGGTGTGTGGGGAGAGAAGTGAATGAGTGAGTGAGAAAGAACGCGATTGAGAGCGGGGAGGAGAAAGCAAAAGAAAGGGCAAGAAAGAGTCAGAAAGAGAGAGAGAAACACCGACAGACAGGGAAAGAGAGGGAGGGAGAAAAGCTGTGCTACAACAACAAAAACATTTATATAGCAGCGTCTCGGAACGCTTCACAGGGGAGAGATCAGAAAATGACGTCCAATGGGAGCTGTGAGCGAGAAGGCTCAGGCCCTGGGAAGTTTGGCAAAGATGCCGTCAGGGAGACGACAGGCATTCATGCGCGTAACAGGCATCAGGGCAGTCGTCTCTGATGAAGCTTCTTAAGTTGAAAGAATTTCAGTTATCCCAGGCCCAGGCGAGGTCAAGTGACAAGGCCAGCGCAGGGTCTTAATTAGATTAAAATGGCAGATTTGTTTCTTCCTCGTTTAAAATGAAGTTGAAAGAAGCCTTTCAAAATGGATGGCATTCTAATTATTTGGCTGCCTGTCCACTGCTTGACCGTGTGGTGAGTCTTGTGAGCAGGAGCGAGACCCGAAGGATTAAGTGACAGGTACTAGTCTCTCCTTTTATATATAGAGTGTCTCTCCCCCCCCAGCGCCCACCCACCTCCCTGCTTCACTTGCTTCTAACGTGACGGCTTAAGTTGAGTTCAGCCAGGGTTGAAACTGAACTTGCTCATTAATAATATAATAATACTGTAATAATCCTCTCATTTGATATCGCGCCTGATCACGTCATTGAGACGTCTCAATGCATTTCATAGGATATACTTTAAAGTGAATTGACCTCGTGTTCTGTGAGCGAAACACGGCATTTAATTGCGCACAGCAGCGTCCCACAGACAGTCATGGATTGAGGGACCACATTTTTTTTGGAGGGATTATTACAACAACAACAAACAACAACTTATAGAGCGCCCTCCACGCCGGGCGGCGTCTCAGAGCGCTTTAGAGTAACGGATCCCGGGACCGAGCCAGGGGGAGCCAGGGGGAGGGGTGGGAAGGTGACCAAAGGTGCGGTCGAAAAGAAAAGAAAGGTCTTCAGCAGAGACCTGAAAATAGGAAAAGAGGGAGTGAGACGATGGGAGTGAGGAAGGGAGTTCAGGCATAGTGGCTGAAGGCACAGCCGCCGACGGTGGAGCGGAGGACTCGGGGGACGAGGAGGAGGCCAGACCCAGAGGAACGAAGGCAACGGGTACTGTTTTGAGGAGAGAGGAGGTCAGAGAGGTCGGGGGGTGCAGAGGAGTGCAGGGACTTGAATACAAGGCTGAGGATCTTGAAATCAATCCTCTCTTTGATAGGCAGCCGGTGCAGTCTGGCCAGGACTGGGGGGACCGGGGAGCGGAGGTTCGTGCCGGTGAGAATACGGGCGGCAGAGTTTTGAATGATTTGGATTGTATGGATGGTAGTGGAGGGGAGGCCGGCGAGCAGGGCGTTAGAGTAGTCCAGCCGAGAAGTGACAAAGGCATGGACCTGGACGCGACCTAATCTGCCCATCGACTAACAAAGCCAGGTTCCTACTTATTGCCAGGTAAACAGCAGACTGGCTGTCCTGGAATGCTCCATGCATTTCACCCACTCAACTTCCAGCTCAGGAACTCCACCTTCCCACTGCTCCCTACGTCTCACAAATGGGGGGTGGTGGTGGGGGAGGCAGGGAGTCCCAGAGTAGTGGTTAGAGCACCCGCCTCGCTAGCAAGAGGACCTGGTTCAATTCCCAGGCGGGGCGAAACCTTAGACAAGTTTCCTTACTCCACACGCTTCTGTTTACTTAGCGGTAAGTAGGAATCTGGTTGTTTGCTGATTGATGGATTGTTTTCCTGGGTAATAATCCTAACCCTTCAAAAAAGAATTGGTCACTCATTCCACAAGTGTTTGTGGGACGCTGCTGTGCTCAACTTGCTGATGCATTTCGCCCACAAAATACAGTCAGTTCACTTTACAGTATATTCTGTGAAGCGCTTTGGGACGTCTCAACAAGATAATAAAGCGCTGTATCAAAAGCAAGGATTATTATCATAATTAGGAAGATGGGGACTGGTGAGAACTCCTTAATGTTATCTCGTCATTACTAATATTGCTTTGGTGTATTAGTTTGGCTTAGTTAGTGGCACACTCGCCTCTCAGTCAGAAGTTTGTGGGTTCAAGACCCACATCAGGATGTGGAGCCAATTAGTCTAATCTGACATCCAGCTCAGAGCTGGGGGAAGCACTACATCGTCAGAGATCCTGTCCTTCAGATGAGACTACATCGTCAGAGATCCTGTCTGTCTGTTCACTGTTCAGGAGGATGTTAAAGATCATGGTACTATTCGAAAACAGAAGGGAGTTTCTCTCTCCCGGTGTCCAGACCAACAATCCCCCAAATAAAATTGGTCACTCTCTTCATGGCTGTTTGCAGGACAAATAGCTGTGCGCAAAACGGCTGCTGTGTTGTTCACTGACAAATGACATGTTTCTACACTTTATAGTATATCCAGTGGAGCGTCTTGAGATGTCCTCTTGGTATGAAAGGCTGTATCAAATGTAAGGATTATTTTGATTTTGATTATTGTTATTATATCTCTCGCCTGAAGCTTGTTGCTCTCCTGGCAACAGGTAACCTGCAGGTTAGTGTCAGAACCACACAGACCTTGACTGTCTCTGGGATCGAATCCCAATTCTGCGCTGGGTTAGCTGAGGCTTGGCATTGGGTGTTAGCCTGACTGCCCTGGATTTTTGGGTGGGGGGAAGTGAGTGGTGAGGGGAATCAGTCAAGACTCCTCCAAGGACCACAGTCCAGTGATAGCTTGCTCCCCTTCCCCCTTCTCCCCGCCCCCATTTTAGGCAATAGGAGAAGTCGTCTTTGGGGGAGAGGAGAAAAGTTAGCGAAATGAAAGAACAAAATGCTTTGTTTGTTTTTGCTGTAGATTTTTTTATGTATGAAAAAAAGATTAATATATAATAATTTCCATGTGGGGCTGCAGATTGGAAACATGTGTGGCAGCACTCTCCTCAGACACTGTGATTCATGAATGTCTTACTATCATTGTCACAGAGCAAGGACCTCTCACACTCTGCGTGTTAGATCATTCGCCCGCGACAGTGATTGTGTTTAACATCCACAAGTAAACGTTTCATTCGTGTTTCAAGGATAAGTATGTAGACGCTGAGCTCACAGTCCAGGCTGACACCCCAGAGGAGTATTGGCGGGGGGTGGGGGGGGGCTGGCGTGTGAGTGTGTGTGTGTGTGTGTGTTGTGTGTGGTGAGGTGGGGGAACGAGCTCTACATTGTCGACCTGTCCGTCAGGTGAAACGTTAAACCTTGGTCCTGGCCACCCCTGTTCAGGCGCATGTTAAAGATCCCGTGACACAAAGGGGAGGGAGTTTCTCCCGGGGTCCTGGCCAACAATATGACAGATTGATTGATCATTCACTTCACGGCTGTTTGCGAGACGTTGCTGTAACGCTTTTGATTTGCCAGTGGGGTCTCTGACACACACCCAAACCCATCACCATGCTCAGGAACTTCCAAACCAAACTGAGAAGCTCATGCCTCCCACCTGCACTTAAAACATACGACGAGCAGTGTTGAAAGGAAGATTGATGATGGATGGGGACAAGGAAAGGGAACGGTGTGTGTGTGTGGGTGGGGGGGGGTTGCGGGACGTGTGTGGGGTGCAGCGGTTGAGAGGGTGGGGCTGTGAGGATATTTTTCAAGCTAAACTAACCTACGAAGGATCGTATGACCCGTCACTGGGTGACCCTGATAAGCAGAGGGTGTTGTATGTGGATATGGCAGCATTGAGATTGGAGGAAGGTCACACTGTGAGGGACACAAGCCAGTGACCTGTGGTAGGAATCGAGAGAGAGTTTGGTTCAATAAGGATCATCTTTTTCACTTATTATTATAATAATCCTTGCATTTGACATAGTGCCGTACCATGTTGTTCGTATCACATCTCAAAGGCTTCACAGGACTTACCGTATTAGTATAATATAATGTAACCTTAAGACTGTGTGATCTCTCTCTCCCAAGATCTTCTCAACAGATAAATATCTGTGCTGGTCTCTCACTAACCACTAAAGTACAGTGTAGGTTTGATACATTCCTAGAACTGAATGAAGCTGTCAAGTGATAAAGATTGTGTATTTTGTAGGAGATCGTAGCGGCCAATTTGCACACTGCAACATCCCGCAGAAGTGAATATTTATTTGGGGGATTGTCGGCCAGACGACAGCGGGAGAGAGAAACTCCCTTCTCTTTTCCAATAGCGTCGCGGGATCTTTAACATCCTCCGGAACAGGGCACAGACGAGAGCTCAGGTTAACATCTCATCCCAAAAGGTCACCGTCACTGGATCGTTAGTCACCAGAGGCAATAATCCTTGCATTTGATACAGCGCCTTATCACGTCTTCGAGACGTGTCAAAGCGCTTCACAGGATACCCTGTAAAGTGAATTGACTGTATAGTTTGTGAATAAAACGCGGCAGCCAATTGCCACAGTAGCGTCTCACAGTCGTGGATTGAAGTGATCAAATTATTATTTTTTGAGGGATTATTAACCCCAATCGACTAACAACTGGGTTCGTACTTACTGGTGGGTAAACAAAGGCGTGTGGAGTAAGGCCTTGGCTAAGGCTTTGCCCCGCCTGGGAATTGAACCCGGGTCCTGTCGCTTGCGAGGTGATGGCGCTAACCACCTCGCTACGGGACTCCACACACATGCGTTATCGTGGGTAGTCAACCCAGCGACAGCTCTGAGCTGCCAACCAGGCAGCAATGACTGAGGGTAAAGGTGATGAATGTGGGGTGGGGTGTGGCTATGTATCTCCCCACGCAAGGCCCTGTTGAGTTTCCGGATTAACCTCACATGATCGTTGATGCCAATGTTGGTTTAAAGGGTTAAAAGATTGATCTCAATTAGTGATTCCACGTGGACAAAGTTTCACTATCTGTGCTGGGGCTCACTCCCCCACTGGAGCTCTCTACTCCAACCCCATTCCCTGCTCTCTCTCTCTCCCCATCGTGTCTGTGCTGGTTCTCGCTCCCCCACTGGAGCTCTCTACTCCAACCCCATTCCCTGCTCTCTCTCTCTCTCTCGATCGTGTCTGTACTGGGGCTCGCTCCCCCACTGGAGCACTCTACTCTAATCCCCCATTCCCTGCTCTCTCTCTCTCGATCGTGTCTGTACTGGGGCTCGCTCCCCCACTGGAGCTCTCTACTCTAATCCCCCCATTCCCTGCTCTCTCTCTCTCTCTCGATCGTGTCTGTACTGGGGCTCGCTCCCCCACTGTATCAGATGTCTGATTCAACCATTCAGGCAGCCAGTTCCACAATCTTACTGCCCTCTGCCCCCTCTTGACTCCAGCCCATAGCTTGGGTGCAAACCCTCGACTGTCCAGACCTTGGAACGTCCTCCCGATGTGATGCGAAAGGCGTTGTGTAATTGTAATTTGTTGTAGTTGTTTCCTGCTCCTCACTGCAGTCTCTTCTCCAGACTCCTCACAGCAAGTCAGCCTTAACTAAACAATAATCTACGAATGACATTCCACAGATTGACCACCCGGCCCCCACACCCCCCGCCCCCCAAAACCACACACACCAGCTCCAGCCAGTCTCCCCGCATTTTACCCAGTTCTGAATTCTAGGTAATTAGCCACAAAACTTTTCAAAATTAAACACACAAGTTTTGAAGAGAGGCGGAAATTATATTTCTTAAAACCTTCCACGACGAGGCATTTTGTGCATTTTATTTACTTTTGCTGTTGCTTTGCTCCGGCTCTGGCTCGAAACTATGAGTTCAAGTCAGGACTTGGAATCACACAGTCTAAGCTAATGCTCCATTGCAGCGCTGGGAGAGTGTCGCGTCACCCAACCTTAGCTTTTTCCGGGAATAATAGTCGCTCAGCGAAAAATAATAATCATAATTTGGTCACAAACATACAGTCAATTCACTTTACAGTATATTCTGTGAAGCGCTTTGAGATGCCTTGACGACTTGATAAGGCGCTGTATCAAATGCAATTATTATTATTATTATTAAGACCGAGGTCCCGTTTGCCTGTTCAAGTGGACGTTAGAGATCCTGTGGCCATATTTGAAAAGAGGAGAGTTTCTCTCTCTCTCGCCCGATGTCTTGGCCGACAATCCCCAAAATAAAATTGGTCACTTGCTGCGTGGCTGTTTGTGGGACATTGATGTGTGCATTGGCTGCTCTGTTTCGAGCATAAAATACAGTTACTACACTTTACAGTATACTCCTGTGAAACGCTTTGAGACGTCTCGACAACGTGATAAGGCGCCATCAAATGTGAGTATTATTATTATGGGTCGTCTCTTCACTTCACAGGGCACTTGCTGTCAAGTGAAGTGACTGTGTGCTTGTGGCAGAGAGAACTCTAATTCAGGCAAAATCAAGCCCCCCCCCCCCCCCCCAATCATTACGTGGGTGTGCATGTGCGTGAGTGTGTGGAGGGGAAACTGTTGCAATCCTTCTGAGACGTTCTACGTGCTTCAAGTTTGGAGCCCAAGGTGACAGGTTTGGTGGGGTTGTGTCTCGTTAACCCGGAGGTGTCGGTGCCCTGAGCTATGTGTGGACCCTCTCTGACTGACCTGACAGTGCCTGTTCACAGGTGAGTGGGTATCACCAGGCCACCTCCTGCCCGTGGCTCCAGTGGCTGTCATCGCTCACTAACATCTGGCAAATACCTGCAGCTGTCAGTGGATTGTGATAGTGATATCCTCTGTACACAAACCACCACGTCCTGCCCCGTCCCATCCCGCCCGGACCCATCCCGTCTAACTCACTCCCAAGCTTGTGTTATTCTGTATAAGCCCCGGCCCCCTCCTGTCTCTCAAGATTTACCTCCAGCCTGGCACCCACTCCCCAGGGTATATTAACCCCCTGAAACATTATTGTTCATATAATCCACATCGACCCGTCCGCTCCCTCCGCTCAGCGGGCTCCAGCCTGCTCCACATCCCCTGTGGCGATCAAGCCTTCAACCTCTCTGTCCCCACCCTTTGGAACTCCATCCCACAGTCCCTCCGTCTCACTCCCTCCCTCGCCTCCTCCAAGGCCTGTCTCAAGACCCTCCTCTTCGACCGCGCCTTCGGTCACCCTCCTATCCCCACTTTCCCCTTCTCTCCACCCCTCCTGATCCCGACCCCCCCCCAGCTCGGGTCCAAATCCCTGACTGTCCAGCGCCTTGGGACATCCTCCCGACTTTGGAAGGTGCTGTGTAAATGTCTTTTGTTGTTGTTGTTGATCCCCGGAGTAGATTCCAGCCCGTCTCGCTCTCTCTCTCTCTCTCTCTCTGTAACACACAGCGCATTACAGACATGGAACAGACATGTTTGGGATACACGAGGTGTCGTGGTTCTGATTACGTTTCTCGGTTTATTCTTTTCTGTAACTATTAAAAATGGAAGAAAAAACAAACGTTCCTGTTCAGTGCGACCTGCGCTCAGTGGTTTCAGCGTCGCAAATAGCACAGGCCATCGGGGGGAGAGAGAGAGAGAGCGAGAGTGAGAGGGAGAGAGAGAGGAAACCGGTCAGTGTGAATCAATTGCTTTTTGAATACATGAAAATCAGACTTTGTTACATAGGTGTACATTGACATCAGTCTCCGTTGTTAACAAGTTGCGGAGTACAGTATAGTGATCACCCTGGGGTTAATCCATGTAATGGATTAGGGGGGGCAGTGGGTTGTGGAGGTGGGAGGGTTGGGGGGGGGGGGTTGCGTGCTGCTAGCAGTGAAGGGGTTAATCGCAGTTAAACCCCCGAGATTACAAAAGTGTTTTCTTTCTGTGTATCACCAGATTATTTTCCTCTAACCTCCCTCTCCACCGCCCCACCCATCCCTCTCTTCTCTCCCCATCCCTCTCTTCTCTCCCCATCGCTCTCTCTCCTCCTTCCCCTTCTCCCCTCACTCCCCCTCCCTCTCTCCCCTGCTACCCCCTCCCCTGCCCCCTTGTCCCCCTTCCCCCACTGCTGTAACCACAAAGCCCACAAAGCATCATCTCTCTCACAGTTCTCACCAAACCGTTGTGCCAAAGTTATTTACGGTACAGAAGGAGGCCATTCGGCCAATTGTGTCCGCCGGGTCTTTTACGAGCAACCCGTTCACCGCCCTCATACTCTTGGAGTTGACCCTGAGAGGGTGTAGTTCACTAGCCCGAGAGCGGGCAGTTCACTAAACCTCTTGAGCTGATCAACACTCCTTCGGTTCGGGTCGGTCAGACCCGCTTTGGCCACAGGAACATCCGAGGCAAACTGGTGCCCATTGTGGTGTGGCATTCCGCTCTCTCTCTCTCTCTCTCTCTCTCTCTCTCACTCTGTCACACGACTGTCTTCTGGCGGGGTGGTGATGGGGGGTGGCGGGTATGGGTAAGCGGGGTGTCTCCTCGGAGCTGAACTGGCCTGGCTACAGAATGTTGGAGTCGAGCCACAATCTTCTGTGACGGTCTCTAGTCCAGTTCCTGAGCCAGGAGCGTCCACAGTATCCCAGGGCACTCACTGCTGATGACAGCACAGCCCGGCCTGGCTCATCAGCAGGACTTGGAAGGACAGACCAGTCACGGGGGCAGGGAATCCTCCCCTCAGCTCCTGTAAACCCTGCAGCCAAGGTGGTACCCTAACAGGTAGTTGGACAAGCGGTGGGAAAGCTTGCTCTGTCACAGTACATCTCCCTCACGTCAGGTTAACCTTGTGTCACGATTATTTGGAAAGGGAGCGACGAGAGAGAGAAATAAAAGCCTCATCTCATTCACTGCCCTATTGTCCATGCACCTCTGTTCACCTGTCACTCCACCCGGCCATTTCTGATGATTTTCCACCAATCACTACAAGAAGAAAAGTTCACTCAGTAAGATTGGGGGAGGGGGGAGGGGATGGAGAATGAGGGGCGGGGAGGGAGGAGAGGAAACGGCGAGAGGGGAGGGAAGGAGAGGAAATGGGGGATGTGGATGGGGTGGGTAAATAGGAGAGCGCGCAGCACTGCTTGAAGGCCACGAGTATAAAAAGCTTATTAGGAGGCCGGGGCCTCAGTCCATCTTGTCCCCAGATGTTGGGGGTGGGAGTCACTGGAAGACATGGTGGTAGGTGGGACATTGGTAGCTCTTCATCATCTTGACGGCATACCTCAGCTCCTTGTTACGCTTGTCCCACTTGTGGATGACAGTGAGCAGGAGCTGGTTGTCCCACTTGCGCCCCATGATCAGGAAGTTGCTGCTGGGGTTGTCCAGCTGGGTACAGGGGCAACTCGCCCCGTTCTTGATGAACAGAACCAGTTTTTTCAAGTCCTTCTTCTTCAGCGGCCCCGCCTTCAGCACCTTCTTCTTCCTCTGAGACAGGATCTTGCGATCGCCTTTCTCCCGCTTGATCTCCTTGATCTTCATTTTGAGCGCTGCGTAGGGTGGGGGGGGGGGGAGGAGTGGGGAACAAGACACACAAGGAAGTGTGGGTGGAGTGAGACGGCATCAACAACAACAACTTGCACTTAGGTTTGGATTTAGATCGACGAATAAAATATAATTTTTATATTTCTGATAAACAACAATAATTTGGTCACTCAATCCACGACTGTTTGTGGGACACTGCTGTGCGCAATTGGCTGCTGCATTTCGCCTACAAAATATACAGTCAATTCACTTTACAGTATATTCTGTGAAGCGCTTTGAGAATTCTCGAAGACGTGATAAGGCCCTATATCAAAAGGATTATTATTATTATGCAGTATTATAATATAGCGTCACTTGCGCAGAGCAGTGTCTCAGAGCAGATTGATTGCAGGGAATACCAACTCCCTTTAAAAGGTTGAGAAACGTAAGGCTTACTACAAATCAAAGGTCAAAACCTTCTTAAATCAACCCTCACTGATTCATGGAAGCCATCCCCACCATTATTGACTCTCATAATAATAACCTTGCAATTGATACAGCCCCCTATCACATTGTCGAGACGGCTCAAAGCACTTCACGGGTAAAGTGAATTGACTGTATATTTTGTGGGCGATGCCAATTGCACACAGCAGCGACACACAAAACTGTCCTGGATTGAGTGACCGTTTTCTGATGGGATTATTACCCCCAGAAAGTGATCCACCAATTGACCAACAATCAGGTTCCGACTTACTGCTAAGTAAACAGGTGTGTGGAGTAAGGAAACTTGCCCAAAATTCACTCCGCCAGCAGTGAACCTTACTCTTGAAAATAAGAGCAGTGTTTACTGGTGAGTTGGCATACAAGTGGATAAAACCTGCACTTACTTACCAGTTGATGTGTTTTGAAATGTCTGTGTAATTGCCTCAACATTCATTTACATTTCAAACAGATGTTACATTGGTTGGAATCCACCAGCTTCCCTTTACTGGGATCCCACCGGAGCTCTCTAACCCCATTCCCTGCTCTCTCTCTCTCTCTCTCCCCATCGTGTCTGTGCTGGGGCTCACTCCCCCACTAGAGCTCTCTACTCTAATCCCCCCATTTCCTGCTCTCTCTCTCTCCATCGTGACTGTGCTGGGGCTCGCTCCCCCACTGGAGCTCTCTACTCTAATCCCCCATTCCTCGCTCTCTCTCTCTCCCCATCGTGACTGTGCTGGGGCTCGCTCCCGCATTGGAGCTCTCTACTCTAATCCCATTCCTTGCTCTCTCTCTCCCCATCGTGTCTGTGCTGGGGCTCGCTCCCCACTGGAGCTCTCTACTCTAATCCCATTCCTTGCTCTCTCTCTCCCCATCGTATCCTTGTGCTGGCTCACTCCCCCACTGGAGCTCTCTATTCTAACCCCATCCCTTACTCTCTCTCTCCCCCCATCGTGTCTGTGCTGGGGCTCGCTCCTCACTGGAGCTCTCTACTCAACCCATTCTGCTCTCTCTCTCCCCCCATCGTGTCTGTGCTGGGGCTCGCTCCCCCACTGGAGCTCTCTACTCTAACCCCATTCCCTGCTCTTTTCCGTCCCTTCAATTTAATTATTCCTCACAGATTAATATGGTTTTAGTCAACCAGTGGCATTTGCTAACGAGGAGATTTTACAGCTTTGTTAGGATTATCTCAAACTAAATATAAAATGACGAAACAAGCAATCAAATGAGTTGTGACAGTAAAATCCTTACAGTTTGCCTCTCCGTAAGTGAGTCTGTCTCATAACCCTCCGTTGTCTGAAAGGGATTACTTGATGTTCACCGGCTGGCTGCCAGTTTGACGGCTGACGCTGTAGGTGACCCTCTTCTCTCCTCTCCCCCCCCCTCACCTCATGCCATCCCCACCGAAAACCACTCCGGCCCAAATCATCTAATCTGAGCAGCTGAACCATCGAGTGTGTGAGTATCGATCAAATCACAACGGACGGAAATCCCCAGATAATATCGCTCGCTCACTCTTTCTCTTGCTCGCTCGCTTCACACCTGTTTGTGGGGACGAACCCCAGCTAGTTTGTGCGCAAAATTAGCTGCTGCCTTCACCCCCAAAACACACACAGTCACTGCACGTTCCAGCATAATCCTTTTTAACGCTTTTGGTTAAGGCTGTGATCGAAGGTGAGGATTCTTATTATTATGTTTGCATTTTAAATAAGAATAATATTCCTTGCATTCGATGCAGTGTCTTTCACATCAGAGGATGTCCCAAAGCGCTTCGCACGATAAACTGTTAACAGGATATAACAGGATGTGACTATGGGTTGTTGTTGGCCAGACACCGGGCGAGAAGAGAGAGAGAGAGAGAGGAACTCCCTTCTCTTTTGGGATAGCGCCTGCATCCTGGGAATCTTTCCCAGAATAGCGGAGACTTACCAAACTCACTGGCACAGAAGTGCTCCAGGATGACGTCAGCTTTCATCTCGTTGTCACATGGGGGCAGATCTTGGACTCTGCGGGCAAGTCAAACAGAGAGAAAAAAAAAACACTTAGTTCTCATTCTTTCCCCCTCTCCTCACCCCTCCCTGCCATCTCTCTGTGGAACGAGGCATCGATGGACGTGCCTTCAGTCACTACGCCCCGAAACTCTGGAACTCTCTCCCTCCGCCTTGCCTCCTGTCTCTCTCCCCACCTTCAAATCCCACCAAAAGACCTTCCTTTTTGATTGTGCTTAAGGTCCGCTTCCCCCCTCCCTCTCTCCCTCGGCTCGTGGTCAGACTGTGACACTCTGAAGCGCTCCGGGACGCTATCCTGCACGAAGGGCGCTGTATACAATCAAGTTGCTGTTGTTGTTTATATGTCGGGACAAATAGCCGAGTGTTTCACCACGGAACCATAACAAGTCCCGGAGCTCAATGGGCACTGCGCTCGGCTCGCAAGCGAGAGGACCTGGGTACGATTCCTGGGCAGCGCAGATCCTTGGGCAGGTTTCCTCACTCCACACCCCTCTGCAGTGAGTGGGAACTCGGTTGTTAGTGGATTGACGGATCACTTTCCGAGAGTAATAATCCCCCCGAAAAATTGGTCAACTCAATAGTAGGACGCTGCTGTGCACAATTGGCTGCCACGTTTCACCCACAAAGTACACAGTCATGGAGAGGGTAGTTTTCAGGGGGAAATGAGGGAAACAACGGCCACTCGGCCCCAATGCAGGGAATCTGCCCGGCCCGAGCCCAGGGTCCCAACAGCAAAAGCCAAACACACTGTTGGGTTACTCCGGCACAGACTAATACTGACAACCACATCAGTCACCCAGCGCCTCATCACATCTCAAAGCGCTCCCCGGGATTCACTGTAAAGTGCGGTGACTGCGTGCTCTGTTGGCGAACGCGGCAGCCAATTTGCGTCCCACAAAGAAACAGCTGTTGAAGTGAGCGAGGGATTGTATCTGGGGGATGGTCAGCCAGGACACTGGGGGAGAGAGAGAGAGAGGGAGAGACACAGTGACAGTAAAGTGATCTGATGTCCACAACTTTCTGATGTAGAGTGAGCCCCAGCACAGACACGATGGGGAGAGAGAAAGAGAGCAGGGAATGGGGTTAGAGTAGAGAGCTCCAGTGGGGAGAGGTGGGGTTGGGGAGTGAGCACCAGCAAAGACACAAACGGCCCCCTCCTGTGTGGTGAATTCTCTGATGGAGTTCCAGTGTCATTCACCTTGTGAGTCAGTCTCTCCGGTTGGTTTAACAGGGAACTAGAGAACCTGAGGACTCACTTTGTGAAGTGAGCATCAATCAGGGCGGCGTCTCTAATCCAGTATAAAATGTTTCGTTATAAACACAGCGACACACAAGACGGGTTCTTAATCATCCTTTTATACAAAGGTACACAGTTCACTCCACTGAAGTGAAGACAGTGTAAGCAGAGGGCGGATTTATTGGGCGCAGCCTAACAATTTCATTTAACTCTCTGCTTCGAGGCTCCAGCACTGAGAACCAGTCACTGGGGACAGGGAATCCTCCCCCTCAGCTCCTGTGAACCCTGCAGCCAAAGCCCTAACGGGGAGGGTGGTCCTCGCTGGACAAGCAGCGGAAAAGCTGGCCAGACAGTGATACAAATGGCAAACTGTGTGGGTTTAGGGGGTTACACTCCAGCAGTTACCCCAACACACACTCTGGGGTCCCCAAGCCTTGGCTCTTGCCAACCTGCGCCTAATACTTTCTGGAATTAGGTAAACAGGATGCGTTCCTCTGGGGGGAGAGAGAGAGAGAGTGTATTCCATCCCCACAATCTCTCTCTGGGATTTCCATGTGGTGGAGGGATGTGTGGCATTCTCAGTTTGGTTTGGAGACTCTTGAGCAACGGTGATGGGTTTCCGCGCGTGTCAGACACCCGGCGGGGGAGAAACAAATAATTCCAATTCAGGAACACCAGTGAAATTAAACGGGTTAAATTACCACGGAAGAAATGTCGTTTCGTTTGTTCTGTCAATCAACACAGTCACTGCACGTGACGGGGACTACCCTTCGAAGTGCTTCAAGATGTTGTTCTCGGTGAGGCGAGGTGTTATAATAATAATCTTGTTGATACAGCGTCACGAGGACGTCTCAAAGCACTTCACGGGATTTTACTGCAAAGTGTAATGACTGGGCACAAATTGGCTGGTGCGCTCCCCACAAAATACACCCTTGTCCATAAAGGCTCGAAAGCGTTTTGAGGCATTTTGACAACAACAGAAGTGCTGGAAAGTGTGCGTTTCGCTTATAATGTGCGTTCTCGCTTGGCAGCCCAGCTCAGGTGCTTAGACAGAACCTGTTAAACACTTTGGGACATCCTCCCGATGTGAACGGCGCTGTGTAAATGTAAATTTGTGTAGATCGTGTTTTTTTTCCCGCAACTGGGTGTATGAGACATGCCATCACTGTGGAGGTTTGTGTGTGTACATGTTTGTGTATATGCGTGTGGGTACACGTGTGTGTACTGTCTAGTCATGCTTTCCTCTCCCTCTATCCCATCCAACAACAACAGCAAGATTACATTTGTATAGCGCCTTTCATGTCGGGAGGATGTCCCAAGGCGCTGGACAGTGACAGCATTTTCCATCCCGAGTT
>NW_024704748.1:1272532-1293658 GCF_018977255.1 Callorhinchus milii | reverse complement strand
GCGTGTGGAGTAAGGTTTTGCCCTCCCAGGAATCAAACCCAGGTCCTCTCGCTTGCAAGGCGAGGGCGCTAACCACCATCTTACGGCTCCCCACAGTGGTTCCTAACAGGCCGTTGGGAATTGTAACAGCGATATGTAAAGTCCTCACTATGGGGTGACCTGGGGCAGGTGTTAAAGATCCCACGCGCCATCGGAAGAGAGATACCCTGGACAACACACGCACATACAGTCACTACACTTCGCATCTGAGATCATGGACGGGTTGACGTGCTGGAAGAATGCCTTTCTAGTTTGTGTTTCTACCACAAAACAAATAAATAAATAGAGAGATAGATAGAACGTGACTGCGTTTCTGCGGGGATTGCAAGTTATGTAGCTTTGCTGTTTGCCAAAACAACTCAATTCTCTGCTGCCGAGTTCAAAGCAAAGCTGTAATATATCCTAGTTGTGCTGCCTTTATTTAGACAGAGCCCTGTCTCACCAGCTTGTCTGTAAAACATGGCAGGACAAGTGTCTGCATACCCTGGCACTTAGACTTCACTGTCTGTCCAACATCCAGATACTCATTATGGGATCCCAGAACGTTTACAGCACCGGAGGACACAACTCATACCATCGTATCCACATTGGTGCTCACTCCCCCACTGGAGCTCTCTATTCTAACCCCATCCCTTACTCTCTCTCTCCCCCCATCGTGTCTGTGCTGGGGCTCGCTCCCCCACTGGAGCTCTCTACTCCAACCCCATTCCCTGCTCTCTCTCTCCCCCCCATCGTGTCTGTGCTGGGGCTCGCTCCCCCACTGGAGCTCTCTACTCTAACCCCATTCCCTGCTCAGGTGACTGTAAGAGGAGACTTGATGTATCGTAATAATGGAGATGGAGAATATATGTATGGGTATAGAAGAGGGGTAGAGGTGGCGTGGAGGCTGAAGACCCGACCGTCGATGGTGGGTTGGGCAAGGCGGGGGACGTGGAGCAGGCCAGTGCCAGCCGAACAGGGGCGAGCGGAGCGGAGAGATTGTTATGGTGTTAAGAGGTTGCGGAGGTGGGGAGGAGCACGACCGTGGAGGGCTGTAAAGGTGAGCACGAGGATTTCGGCCTCAATCCTGTGAGGCTGAGGCAGTGAAAGGGTTAGTGCTGGACTCTCACTCCGAGCTGTGGGGAAGCGGGCGCTGGGGGTGAACAGTCCAGTGATAGCTTGCTCCCCTTCCCCCTTCTCCCCGCCCCCATTTTAGGCAATAGGAGAAGTCGTCTTTGGGGGAGAGGAGAAAAGTTAGCGAAATGAAAGAACAAAATGCTTTGTTTGTTTTTGCTGTAGATTTTTTTATGTATGAAAAAAAGATTAATATATAATAATTTCCATGTGGGGCTGCAGATTGGAAACATGTGTGGGCAGCACTCTCCTCAGACACTGTGATTCATGAATGTCTTACTATCATTGTCACAGAGCAAGGACCTCTCACACTCTGCGTGTTAGATCATTCGCCCGCGACAGTGATTGTGTTTAACATCCACAAGTAAACGTTTCATTCGTGTTTCAAGGATAAGTATGTAGACGCTGAGCTCACAGTCCAGGCTGACACCCCAGAGGAGTATTGGCGGGGGGTGGGGGGGGGCTGGCGTGTGAGTGTGTGTGTGTGTGTGTGTTGTGTGTGGGTGAGGTGGGGGAACGAGCTCTACATTGTCGACCTGTCCGTCAGGTGAAACGTTAAACCTTGGTCCTGGCCACCCCTGTTCAGGCGCATGTTAAAGATCCCGTGACACAAAGGGGAGGGAGTTTCTCCCGGGGTCCTGGCCAACAATATGACAGATTGATTGATCATTCACTTCACGGCTGTTTGCGAGACGTTGCTGTAACGCTTTTGATTTGCCAGTGGGGTCTCTGACACACACCCAAACCCATCACCATGCTCAGGAACTTCCAAACCAAACTGAGAAGCTCATGCCTCCCACCTGCACTTAAAACATACGACGAGCAGTGTTGAAAGGAAGATTGATGATGGATGGGGACAAGGAAAGGGAACGTGTGTGTGTGGGGTGGGGGGGGTTGCGGGACGTGTGTGGGGTGCAGCGGTTGAGAGGGTGGGACTGTGAGGATATTTTTCAAGCTAAACTAACCTACGAAGGATCGTATGACCCGTCACTGGGTGACCCTGATAAGCAGAGGGTGTTGTATGTGGATATGGCAGCATTGAGATTGGAGGAAGGTCACACTGTGAGGGACACAAGCCAGTGACCTGTGGTAGGAATCGAGAGAGAGAGAGTTTGGTTCAATAAGGATCATCTTTTTCACTTATTATTATAATAATCCTTGCATTTGACATAGTGCCGTACCATGTTGTTCGTATCACATCTCAAAGGCTTCACAGGACTTACCGTATTAGTATAATATAATGTAACCTTAAGACTGTGTGATCTCTCTCTCCCAAGATCTTCTCAACAGATAAATATCTGTGCTGGTCCCTCACTAACCACTAAAGTACAGTGTAGGTTTGATACATTCCTAGAACTGAATGAAGCTGTCAAGTGATAAAGATTGTGTATTTTGTAGGAGATCGTAGCGGCCAATTTGCACACTGCAACATCCCGCAGAAGTGAATATTTATTTGGGGGATTGTCGGCCAGGACAGCGGGAGAGAGAAACTCCCTTCTCTTTTCCAATAGCGTCGCGGGATCTTTAACATCCTCCTGAACAGGGCACAGACGGGATCTCGGGTTAACATCTCATCCCGAAGGTCACCGTCACTGGATCGTTAGTCACCAGAGGCAATAATCCTTGCATTTGATACAGCGCCTTATCACGTCTTCGAGACGTGTCAAAGCGCTTCACAGGATACCCTGTAAAGTGAATTGACTGTATAGTTTGTGAATAAAACGCGGCAGCCAATTGCACACAGTAGCGTCTCACAGTCGTGGATTGAAGTGATCAAATTATTATTATTTTGAGGGGATTATTAACCCCAATCGACTAACAACTGGGTTCGTACTTACTGCTGGGTAAACAAAGACGTGTGGAGTAAGGCCTTGGCTAAGGCTTTGCCCCGCCTGGGAATTGAACCCGGGTCCTGTCGCTTGCGAGGTGATCGCGCTAACCACCTCGCTACGGGACTCCACACACATGCGTTATCGTGGGTAGTCAACCCAGCGACAGCTCTGAGCTGCCAACCAGGCAGCAATGACTGAGGGTAAAGGTGATGAATGTGGGGTGGGGTGTGGCTATGTATCTCCCCACGCAAGGCCCTGTTGAGTTTCCGGATTAACCTCACATGATCGTTGATGCCAATGTTGGTTTAAAGGGTTAAAAGATTGATCTCAATTAGTGATTCCACGTGGACAAAGTTTCACTATCTGTGCTGGGGCTCACTCCCCCACTGGAGCTCTCTACTCCAACCCCATTCCCTGCTCTCTCTCTCTCCCCATCGTGTCTGTGCTGGTTCTCGCTCCCCCACTGGAGCTCTCTACTCCAACCCCATTCCCTGCTCTCTCTCTCTCTCTCGATCGTGTCTGTACTGGGGCTCGCTCCCCCACTGGAGCACTCTACTCTAATCCCCCCATTCCCTGCTCTCTCTCTCTCGATCGTGTCTGTACTGGGGCTCGCTCCCCCACTGGAGCTCTCTACTCTAATCCCCCCATTCCCTGCTCTCTCTCTCTCTCTCGATCGTGTCTGTACTGGGGCTCGCTCCCCCACTGTATCAGATGTCTGATTCAACCATTCAGGCAGCCAGTTCCACAATCTTACTGCCCTCTGCCCCCTCTTGACTCCAGCCCATAGCTTGGGTGCAAACCCTCGACTGTCCAGACCTTGGAACGTCCTCCCGATGTGATGCGAAAGGCGTTGTGTAATTGTAATTTGTTGTAGTTGTTTCCTGCTCCTCACTGCAGTCTCTTCTCCAGACTCCTCACAGCAAGTCAGCCTTAACTAAACAATAATCTACGAATGACATTCCACAGATTGACCACCCGGCCCCCACACCCCCCGCCCCCCAAAACCACACACACCAGCTCCAGCCAGTCTCCCCGCATTTTACCCAGTTCTGAATTCTAGGTAATTAGCCACAAAACTTTTCAAAATTAAACACACAAGTTTTGAAGAGAGGCGGAAATTATATTTCTTAAAACCTTCCACGACGAGGCATTTTGTGCATTTTATTTACTTTTGCTGTTGCTTTGCTCCGGCTCTGGCTCGAAACTATGAGTTCAAGTCAGGACTTGGAATCACACAGTCTAAGCTAATGCTCCATTGCAGCGCTGGGAGAGTGTCGCGTCACCCAACCTTAGCTTTTTCCGGGAATAATAGTCGCTCAGCGAAAAATAATAATCATAATTTGGTCACAAACATACAGTCAATTCACTTTACAGTATATTCTGTGAAGCGCTTTGAGATGCCTTGACGACTTGATAAGGCGCTGTATCAAATGCAATTATTATTATTATTATTAAGACCGAGGTCCCGTTTGCCTGTTCAAGTGGACGTTAGAGATCCTGTGGCCATATTTGAAAAGAGGAGAGTTTCTCTCTCTCTCGCCCGATGTCTTGGCCGACAATCCCCAAAATAAAATTGGTCACTTGCTGCGTGGCTGTTTGTGGGACATTGATGTGTGCATTGGCTGCTCTGTTTCGAGCATAAAATACAGTTACTACACTTTACAGTATACTCCTGTGAAACGCTTTGAGACGTCTCGACAACGTGATAAGGCGCCATCAAATGTGAGTATTATTATTATGGGTCGTCTCTTCACTTCACAGGGCACTTGCTGTCAAGTGAAGTGACTGTGTGCTTGTGGCAGAGAGAACTCTAATTCAGGCAAAATCAAGCCCCCCCCCCCCCCCCCCCAATCATTACGTGGGTGTGCATGTGCGTGAGTGTGTGTGGAGGGGAAACTGTTGCAATCCTTCTGAGACGTTCTACGTGCTTCAAGTTTGGAGCCCAAGGTGACAGGTTTGGTGGGGGTTGTGTCTCGTTAACCCGGAGGTGTCGGTGCCCTGAGCTATGTGTGGACCCTCTCTGACTGACCTGACAGTGCCTGTTCACAGGTGAGTGGGTATCACCAGGCCACCTCCTGCCCGTGGCTCCAGTGGCTGTCATCGCTCACTAACATCTGGCAAATACCTGCAGCTGTCAGTGGATTGTGATAGTGATATCCTCTGTACACAAACCACCACGTCCTGCCCCGTCCCATCCCGCCCGGACTCCAGCCCCGTCTAACTCACTCCCAAGCTTGTGTTATTCTGTATAAGCCCCGGCCCCCTCCTGTCTCTCAAGATTTACCTCCAGCCTGGCACTCACTCCCCAGGGTATATTAACCCCCTGAAACATTTATCGTTCATATAATCCACATCGACCCGTCCGCTCCCTCCGCTCAGTGGGCTCCAGCCTGCTCCACAGCCCCTGTGGCGATCACGCCTTCAACCTCCCTGTCCCCACCCTTTGGAACTCCATCCCACAGTCCCTCCGTCTCACTCCCTCCCTCGCCTCCTCCAAGGCCTGTCTCAAGACCCTCCTCTTCGACCGCGCCTTCGGTCACCCTCCTATCCCCACTTTCCCCTTCTCTCCACCCCTCCTGATCCCGACCCCCCCCAGCTCGGGTCCAAATCCCTGACTGTCCAGCGCCTTGGGACATCCTCCCGACTTTGGAAGGTGCTGTGTAAATGTCTTTTGTTGTTGTTGTTGATCCCCGGAGTAGATTCCAGCCCGTCTCTCTCTCTCTCTCTCTGTAACACACAGCGCATTACAGACATGGAACAGACATGTTTGGGATACACGAGGTGTCGTGGTTCTGATTACGTTTCTCGGTTTATTCTTTTCTGTAACTATTAAAAATGGAAGAAAAAACAAACGTTCCTGTTCAGTGCGACCTGCGCTCAGTGGTTTCAGCGTCGCAAATAGCACAGGCCATCGGGGGGAGAGAGAGAGAGAGAGAGAGAGCGAGAGAGAGAGGAAACCGGTCAGTGTGAATCAATTGCTTTTTGAATACATGAAAATCAGACTTTGTTACATAGGTGTACATTGACATCAGTCTCCGTTGTTAACAAGTTGCGGAGTACAGTATAGTGATCACCCTGGGGTTAATCCATGTAATGGATTAGGGGGTGGCAGTGGGTTGTGGAGGTGGGAGGGGTTGGGGGGGGGGGGTTGCGTGCTGCTAGCAGTGAAGGGGTTAATCGCAGTTAAACCCCCGAGATTACAAAAGTGTTTTCTTTCTGTGTATCACCAGATTATTTTCCTCTAACCTCCCTCTCCACCGCCCCACCCATCCCTCTCTTCTCTCCCCATCCCTCTCTTCTCTCCCCATCGCTCTCTCTCCTCCTTCCCCTTCTCCCCTCCACTCCCCCCTCCCTCTCTCCCCTGCTACCCCCTCCCCTGCTCCCCTTGTCCCCCCTTCCCCCACTGCTGTAACCACAAAGCCCACAAAGCATCATCTCTCTCACAGTTCTCACCAAACCGTTGTGCCAAAGTTATTTACGGTACAGAAGGAGGCCATTCGGCCAATTGTGTCCGCCGGGTCTTTTACGAGCAACCCGTTCACCGCCCTCATACTCTTGGAGTTGACCCTGAGAGGGTGTAGTTCACTAGCCCGAGAGTGCGGGCAGTTCACTAAACCTCTTGAGCTGATCAACACTCCTTCGGTTCGGGTCGGTCAGACCCGCTTTGGCCACAGGAACATCCGAGGCAAACTGGTGCCCATTGTGGTGTGGCATTCCGCCTCTCTCTCTCTCTCTCTCTCTCTCCTCTCACTCTGTCACACGACTGTCTTCTGGGCGGAGGTGGTGATGGGGGGTGGCGGGTATGGGTAAGCGGGGTGTCTCCTCGGAGCTGAACTGGCTCCAAGGTGACAGGCCTGGCTACAGAATGTTGGAGTCGAGCCACAATCTTCTGTGACGGTCTCTAGTCCAGTTCCTGAGCCAGGAGCGTCCACAGTATCCCAGGGCACTCACTGCTGATGACAGCACAGCCCGGCCTGGCTCATCAGCAGGACTTGGAAGGACAGACCAGTCACGGGGGCAGGGAATCCTCCCCCTCAGCTCCTGTAAACCCTGCAGCCAAGGTGGTACCCTAACAGGTAGTTGGACAAGCGGTGGGAAAGCTTGCTCTGTCACAGTACATCTCCCTCACGTCAGGTTAACCTTGTGTCACGATTATTTGGAAAGGGAGCGACGAGAGAGAGAAATAAAAGCCTCATCTCATTCACTGCCCTATTGTCCATGCACCTCTGTTCACCTGTCACTCCACCCGGCCATTTCTGATGATTTTCCACCAATCACTACAAGAAGAAAAGTTCACTCAGTAAGATTGGGGGAGGGGGGGAGGGGATGGAGAATGAGGGGCGGGGAGGGAGGAGAGGAAACGGCGAGAGGGAGAGGGAAGGAGAGGAAATGGGGGATGTGGATGGGGTGGGTAAATAGGAGAGCGCGCAGCACTGCTTGAAGGCCACGAGTATAAAAAGCTTATTAGGAGGCCGGGGCCTCAGTCCATCTTGTCCCCAGATGTTGGGGGTGGGAGTCACTGGAAGACATGGTGGTAGGTGGGACATTGGTAGCTCTTCATCATCTTGACGGCATACCTCAGCTCCTTGTTACGCTTGTCCCACTTGTGGATGACAGTGAGCAGGAGCTGGTTGTCCCACTTGCGCCCCATGATCAGGAAGTTGCTGCTGGGGTTGTCCAGCTGGGTACAGGGGCAACTCGCCCCGTTCTTGATGAACAGAACCAGTTTTTTCAAGTCCTTCTTCTTCAGCGGCCCCGCCTTCAGCACCTTCTTCTTCCTCTGAGACAGGATCTTGCGATCGCCTTTCTCCCGCTTGATCTCCTTGATCTTCATTTTGAGCGCTGCGTAGGGTGGGGGGGGGGGGGGGAGGAGTGGGGAACAAGACACACAAGGAAGTGTGGGTGGAGTGAGACGGCATCAACAACAACAACTTGCACTTAGGTTTGGATTTAGATCGACGAATAAAATATAATTTTTATATTTCTGATAAAAATATAATAATTTGGTCACTCAATCCACGACTGTTTGTGGGACGCTGCTGTGTGCAATTGGCTGCTGAATTTCGCCTACAAAATATACAGTCAATTCACTTTACAGTATATTCTGTGAAGCGCTTTGAGAATTCTCGAAGACGTGATAAGGCGCTATATCAAAAGAATTATTATTATTATGCAGTATTATAATATAGCGTCACTTGCGCAGAGCAGTGTCTCAGAGCAGATTGATTGCAGGGAATACCAACTCCCTTTAAAAGGTTGAGAAACGTAAGGCTTACTACAAATCAAAGGTCAAAACCTTCTTAAATCAACCCTCACTGATTCATGGAAGCCATCCCCACCATTATTGACTCTCATAATAACAACCTTGCAATTGATACAGCCCCCTATCACATTGTCGAGACGGCTCAAAGCACTTCACGGGTAAAGTGAATTGACTGTATATTTTGTGGGCGATGCCAATTGCACACAGCAGCGACACACAAAACTGTCCTGGATTGAGTGACCGTTTTCTGATGGGATTATTACCCCCAGAAAGTCATCCACCAATTGACCAACAATCAGGTACCGACTTACTGCTAAGTAAACAGGTGTGTGGAGTAAGGAAACTTGCCCAAAATTCACTCCGCCAGCAGTGAACCTTACTCTTGAAAATAAGAGCAGTGTTTACTGGTGAGTTGGCATACAGAGTGGATAAAACCTGCACTTACTTACCAGTTGATGTGTTTTGAAATGTCTGTGTAATTGCCTCAACATTCATTTACATTTCAAACAGATGTTACATTGGTTGGAATCCACCAGCTTCCCTTTACTGGGATCCCACCGGAGCTCTCTAACCCCATTCCCTGCTCTCTCTCTCTCTCTCTCTCCCCATCGTGTCTGTGCTGGGGCTCACTCCCCCACTAGAGCTCTCTACTCTAATCCCCCCATTTCCTGCTCTCTCTCTCTCCATCGTGACTGTGCTGGGGCTCGCTCCCCCACTGGAGCTCTCTACTCTAATCCCCCCATTCCTCGCTCTCTCTCTCTCCCCATCGTGACTGTGCTGGGGCTCGCTCCCGCATTGGAGCTCTCTACTCTAATCCCATTCCTTGCTCTCTCTCTCCCCATCGTGTCTGTGCTGGGGCTCGCTCCCCCACTGGAGCTCTCTACTCTAATCCCATTCCTTGCTCTCTCTCTCCCCATCGTGTCTGTGCTGGGGCTCGCTCCCGCATTGGAGCTCTCTACTCTAACCCCATTCCCTGCTCTCTCTCTCTCTCTCTCTCCCCCCATCGTGTCTGTGCTGGGGCTCGCTCCCCCACTGGAGCTCTCTACTCTAATCCCATTCCTTGCTCTCTCTCTCCCCATCGTGTCTGTGCTGGGGCTCGCTCCCCCACTGGAGCTCTCTACTCTAATCCCCCCATTCCCTGCTCTTTTCCCGTCCCCTTCAATTTAATTATTCCTCACAGATTAATATGGTTATTAGTCAACCCAGTGGCATTTGCTAACGAGGAGATTTTACAGCTTTGTTAGGATTATCTCAAACTAAATATAAAATGACGAAACAAGCAATCAAATGAGTTGTGACAGTAAAATCCTTACAGTTTGCCTCTCCGTAAGTGAGTCTGTCTCATAACCCTCCGTTGTCTGAAAGGGATTACTTGATGTTCACCGGCTGGCTGCCAGTTTGACGGCTGACGCTGTAGGTGACCCTCTTCTCTCCTCTCCCCCCCCCTCACCTCATGCCATCCCCACCGAAAACCACTCCGGCCCAAATCATCTAATCTGAGCAGCTGAACCATCGAGTGTGTGAGTATCGATCAAATCACAACGGACGGAAATCCCCAGATAATATCGCTCGCTCACTCTTTCTCTTGCTCGCTCGCTTCACACCTGTTTGTGGGGACGAACCCCAGCTAGTTTGTGCGCAAAATTAGCTGCTGCCTTCACCCCCAAAACACACACAGTCACTGCACGTTCCAGCATAATCCTTTTTAACGCTTTTGGTTAAGGCTGTGATCGAAGGTGAGGATTCTTATTATTATGTTTGCATTTTAAATAAGAATAATATTCCTTGCATTCGATGCAGTGTCTTTCACATCAGGAGGATGTCCCAAAGCGCTTCGCACGATATAACTGTTAACAGGATATAACAGGATGTGACTATGGGTTGTTGTTGGCCAGACACCGGGCGAGAGAGAGAGAGAGAGAGAGAGGAACTCCCTTCTCTTTTGGGATAGCGCCTGCATCCTGGGAATCTTTCCCAGAATAGCGGAGACTTACCAAACTCACTGGCACAGAAGTGCTCCAGGATGACGTCAGCTTTCATCTCGTTGTCACATGGGGGGCAGATCTTGGACTCTGCGGGCAAGTCAAACAGAGAGAAAAAAAAACACTTAGTTCTCATTCTTTCCCCCCCTCTCCTCACCCCTCCCTGCCATCTCTCTGTGGGAACGAGGCATCGATGGACGTGCCTTCAGTCACTACGCCCCGAAACTCTGGAACTCTCTCCCTCCGCCTTGCCTCCTGTCTCTCTCCCCACCTTCAAATCCCACCAAAAGACCTTCCTTTTTGATTGTGCTTAAGGTCCGCTTCCCCCCCTCCCTCTCTCCCTCGGCTCGTGGTCAGACTGTGACACTCTGAAGCGCTCCGGGACGCTATCCTGCACGAAGGGCGCTGTATACAATCAAGTTGCTGTTGTTGTTTATATGTCGGGACAAATAGCCGAGTGTTTCACCACGGAACCATAACAAGTCCCGGAGCTCAGTGGGCACTGCGCTCGGCTCGCAAGCGAGAGGACCTGGGTACGATTCCTGGGCAGCGCAGATCCTTGGGCAGGTTTCCTCACTCCACACCCCTCTGCAGTGAGTGGGAACTCGGTTGTTAGTGGATTGACGGATCACTTTCCGAGAGTAATAATCCCCCCGAAAAATAGTAGGACGCTGCTGTGCACAATTGGCTGCCACGTTTCACCCACAAAGTACACAGTCATGGAGAGGGTAGTTTTCAGGGGGAAATGAGGGAAACAACGGCCACTCGGCCCCAATGCAGGGAATCTTCCCGGCCCGAGCCCAGGGTCCCAACAGCAAAAGCCAAACACACTGTTGGGTTACTCCGGCACAGACTAATACTGACAACCACATCAGTCACCCAGCGCCTTATCACATCTCAAAGCGCTCCCCGGGATTCACTGTAAAGTGCGGTGACTGCGTGCTCTGTTGGCGAACGTGGCAGCCAGTTTGCGTCCCACAAAGAAACAGCCGTTGAAGTGAGCGAGGGATTGTATCTGGGGGATGGTCAGCCAGGACACTGGGGGAGAGAGAAAGAGAGAGGGAGAGACACAGTGACAGTAAAGTGATCTGATGTCCACAACTTTCTGATGTAGAGTGAGCCCCAGCACAGACACGATGGGGAGAGAGAAAGAGAGCAGGGAATGGGGTTAGAGTAGAGAGCTCCAGTGGGGAGAGGTGGGGTTGGGGAGTGAGCACCAGCAAAGACACAAACGGCCCCCTCCTGTGTGGTGAATTCTCTGATGGAGTTCCAGTGTCATTCACCTTGTGAGTCAGTCTCTCCGGTTGGTTTAACAGGGAACTAGAGAACCTGAGGACTCACTTTGTGAAGTGAGCATCAATCAGGGCGGCGTCTCTAATCCAGTATAAAATGTTTCGTTATAAACACAGCGACACACAAGACGGGTTCTTAATCATCCTTTTATACAAAGGTACACAGTTCACTCCACTGAAGTGAAGACAGTGTAAGCAGAGGGCGGATTTATTGGGCGCAGCCTAACAATTTCATTTAACTCTCTGCTTCGAGGCTCCAGCACTGAGAACCAGTCACTGGGGACAGGGAATCCTCCCCCTCAGCTCCTGTGAACCCTGCAGCCAAAGCCCTAACGGGGAGGGTGGTCCTCGCTGGACAAGCAGCGGAAAAGCTGGCCAGACAGTGATACAAATGGCAAACTGTGTGGGTTTAGGGGGTTACACTCCAGCAGTTACCCCAACACACACTCTGGGGTCCCCAAGCCTTGGCTCTTGCCAACCTGCGCCTAATACTTTCTGGAATTAGGTAAACAGGATGCGTTCCTCTGGGGGGAGAGAGAGAGAGAGTGTATTCCATCCCCACAATCTCTCTCTGGGATTTCCATGTGGTGGAGGGATGTGTGGCATTCTCAGTTTGGTTTGGAGACTCTTGAGCAACGGTGATGGGTTTCCGCGCGTGTCAGACACCCGGCGGGGGAGAAACAAATAATTCCAATTCAGGAACACCAGTGAAATTAAACGGGTTAAATTACCACGGAAGAAATGTCGTTTCGTTTGTTCTGTCAATCAACACAGTCACTGCACGTGACGGGGACTACCCTTCGAAGTGCTTCAAGATGTTGTTCTCGGTGAGGCGAGGTGTTATAATAATAATCTTGTTGATACAGCGTCACGAGGACGTCTCAAAGCACTTCACGGGATTTTACTGCAAAGTGTAATGACTGTGCACAAATTGGCTGGTGCGCTCGCCCACAAAATACACCCTTGTCCATAAAGGCTCGAAAGCGTTTTGAGGCATTTTGACAACAACAGAAGTGCTGGAAAGTGTGCGTTTCGCTTATAATGTGCGTTTTCGCTTGGCAGCCCAGCTCAGGTGCTTAGACAGAACCTGTTAAACACTTTGGGACATCCTCCCGATGTGAACGGCGCTGTGTAAATGTAAATTTGTGTAGATCGTGTTTTTTTTCCCGCAACTGGGTGTATGAGACATGCCATCACTGTGGAGGTTTGTGTGTGTACATGTTTGTGTATATGCGTGGGTACACGTGTGTGTACTGTCTAGTCATGCTTTCCTCTCCCTCTATCCCATCCAACAACAACAGCAAGATTACATTTGTATAGCGCCTTTCATGTCGGGAGGATGTCCCAAGGCGCTGGACAGTGACAGCATTTCCATCCCGAGTTGGGATTGGGGGGGTAAGGGAGGGGAAGGGGGGTGGCCGATGGCATGGTCGAACAGAAGGGTCTTGAGGTGGGACTTGAAGGAGGCTGAGGAGGGGGTGAGGCGGAGTGATTGGGGGATGGTATTCCAGAGGTTGGGGGCAGAGTGGCTGAAGGCTCTCCGCCAATGGTGGGATGGGTGGGTCGGGGGACGTGGATCCGCCAGAGACCATTTGACGCAGAATTTGCCCCCCGCGCCCCCACCCCATCGAGCCTGCCACAACACATACAAGAACAGGCGCATACATGTACACAACCACACCCACACGTGTACATAAATACACGCGGGATAGCTGTTCTTTAGCATTGCAATCAGCCGCTGCTCTCCTCCGCCTCTAGTGCCCGGGCGATTGGTTTTTTTTTTGCCATCGACCCCATCCTTAAGAGTCTCCTAAGCCAAGCTGAGAATTCCCTACGCCCCACCCACACACGCGGGAGAGATTCCCGGGGGGAAGATTCCCGGAAAACACCGCGCTCACACCCCCTCGGGTCCGGCCCTCGTCACGTCACTGTGTTTTGTCGCCCAAAGGGGGTCCCGTTCTCTCACCGGTGGAGAATCACTGAGACGTCGAGAGGCGGTGGTTCTCAATGGGACCCGCTCCGGAGTTTCAAGCGCGTTGTCGCCCTCTGCGGGGCGCGGTGGGGAACTGCGCCCGACAGCCGGCAAGTGACCATGTGCGACCCGAGCCCACCGGAGATGCTGGAAAAGCCGAAGCAAACGCAAGCATCGCCGGGAACACTCAGCCGGTCAGGCAGCATCTACGGAGAAAGGAAAGAGGGTCAATGGCGCTTCCCGCTGGACAACGACCTGTGCATCTCCCTCCAGTCATCGCCCGGCAGCCACCCCACCGCCCGGCCCGCAGGTAAGCACCCCCTCCCCCAGCACCCACCCAACCCCCACCCCCCCACCCCACCGCCCGGCCCGCAGGTAAGCACCCCCTCCCCCAGCACCCACCCAACCCCCCACCCCACCACACCGCCCGGCCCGCAGGTAAGCACCCCCTCCCCCAGCACCACCCCAACCCCCCACCCCCACCAGCACCCCACCCCACCGCCCGGCCCGCAGGTAAGCACCCCTCTCCCAGCACCCACCCCAACCCCCACCCCCCCCAGCACCCCCACCCACCGCCCGCAGGTAAGCACCCCCTCCCCCAGCACCCACCCCAACACCCCCCACCCCACCCCACCGCCCGGCCCGCAGGTAAGCACCCCCTCCCCAGCACCCACCCCAACCCCCCACCCCCCACCCCAACCCCCCCACCCCACGCCCGGCCCGCAGGTAAGCACCCCCTCCCCCAGCACCCACCCCAACCCCCACCCTCCCCGCCCCCGACGTGAGGGTTGACGTCAACTCTACCCTTCTCTCTTCCCGCCCCTCACTCCCTCCCTCTCTAACCCATCTCTCGCTCTCTCACCGCCTCTCTCACTCACTCACTCACTCCCTCTTCCCATCTCTCCCTCTGTCTCTCACGTACCTTTCTTCGATTCTCTCTCTCTCCGTCTCTCCCTTTCTCACCTCTCCCTCTCTCTGTCCCTCTCTCTCTCTCGCTCTCTCTGTCCCTCTCTCTCTCTCCTCTCTCTGTCCCTCTCTCTCTCTCCCTCTCTCTGTCCCTCTCTCTCTCTCTGTCCTCTCTCTGTGTCTCTCCCTCTCTCTCTGTCCCTCTCCCTCTCTCCCTCTCTCTGTCCCTCTCTCTCTCTCTCTGTGTCTCTCCCTCTCTCTGTGTCCCTCTCTCTGTGTCCCTCTCTCTCTGTCCCTCTCCCTCTCTCTCTGTCCCTCTCTCTGTGTCCCTCTCTCTCTGTCCCTCTCCCTCTCTCCCTCTCTCTGTCCCTCTCTCTGTGTCCCTCTCTCTCTGTCCCTCTCCCTCTCTCCCTCTCTCTGTCCCTCTCTTTCTCTCTGTGTCTCTCTCTGTGTCCCTCTCTCTCTCCCTCTCTGTGTCCCCCCCTCTCTCTCTCTCTCTGCCTCTCTCTGTGTCCCTCTCTCTCTGTCCCTCTCCCGCTCTCTCTGTCCCTCTCCCTCTCTCTCTGTCCCTCTCTCTGTGTCCCTCTCTCTCTGTCCCTCTCCCTCTCTCTCTGTCCCTCTCCCTCTCTCTGTGTCCCTCTCTCTTTCTGTGTCCCTCTCTCTCTGTTCCTCTCCCTCTCTCTGTCCCTCTCCCTCTCTCTGTGTCCCTCTCTCTGTGTCCCTCTCCCTCTCTCTGTGTGTCCCTCTCCCTCTCTCTGTGTCCCTCTCTCTGTGTCCCTCTCTCCCTCTCTCTCTGTCCCTCTCTCTGTGTCCCTCTCTCCCTCTCTCTGTGTCCCTCTCTCTCTGTCCCTCTCTCCCTCTCTCAGTGTCCCTCTCTCCCTCTCTCAGTGTCCCTCTCTCTCTCTCTCCCTCTCTGTGTCTCTCTCTCCCTCTGTGTCCCTCTCTCCCTCTCTCTGTGTCCCCCTCTCTCTCTCTTCCTCTGTGTCCCTCTCTCTCCCTCTCTGTGTCCCTCTCCCTCTCTCCCTCTCTCTGTGTCCCCCCTCTCTCTCTCCCTCTCTCTCTCTCTCCCTCTCTGTGTCCCTCTCTCCCTCTCTCTGTGTCCCCCTCTCTCTCTCTTCCTCTGTGTCCCTCTCTCTCCCTCTCTGTGTCCCTCTCCCTCTCTCCCTCTCTCTGTGTCCCCCCTCTCTCTCTCCCTCTCTCTCTCTCTCCCTCTCTGTGTCCCTCTCTCCCTCTCTCTGTGTCCCCCCTCTCTCTCTCCCTCTCTGTGTCCCTCTCTCTCTCTCCCTCTCTGCCTCTCTCTGTGTCCCTCTCTCTCTCTCTCTCCCTCTCTCTGTGTCCCTCTCTCTCCCTCTCTGTGTCCCTCTCTCTCTCCCTCTCTGTGTCCCTCTCTCTCTCTCCCTCTCTCTGTGTCCCTCTCTCTCCCTCTCTCTGTGTCCCTCTCTCTCTCTCTCCCTCTCTCTGTGTCCCTCTCTCTCCCTCTCTGTGTCCCTCTCTCTCTCCCTCTCTGTGTCCCTCTCTCTCTCTCTCTCTCTCCCTCTCTGTGTCCCTCTCTCTCTCTCTCTGCCTCTCTATGTCTCTCTCTGTATCGGTGACTCTCCTCCTCCTTTGTTTGTCTCTGTCTTCCTTCCCGTCAGTCTCGGTCTGTCTCTCTCACTTTCTCACTCTCTCCATCCCCCCACCCCTCCCTTTCTCTCTGCACCTTCTCTTTGACCGAGCCTTCAGCTCCCCTCTCGACTCTCTACCCCCTCCTCGCTCCCTCCCTTCCCTCCCTTCCCTCCCCTCACCATTTCCCCCTCCTCGCTCCCTCCCTCCCTCCCCTCACCCTGACCGTTTCCCCCCAATGCTCGGGTCCCGACCCAACTGTCCAGCGCCTTGGGACGTCCTCCCGACGTGAAAGGCGCTCTATAAATGCAATCATGTTGTTGTTGTTGTTGTTGCACCTCTCTGTGTCTCTCCCCTTGACTCCCTCTTTCTGTCTCTCCCTCTGCTCTCTCTCTCTGTGAGCCATTATAACCGTGTGTGTGACACAGCGTACACAACATTGCAATGTCTCAAAGTGCTTCATAGGGAATTGCTGTTAAGTGTAGTGACTGTGTATTTTGTGAGCGAACGCAGTGGACGATTTGCGCACAGCAATTCCCACAGACAGGCGCGAGGCGTAGGAGCGATTAATCCGACAGTTCTCTTGACAGTTTGTCACAAGACAAACTTCGTCAAGTGCTGGAAGCTGAGGCGCTGTCAACTCACAGTGTTTTTCTGATTGATGTTTCGAGGCAAAGCTTGTTTTGGGATATCCCTCTCCTCCCCTCACTCGCTCACTCACTCACTCACTCGCTTACTCGCTCGCTCACTCACTCGCTCACTCGCTCGCTCAGTTTTGTGGTTGTGGAACGTGTCTGGGGCTGTGGGCAAGAGAGCGAGAGACACTGTGCAGTAAACTGGGGTCAGTCGCGGACACACACACCAACCCTCTGGTATACCGGGCAAAGATATCACACCTAACTCATCCTACTCACACTGTGCCTCGCCTCCTCCCTGTCCTCCTTCAAGGCCGGTCTCAAGACCTTTCTCTTTGACCGTGCCTTCAGCTCCCCTCTCGACTCTCTACCCCCTCCTCGCTCCCTCCCTCCCCTCACCATTTCCCACCCGACCCTCCCGACGTGAAAGGTGCTCTATAAATGCAATCTTGTTGTTGTTGTATGTGTGAGAGAGGGAGCGAAAGAGAGAGAGAGAGGGGGGGGTAGGGAAAGAGACAGAGAGGGAGAGACTGAGGGGGGAAGAAAGGGGAGAGATAGAGAAGGAAAAAGAGAAAGAGGAGGAAGAGGAAGGTGTGGAAAAGAAGGAGGAGAGAAGGAAAGAGAGCAAGAGAGAGGGAGAGGGTGGGGGAAGAGAGAGGGGGGTGGGGAAAGTTAGGTAGAGAGGGAAAAGGAGTGTGAGAAAGAAAGAAGGGATTAGATGGAGAGAGGATGGATAGAGAGAGAGACCTGAATGTGATTTAACCCTTTTACTACAGACTGAGAGAGAGAGAGAGAGAGAGGAAAGTTTCTCTCTCCCGGTTTCTGGCCAACGATCACTTGTGGCGTTTCTAAACTTTTCGTTAACTTATTATAACCCATTTTAAACATGTTAATGGACAGACCATAATACTCCTCCCTGTTAGACAAGGAGATCAGTTAATAATAATAATAATCCTTGCATTTTGATATAGCGCTTTTCACGTCGGGAGGACGTCCCAAAGCGCTTCACAGAACACACTGTAAAGTGAATTCACTGTATATTTGTGGGCGAACGCGGCAGCCAATTGCGCACAACAATGTCCCACAAACAGTCGTGGATTGAAAATGACCAATTTATTATTGTTTTGTTTTCTGGAGGGATTATTAGACTGTGTGGAGTAAGGAAACTTGCAGCCCAGCAGAGAGAAACTCCCTTCTCTTTTCTGACAGAGCTACGCGATATTTTTAAATGCCCACCCGGACAGGGAACACCTCGTCCTCCCTACGTGAAAGGCGTTACACAATGTTGTTGGTTGTTGTTGATGATGTAGTGACTGTGTGTCCTGCAGGGCCCCCCCCCAACCCCCCGAGCCGACCAATTTTACACACAGCGACATCCCCATAAACAGCCGAGACCAATCTCCGTCCGACGATTGCCTTAAAAACGAAAGAGGGGGCAGAATGGAGGGGGAAAATCGGGCTAAAAAAAAAGACCCCCCCCCCCCCCCCCACCACTGCCCAGTCAGGCACCCAGAGCATCAAGTTTAAAATCCTTGTCCTCACCTTTCCAGCTCTCGACGGTCTCGCTATGTGACCTCCTAAACCCCTATTAACCTGTCTGCTCCCTCCGCTCGGCGGTCACTGGTATTTTAGTGATTTCCCCTCCCCACCCCTCCCCTCCCTGATCTTTAACCCGTTACACACAGCGCTCCTGTTTGCAGGTCAACCGGAACGACGATAGCGCAGTTCACCCAGTCAGCGCCTCGCAGTGCTTACATTCGCTCTTCAAGGAGCCGCCTCAAAGCACTTCACAGAATTTACTGTGAAGTGTAGTGACCGTGTGTCCTTGTGGTGCAGCCGGTTTGCACACAACGACATTCCCGCAAACAGCCATGAAGCGAGCGAGCAATTTTGTCTGGGAGATTGTCAACCGAGAGAGAGAGAGAGAGAGAGAGACTTCCTTCTCTCTTTGAGCTGTGCTGTGTGATGTTTAACGTCCGCCTGAACAGGGCACACACGGGATCTCGGTTTAACGTCTCATCTGAAGGACAATGCAGCACATTTAGTTGATGTAGATCTGTCTCGACCTCTTTCAATCTCCTCTTTGCTCACCTCAAGCTGAGAAAATACAGTCTCATCTCATCAGTCTCTTTCTTGGCTCGTTTTCAAAGAGAAGCTTGATCGGTGAAGTAATAATAATAATAATCCTCGCATTTGACACGGTGCCTTGTCACGTCTTCGAGACGTCTCAAAGCGCTTCACAGGCTGTACTGTCAAGCGGATTGAGTGTGTATTTTGTGGGCGAAACGCGGCAGCCAATTGCGCACAGACAGCAGCGTCCCACAAACAGCCGTGGATTGAAGTGACCCTTTTTTTATAAGGATTAAAGATTTTTTTTAAAGGAGATAGTTAAGTTCCTCCTGATGTCAGGGAATCAGTCACAATTTCCTCTTTACCCCCACCCCAACCCACCACATCAGGGACTTTGAGCTCATATTCTAAGACGACACTCCCACGCAGTGTTGGATGGGGGTGTAGGGATGGGTTGGGGGGGGGGGAGTTGTAGTGTCGGAGGTGCCGATGAGACGGTTAAAACCGAGGTCCCCGTCTGGCCGACCGGTTAAAGATCCCGCGGAGACTTTTGGGAAAGGGGTGGGAGGATTCCCCCCCCCACCCCACCCCACCTGCATCGTGGCCACTGACAGTCACCCGTGGAGGTTTTGGGAGGATTCGACTCCGTGATATGTGTCGAACATTTGGGTTATTACACGGAAGTCGACGGGAACACTCAGCCGGTCAGGCAGCATCTACGGAGAAAGGAAAGTGGGTCAATGTTTCCGAAACATTGACCCTCTTTCCTTTCTCCGTAGATGCTGCCTGACCGGCTGAGTGTTCCCGGCGATGCTTGCGTTTGCTTCGGCTTTTCCAGCATCTCCGGTGGGCTCGGGTCGCACATGGTCACTTGCCGGCTGTCGGGCGCAGTTCCCCACCGCGCCCCGCAGAGGGCGACAACGCGCTTGAAACTCCGGAGCGGGTCCCATTGAGAACCACCGCCTCTCGACGTCTCAGTGATTCTCCACCGGAGAGAACGGGACCCCCTTTGGGCGACAAAACACAGTGACGTGACGAGGGCCGGACCCGAGGGGGTGTGAGCGCGGTGTTTTCCGGGAATCTTCCCCCCGGGAATCTCTCCCGCGTGTGTGGGTGGGGCGTAGGGAATTCTCAGCTTGGCTTAGGAGACTCTTAAGGATGGGTCGATGGCAAAAAAAAAACCAATCGCCCGGGCACTAGAGGCGGAGGAGAGCAGCGGCTGATTGCAATGCTAAAGAACAGCTACCCGCGTGTATTTATGTACACGTGTGGGTGTGGTTGTGTACATGTATGCGCCTGTTCTTGTATGTGTTGTGGCAGGCTCGATGGGGTGGGGCGCGGGGGGCAAATTCTGCGTCAAATGGTCTCTGGCGGATCCACGTCCCCCGACCCACCCATCCCACATTGGCGGAGAGCCTTCAGCCACTCTGCCCCCAACCTCTGGAATACCATCCCCCAATCACTCCGCCTCACCCCCTCCTCAGCCTCCTTCAAGTCCCACCTCAAGACCCTTCTGTTCGACCATGCCATCGGCCACCCCCCTTCCCCTCCCTTACCCCCCCAATCCCAACTCGGGATGGAAATGCTGTCACTGTCCAGCGCCTTGGGACATCCTCCCGACATGAAAGGCGCTATACAAATGTAATCTTGCTGTTGTTGTTGGATGGGATAGAGGGAGAGGAAAGCATGACTAGACAGTACACACACGTGTACCCACGCATATACACAAACATGTACACACACAAACCTCCACAGTGATGGCATGTCTCATACACCCAGTTGCGGGAAAAAAAACACGATCTACACAAATTTACATTTACACAGCGCCGTTCACATCGGGAGGATGTCCCAAAGTGTTTAACAGGTTCTGTCTAAGCACCTGAGCTGGGCTGCCAAGCGAAACGCACATTATAAGCGAAACGCACACTTTCCAGCACTTCTGTTGTTGTCAAAATGCCTCAAAACGCTTTCGAGCCTTTATGGACAAGGGTGTATTTTGTGGGCGAGCGCACCAGCCAATTTGTGCCCAGTCATTACACTTTGCAGTAAAATCCCGTGAAGTGCTTTGAGACGTCCTCGTGACGCTGTATCAACAAGATTATTATTATAACACCTCGCCTCACCGAGAACAACATCTTGAAGCACTTCGAAGGGTAGTCCCCGTCACGTGCAGTGACTGTGTTGATTGACAGAACAAACGAAACGACATTTCTTCCGTGGTAATTTAACCCGTTTAATTTCACTGGTGTTCCTGAATTGGAATTATTTGTTTCTCCCCCGCCGGGTGTCTGACACGCGCGGAAACCCATCACCGTTGCTCAAGAGTCTCCAAACCAAACTGAGAATGCCACACATCCCTCCACCACATGGAAATCCCAGAGAGAGATTGTGGGGATGGAATACACTCTCTCTCTCTCTCC